>NC_044031.1:203958844-204262368 GCF_901765095.1 Microcaecilia unicolor
CAGGTGGGGCCTCACCAACGTCTTATACAGGGGCATTAAAACCTCCTTTCTTCTGCTGGTCACTCCTCTCTCTATACAGCCTAGCAATCTTCTAGCTACTGCCACCGCCTTGTCGCACTGTTTCGTCGCCTTCAGGTCCTCAGATACTATCACCCCAAGATCCCTCTCCCCGTCCATGCCTATCAGACTCTCCCCGCCTAACACATACGTCTCCCTTGGATTTCTACTCCCTAAGTGCATCACTTTGCATTTCTTCGCATTGAATTTTAATTGCCAAACGTTAGACCATTCTTCTAGCTTCTTCAGATCTTTTTTCATGTTTTCCACATCCTCCGGGGTGTCCACTCTGTTGGAAATCTTGGTGTCATCCGCAAAAAGGCAAACTTTACCTTGTAACCCTTCGGCAATGTCACTCACAAATATATTGAACAGAATCGGCCCCAGCACCGATCCCTGAGGCACTCCACTACTCACCTTTCCCTCCGAGCGAACTCCATTCACCACCACCCTCTGGCGTCTGTCCGTCAACCAGTTCCTAATCCAGTTCACCACTTCGGGTCCTATCTTCAGGCCGTCTAGTTTATTTAAGAGCCTCCTGTGGGGAACTGTCGAAAGCCTTGCTGAAATCTAAGTAGATGACGTCCATAGCACGTCCTTGATTTAATTCTCCTGTCACCCAGTCAAAGAATTCAATGAGATTCGTTTGGCACGATTTCCCTTTGGTGAAACCATGTTGTCTCAGATCTTGCAACTTATTGGCTTCCAGGAAATTCACTATCCTTTCCTTCAGCATGGCTTCCATTACTTTTCCAATAACCGAAGTGAGGCTTACCGGCCTGTAGTTTCCAGCTTCTTCCCTATCACCACTTTTGTGAAGAAGCTGGAAACTCCGCCGTTCTCCAATCCCTCGGAACCTCTCCCGTCTCCAAGGATTTATTAAACAAGTCTTTAAGAGGACCCGCCAGAACCTCTCTGAGCTCCCTCAGTATTCTGGGGTGGATCCCGTCCAGCCCCATGGCTTTGTCCACCTTTAGCTTTCCAAGTTGTTGATACACACTCTCTTCTATGAACGGCGCTCTATCCACCTCATTTTCAGGTGTACTTTTGCCAGTCCCTCTCGGTCCTTCCCCAGGGTTTTCTTCAGTGAAAACAGAACAAAAGTATCTATTTAGCAAATTGGCTTTTTCTTCATCATTTTCTACATAGCGTTTTGTTGTATCTTTTAGTCTCACAATTCCCTTTATAGTCTTTCTCCTTTCACTAATATACCTGAAGAAGTTTTTGTCTCCTCTCCTTACATTTCTAGCCATTTGTTCTTCCGCTTGCGCCTTCGCCAGACGTACCTCTCTCTTGGCTTTTTTCAGTTTCATCCAGTATTCCTCCCCGTGTTCCTCCTCTTGAGATTTTCTATATTTCTGGAACGCTAACTCTTTAATCTTTATTTTCTCAGCCACTTGCTTTGAGAACCATATCGGTTTCCTTTTTCTCTTGCTTTTATTTACTCTCCTTACATAAAGGTCTGTGGCCCTGTTTATTACTTCTTTTAGCCTGGACCACTGTCCTTCCACTTCTCGTATGTCCTCCCAGCCCATCAGCTCCTTCCTCAGGTATTCTCCCATTTTGTTAAAGTCAGCTCGCTTGAAATCCAGGACCTTGAGTTTAGAGTGGCCGCCATCCACATGAGCCGTTACATTAAAACAAACCGTTTGATGGTCACTGTTTCCCAGGTGTGCAGCCACTTATATACAGATGGGATATGTAGGCGCTGATCATTGAGGGACCAGAACAACCTCAGTGGGGCATAGGGAGTAACAGCTGAGGACAAGTATGATGGAATTCTTGTATGTAAAACTGTGTGTCAAAATGAGTACTATTGTATTGGACGTGGTAAGAAACTGGAAGTCAATGATACCTGATGAATAGTGGAGTGATATGATCTGACTTACGGACGTGGACTACAATTCTCAATTCTGTATTTTGTATTGATTTCTATTGATATATATTGATATGTTTTGAAGAACCTGAATAAACAATATTACAGTAATCCAAACATGAAACAAAGATGGCATAGAGAAGTATCATTTGTGAGGACGGATCAAGGAAGGAAGGAACAGATAGCATAAAATTGTCTTGAAGTAAAAAAAAGATTTGCACAACACTGAGACTTGCGGTTCAAAATAAGGGCTTGATCAATTATGACTCCTAAATGTTTAAATGGTGTGACTAATTTCGAGTCACCCTGAATAGTTGGAGATACAGAAGGAGCTTGACTACTATCAGTGATCCGATAAGCAACTGTCTTAGATGGATTAAGAATGAGGCGGTTCTGTTGCAACCACACACAGACGGCATTAAGCCCAGATTGGAATGAGGAATGCCTCGTAAGAGAGAGTCATTGAAATGCAAGTGAGAGTAAGTGAGAAATCATGAGCCAGGAAGATGGAACAGGATCACGGGCACACGTAGTCTTTATAGCAGACTGAACAACTTTCTGGAATGTAGTAAATGAAGGCAGGCTAAACGCTGACCAAGAATTAGGTCGAGACGGAATTTCAGTAATAGGGGGAAATGAGGAGCTGAAGAAGATACTTTTGATATGTACGATTGTTGCAATGATGTAACTTTAGAAACAATAGCAATAATAAAACAATAATACTCTTAACATTGTCATTCACACAGGCCCATTCACAACACAAATGTATAATAAACAATAATATAACAAATTCACACAACTTGTAGTATTTAGTGGAATAATGTTTTGGCCACAGCTTTATTTCGTAAGAGAATATAATAAATTTTCACCAATCAAAACCAAATTCAAATACAGGATGTAAACCAAAATGATTTTTCATATACATAGAGCTATTCGATAGCGAAACTAGCTCACTATAAGCATAACATTTTAATGTAACACACATGAGTCCAGCTTCAAATCGTGATCGTATCGCCCACGAGGGTTCATTTTATTTTCCATCATCTTCCCCAGGTTCAAATCTCTTTGTTTGCATTTGGGCCTAAATAGCTCACTTCCGCTAACCTCCCATGAAAGCTGCGATCACCTAACAACTTTACCTAAACCCATTAAAATTCCCTACTACCAAAGCCTCACTCACCAAACACACTATAAACAAAATCCATATGCTGACAAAGCATAAAGGGCAGGAGAGAAGGGCAAAACTCTCCTCACAAAAAACCTAAACCTACTGCATAGTCTTACCCTGCTTCCTCCCAACTCCCGAATGCTGATAGCCCACCAAAATTGACATTCTATTCTTCACAACTCACTCCCTCTCCCTTATTTATTTTTTAATCCAATCTTATAGAATTGCACCAACCCTACCTCACACTACCCAAATTAACCCTTCATTACCCTCTTCCATGTCCTGCTTCAGACAATGTTAACACCCTCTCATCCTAATCTGAGAGGGTTTCTTTATACAATAAATAAAAACATATAATCTCAAATAAAAAGCTTACTCTAGTAAATAAAATCAGGCAGAAGAAAAACACTAACAACAACAGAACTGAATGAGAAATAGAATATGCAGTTGATTAAATAAGAACCTAATTGAAGGCTGTGTCTATCAAATAAACTTGTAGAGAGTAAATCTATGAGGGTACCTATTTTAGGTGTCAACAACATGCCTATTTAGAGCCCATTCTAAGAATAAAATTAGGCACCTACTTTTCTAAATAGAATACTAGTGTAACAAGTCAAATATGCTCATAAAGCCATAGAGCTTGTGTAAATGCTCATGCCTACATTGGGGATGTAGCACATAATCATAGTGTGTAAGTGTATGCCCCGCCCATGCTCCGCCCATATGAATGCCTGCCTGCAAGATACACACCTTGAAAAATTAATGCTCGTATACTGTATTTTCACGTATATAACCCGCACACATATATACCCTGCACCCGTATATATCCTGCATGTATTGCAATAAAACTTAAAATTATGTATTGCTCCTATTGAAAAGCACTGATTTTGTAAATAAATTTGTATATACCCTGCAGAAAAAAGCAAATTTTGTAAGTAAAATTGTATATACCTTACACCCATGTATACTCTGCATTTATTGCAGTAAAACATAAAATTGTATATTACTCCTATTGTAAAGCACTGATTTTGTAAATAAATACATGTATAACCACACTTGTGTATACCCTGCACCTCCTGCAAAAAATTGTGTATAATCCATGGGTTATAAACGCGAAAATACAATACAAAATAGCACATAGCTGGATTGCCATATACATATGTACTGTGCTGTTCCCTGGATTCTATATAGCATGCCTAACGCACAATTCCATGCGTAAATCTAGGTGTATTTTGTAACTATGTGCATAGATTAAGAGCATTGTTAACACAGGCAATAATGAGCACTAATTGGCAAAAATTAGAATTGACGAGTGTACATTGCTAAGCTTATTCTGTAATGTACTGCACCTAAATTCTAACGTGCGCAGGTGAAAAGGGACATGGACGGGGAGTATGGAAATGGGCATTTCATGGGTGTTCCAAAATCTACACGCATTGTTATAAAATATAGGCCAGTGTGCGTAAATCTATATGCAGGGATTTATACCGATGGCATGAATGGACATTTGTAGATTCAGTCACATTAACTATGCCTAAGTATATTCTAAATATCGTGCATAGATTTACTCACAGTATTTAGAATATGCTTAGGCATAATTACCTAGCACGTATTAACTTTAGGCACCATATATAGAATCACGCCCTGTATGTGTTCAGATATGTGTATAAATGACTAGAATACCAGCATTTACATTTGTACTTGCTGCCTAAGGGGCACAGTTATCAATATGAGCAAACGGTAAGGTATGTTATTTTACCATAAGTACATAAGTACATAAGTAGTGCCATACTGGGAAAGACCAAAGGTCCATCTAGCCCAGCATCCTGTCACCGACAGTGGCCAATCCAGGTCAAGGGCACCTGGCACGCTCCCCAAACGTAAAAACATTCCAGACAAGTTATACCTAAAAATGCGGAATTTTTCCAAGTCCATTTAATAGCGGTCTATGGACTTGTCCTTTAGGAATCTATCTAACCCCTTTTTAAACTCCGTCAAGCTAACCGCCCGTACCACGTTCTCCGGCAACGAATTCCAGAGTCTAATTACACGTTGGGTGAAGAAAAATTTTCTCCGATTCGTTTTAAATTTACCACACTGTAGCTTCAACTCATGCCCTCTAGTCCTAGTATTTTTGGATAGCGTGAACAGTCGCTTCACATCCACCCGATCCATTCCACTCATTATTTTATACACTTCTATCATATCTCCCCTCAGCTGTCTCTTCTCCAAGCTGAAAAGCCCTAGCCTTCTCAGCCTCTCTTCATAGGAAAGTCGTCCCATCCCCACTATCATTTTTGTCGCCCTTCGCTGTACCTTTTCCAATTCTACTATATCTTTTTTGAGATACGGAGACCAGTACTGAACACAATACTCCAGGTGCGGTCGCACCATGGAGCGATACAACGGCATTATAACATCCGCACACCTGGACTCCATACCCTTCCTAATAACACCCAACATTCTATTCACTTTCCTAGCCGCAGCAGCACACTGAGCATGCTACTGTAACACAGGCATCATTTTATACAGTGAGACCTGGAGGGGCATAATCGAAAGGGGTGCCCAAGTTTTCCTGAGGACGTCCCGGGAAACCCATATTATCAAAACAAGATGGGCGTCCTTTCGTTTCGATAATACGGTCGGGGACGCCCAAATCACGAAATTTAGGTCAACCTTAGAGATGGTCATCCTTAGAGATGGTCATCCCCGATTTTTGGCCATAATGGAAACCAAGGACGCCCATCTCAGAAACGACCAAATGCAAGCCATTTGGTCATGGGAGGAGCCAGCATTCATAGTGCACTGGTCCCCCTGACATGCCAAGACACCAACCGAGCACTCTAGGGAGCACTGCAGTGGACTTCAGAAATTGCTCCCAGGTGCATAGCTCCCTTACCTTGGGTGCCGAGCCCCCAACCCCCCCCCCCTGAAAACCCACTCCCCACAACTGTACACCACTACCATAGCCCTAAGGGGTGAAGGAGGGCACCTACATGTGGGAACAGTGGGTTTCGGGTGTGTTTTGAAGTGCTCACATTTATCACCACAAATGTAACAGGTAGGGCGGATGGGCCTGACCCGCCTGCCTGAAGTGCACCGCACCCACTAAAACTGCTCCAGGGACATGCATACTGCTGTCATGGAGCTGGGCATGATATTTGAGGCTGGCATAGAGGCTGGAAAAAATATTTAAAAAACATTTTTTTGAGGGTGGGAGGGGGTTAGTGACCACTGGGGGAGTAAGGGGAGGTCATCCCTGATTCCCTCCGGTGGTCATCTGGTCATTTAGGGCACATTTTTGTGACTTGGTCGTAAGAAAAAAAGGACCAGGTAAAGTCGTCCAAGTGTTCGTCAGGGACACCCTTCTTTTTTCCATTATCGGTCGAGGACGCCCATGTGTTAGGCACGCCCCAGTCCCACCTTCGCTACGCCTCCGACACGCCCCATGAACTTTGGTCATCCCCACAATGGAAAGTAGTTGAGGACGCCCAAAATCGGCTTTCTATTATGCCGATTTGGGCGACCCAGTGAGAAGGACGCCCATCTTGCGATTTGTGTCGAAAGATGGGCGCCCTTCTCTTTCGAAAATAAGCCTGCTAGTTACTAATTACTGTTGTTAACAGTGAAAAAACAAGTTGCAATGGTAGCCCATTTTGATAAGTATTCCCCTAAAAATGGGGTCTTGGTCAATTAAAAAAGATCTGGTTGGAATTTTGTTAGAAAGTTTTGGTTGAATACATGAAAATGCTCTCTCGTCTTCTTGGAGCCTAACATACCTGCAGTGCATACCATTAGAACATAAGAATTGGCCATTCTAGGTCAGACCGATGGTCCATCCAGCCCAATATCTAATAATCACCAATTCAGGTCACAAGTACCTGGCAGAATCCCAAAGAGTGGAAAGATTCCAGCTACTGATCCCAGGGATAAGTTGTGACTTTCCCCATTTCTATCTTATTAACAAGGTTTAGACAAATTCCTGGAGGAAAAGTCCATAAACTTTTTAAACCCAGATACGCTAACTGCTTTACTGCACCCTCCAGCAATGAGTTCAAGAACTTAACTATTCGTTGAGTGAAAAAAATGTTCTATTTGTTTTAAAAGTATTACCATGTCACTTCGAATGTCCCCTCATCTTTGTACTTCTTGAAAGTACAAAATACATTTAGCCATTCTGCTCCACAAAGGATTTTGTACACCTCTATCATGTCACCCCTCAGCCATCTCTTTTCCAAGCTGAAGAGCCCTAACCTCTTAAGCCTTTCTTCACCTGAGAGCATTTCATCCCTCTTAATCATTTTGGTCACCCTTCTATGAACCTTTTCTAACTCACGATATATCTTTTTTGAGTTATGGTGACCAGGATTGCACACAATAATCAAGGTGAAGTTGCATCATTGAACAATACAGAGGCATTATAATAGTATATGTCTTGTTTTCTATCTCTTTCCTAATAATTCCTAGCATTATACTTGCTTTTCTGGCCACCGTCGCACATTGAGCAGAAGGTTTCACATATTGTCCACGATGACACTTAGATCTTTTTCTTGGGTGATGACTCTTAATGTGAAACCTAGCATCAAGTAGCTATGGTTTGGATTATTCTTCCCAATGTGAATCGCTTTGCATTTGTCTACATTAAATTTCATCTGCCATATGGATGCCCAGTCTTCCAATTTCCTAAGGCCCTCCTGGAATTTCTCACATTAATCACCGAGTACTTCTTGCCTGGTGAGCTCATTATTGTATCTGTCTCCACAGGAAGCAATGCATTGACTGAAGGAGGGGCATGTGCTGTGTCATGTAAGCACTTTCTGAGTTTTTTATTTATCTTTTGACTTGACATTGAATTCCTGGCATTCAAATTGGAAAGTAGTGTGCATGTTACAGTAGGTAGTGCTTGCCAGTCTATTGCAAGCGTTGATGGACTGTGGGAAAACAGATGGAACAAGGCTTAACAAAATGCATTTTGAAAAGCGTATAGGCATGTAGGAACAGGCAACACAAGCAGCTAGTCATACTTTCTACACCATTGATTTGCCTGTGTGGTATGACACATTGAAACAGGGGAAAAAACGCCTTCTTATTTATCCAAATATCCAATAACATCCTAGGTTATTCTGAATGCTCTTGTTTTTTGAATGAACATCTTTTACTATTGTAATCTTTCTTTAAAGACTCATAAAGGAATGAAACAAGACCCTGGCCTACTGTGATTACATTTCACAGTGTTTGTATGGCAGGGGTGTGCTGGTAAATTGTTAACAGTGGGCTCTCTCTCGCCAGCAAAGTAAAAGAGAATTCAGGAGGGGCCCAAGCCCACATTTTGGGATCCATTTGTTAAAGTAGCCATGGAGACCCGGCTCCCAAAATTCTTAAAAACTTAACAAACGGCTCTCAAGAGCCTGTGAGAGCCTGCTCCAGCACATGGTAAGCATAATCAGAAATCTATACTTTAAGCAAGTTGTATTCACACCAGTAGACTGTAATTACTATAGAAGATAATTGTCTGTGTTTGCTAATGCTGAGTGAACAACAGAGAGAGGGTTCAAAGCATAGAACACAATCCAAAACACAAAATCAGTCGTAGGCAGGAAATAGGAACCTAATCCGAAAATTAGGTTCCTATTTCCTGCCTACAACTGACACACTGGGTATTCTAATACTGGACTTTTTGATTTTATATGACACATGAAGCAGGCGCTGTGTGCCAAGACCTGGCCCGTTTCGGGTCTTTGATGTACAGGATTGGTCAATTTGATCTACATTGCAGAATTAAAGGATTTGTTCCATTTTTGCTAATGTCCGGTGACCACGTAATGTACTAACATCATGTGAGGCAGAAGTAGGATCTAAGTCTAGAGCATTAGGCCAAGAATTTGTAAAATCCTATTTAGAAGGAATGGTTCCGCGGAATCTTAGCGGAGATTGGGTGGCAACGCTGGTAATTGGGAAACAAAATGGGAGCTGGGCAGACTTCTACAGTCTATGCCCTGACTGTGACTGAACAGATAGGGATGGGCTGGAGTGTAAATTTTAAGGGGCTTCTACGTTAGCTTCAGAACTTAGTACAAGAACAGTGCTGGGTAGACTTCTATGGTCTGGGCCCTGAGAAAGGCAAGGGCAAATCAAACTCGGGTATACATATAAAGTATTGGGCAGACTGAATGAACCGTACAGGTCTTTATCTGCGGTCATTTGCTATGTTACTGTGTTATACTATATAAAGGCTACTCTATAAATGAGCACGTGCACTTGTGCACACAGAAAAGCGGAATGTACCCATGTAAGTGCACCACATGCTATTACACGTTAAGCTATAGTACGTAACTGCAAGTGGGCATTCAGGTTGGCGGAGAATGGGAGGGGCATGAGCGTGTGTTGCCTGGTGTGTTTAGGCATGGCCATCTATTTGTTTTTTTCAAATTATCAAATTACAAAGCAAGTATAACACTTGGTTCAGAAAATTGGAAAGAAAAGAAACCTTCAAGAATCAAAGCATCAAACAATGTAAAAGAAAATTATCAATCCTTCTTAGACCACAATAAATTGGCAGGAAAGACAAGGAGGTCTAATAAATGTAAAAGAACATACAAGTAGAAAAGGCCGTTAACGTGAACTCTCCATGCTACAATTATACAAATTTGCTCTGTGAAGTTCCGTGAGTGATCTTCTTAACATCTAAGAAGACTTTTAACTTCTCAGGTTGAAAAAAATATATATTTTACCCCCATATATTGTACTATACATTTTCAAGGGTAGGCCAAAAAAAAGAAGCACCCAAAGATAATATATTCTGATGAAACAGGCGTGTTATATAGAATAACGGGGATAGCTAATAAATGCAAGCAGATGTGCCCAGGGGGAAGTGCATGGTGGGACATGTTTACACATGTAGATTATAGACTACTTTCATTTATGCACTAAAGTGCTACATTGAGGCACACCTGCTGTAGACATGGCATAAGTGGGCACCGAAATGTAGACATGTAAATGACAACTTACAGTAGTATTCTGTGCACCCATGTGCCGTTATAGAATTCCCACTCAGTGTGCTGCATTTTGCCGCCTAAATTTTGGCACGCTTTGTACAATTGCCCCCATGGTAAATGGTGTGATGCACTCTCTTCCACTAAAAGCCAAAAATTTTAATATCTGATTCAGAACAAGGGTTAACTTCTTAAATTATATGCTGCATCTAACTTATAAAAGGGTTGACTGGCCCAAGGGATTTCATATCCCAAAAGGAGAGGCATTATGGATCCGTAAGTCAATTACAAGTCAAAGAACAGAACAGATCCCAACAAATATTTATTTAAAAATAGTCTGACTTCAGAGTAACAGCATCTCTATCTCAAACTGCAAGTTTCACCTTTGGGCAAAATATGGCCATGTTGGTTTTTATTTTTTTTTAAATAAATGTTTGCTGTGTGACCTTCATCTGGGATCTGTTCTGTTCTTTGGCCAAGGGATTTCATTCCCTAGCCTCCATCAAACCTAGAAATCTCCTACCCTTCCCACTAAGTACTGGATCAAAGAATTGTGCATTTGGAATGCTTGACCCCCCCCCCCCCCACACACACACACACACACTGTATATCAGGTTGTGGACCTGTATAGCTGATAACTTTTCAAAGGTCAGCTTGTAGTGCAAACATTTAGAAGGAAGATGAAGCTTTCTAGAGGACATAGATCTATCAACACGAATGGCTGAATCCAATAACAACGGATCTGGCAATCAAGGCAGGAGCCAAGTCATCAAGGATTTTAAAAACTAAGCAATAATATGAGCAGAAAAAGAGAACCAATGAAGACTAATTTTAAAAAAAGGTTTGGCATACTTCCATTTTTTCTCAAAAAACGTTATTCCAGCAGTATTCAATTCCTTGTACTCAGGATTCTTTTTTTGATAATCCCAAATAAATAGCTTTGGAGAAAGAAGGAAAGAAAGAAAGGCAAGTAGTTCAATGCATCGGGAATTGATCTTGGAGCCGATACTGTTCAATCTCTTCATAAGTGACATGGCCGCAGTGTTAGAAGGAAAAGTTTGTCTATTTATGGAGGACATTTTATTTATGTATTTGTTTAGGTATGTATATATTTATTTGCTTATTTGCAAACCTTTCTATACCACTCTAGCTGACAGGCAGAACAGAGCGGTGTAGAGGCTAACATAGAAAACAAGAAAGTAACTCCATCAATGTATAGAAAAGCAGGATAGTTACGTTTGAAAGACAGGCATAGCTAAAAAAAGAGGGCAATAAAACACACATAAAAGGATGACAGGGTAACACTGGTAGTTTCAATTAGACTATTTCCCCAAAAGCTAATTGGAAGAGCCAGGTTTTCAGCTCAGTTTTAAATTCCTTGAAAGAGGAATTGCTCCGGAGAGAGGGGGGAGATTGTTCCAAGTGAGAGGAGCAAGGAAGAAGAATGTGCTGTGACATGTTGGTTTCAAGTGAGCACATTTTGGACAGTGTAGAACTAAACGATGATCATTTAATAAAGAACAGAGGGCTCTGGAGGTGCAGCAAGGAATTGTTAGACAGGAAAGATAGTCGGGGATACCAAGCCTGAAGGCCTTAAAGGTAAGAGTAGCAATTTTCTAAGTAATTATGAAAATGCAACAGAGTGGACACCCCAGAGGGAACAAACAACATGAGAAGTGATCTACATAAACTGGAAAACGCATCAAGGTACAAAATATAAAGTAATACATATAGAGGGGCATAATTGAACGGGGCACCCAAGTTTTCATGAGGGCGTCCTCGCAGGATGGCCCAGCAAAGGGGCGGGGAAACCCGTATTATCAAAACAAGATGGGCGTCCATCTTTCATTTCGATAATAAGGTCAGGGACGCCCAAATCTCAACATTTAGGTCAACCTTAGAGATGTCAACCTAAATGTTGAGATGGTTGACCTTATAGATGGTCATCCCTGGTTTTCGGCCATAATGGAAACCGAGAACGCCCATCTCAAAAACCACCAAATCTAAGCCCTTTGGTCGTGGGAGGAACCAGAATTCGTAGTGCACTGGTCCCCCCTGACATGCCAGGACACCAACCGGACACCCTAGGGGGCACTGCAGTGGACTTCACAAATTGTTCCCAGGTGCACAGCTCCCTTACCTTGGGTGCTGAGCCCCCCAAAATCCAATCCCCACAACTGTACACCACTACCATAGCCCTAAAGTGTGAAGGGGGGCACCTACATATGGGTACAGTGGGTTTCAGGTGGGTTTTGGAGGGCTCACATTTACAACCACAAGTGTAGCAGGTAGGGGGGGATGGGCCTGGGTCCACCTGCCTGAAGTGCACTGCACCCATTAAAACTGCTCCAGGGACCTGCATACTGCTGTCATGGAGCTGGGTATGACATTTGAGGCTGGCATAGAAGCTGGTAAAAAAATAAATTACGTTTTTTTTTGGGTGGGAGGGGTTAGTGACCACTGGGAGAGAGGGGAGGTCATCCCCGATTCCCTCCGGTGATTATCTGGTCAGTTCGGGCACCTTTTCACGGCTTGGTCACAAGAAAAAATGGACAAAGTAAAGTCGGCCAAGTGCTCATCAGGGACACCCTTCTTTTTTCCATTATCGGCCGAGGACGCCCATCTCCTAATCACGCCCCAGTCCCGCCTTCGCTACTGTGCCGACACGGCCCCATGAACTTTGGTCGTCCCCGCGATGGGAAGCAGTTGAGGACACCCAAAATCGGCTTTTGATTATGCCAATTTGGGCAACTCTGAGAGAAGGACGCCCATCTCCCGATTTGTGTCGGAAGATGGCCGCCCTTCTCTTTTGAAAATAAGCCTGATAGGGTACAAAAATCCAAGGAAGCTATTTATAATAGGAAGTAAGAAGCTGATGCTTACCAACTAGGAGAGAGACCTCAGGGTGATCATGTATGATGATCTGTTGACCACAAGGTAGTGAAATAACCTGATAAGCTGCACAAAGAGAGGTATTACCAGCAGAATTTTGGTGAATTTCCTTTTCTTTGTTCTCTTGGTTATTTTGCTTACCATTGGGTTTTTTTTTTGTTGTTTGTTTCTTTTTGTTTTGTTTCTTTTGGTTCTTTAGATTTCCCCACAGTAACCATTGTGGTCTCTTGACATACATGTAAATAGGCCCTTGATGTAGACATTTGGCCAAATCACATTGGGCTTGGTTTTATGTATGTGGTAAATGTAAACAGATCCACAAAGCTATTACATTTTCAACGGAACTTGCACATGCCTCATGGCTCTTGTGGTTTATTTGCTCTTTTTACTTGGTATTTTTAGATTTGACTGTTTGTTTTTTTGACCTGGTTCTTTGTGATCTGCTGCTGTTTGTTGTATACATTAGCATACCCCAGTATTGTATGAAGATGAATCTCTTGTGTCTTCATTTCTGATATCCTGAAAACCAGATTGGCTTGCAGCACTTGTAGACTGGAGTTGGCTACCCCTACCTTATTTCCTTTATCTCTACTGTATCCTAGTGATCCAGGGATGTCCAAGCTTGGCCCTTGCCAGGTTGGGTTTTCGGGATTTCCACAATGAATATGCAAGAGATCTATTTGCATACAGCGAAGGCAGTGCATGCAAACAGATATCATGCATATTCAATGTGATGCCAGTCAGAAAATCACAAATTTTATTAAACTTTTATAATATTTTTCTCTTTACTGAAATATTTTATGCAATAAACACTTTATTGTGGAAATATTTCCTGTTTTTACTGCATAGACACAAATCAACCTACATATGTATGTTATAACATCATACTTACTAAACACCAAGCATACCACCATACATACTTCAATGGAGCTCATTGCCACCACTCTTTTTTACTCAAAATACAAATGCAATACAAAAAACCATCCTAAGCATAAACAAATGTCCTGAACCAATCTGTAACAAGGTTACACTTTTAAATTAGCTTTGCTGATTTCACTTCCGGCATTCCATGGAGGGAGCCATCTTGGCAATTGCCCAGATATATGAGAGCTTAGAGAATTGGAGCCCCTGAAGACGGGCTTGAAGAGGTTTATGTTAAAGAGATAATGCTGTGTTACAGCATCACAGAACTTAGACTGTGAGGCTTATCCCTGTTCTTCAGCCAACCATGAAGCCGATAGAAAAATAAGGAGCCTACAAGATTGCACTGCTCAAAGATAAGACTTTTTGGGATTACAAATGCAGCACTGTTTTTCAGAAGACTCCTTGCTAAATTAAAAGTGTAACCTTGTTACAGATTGGTTCAGGACATTTGTTTATGCTTAGGGTGTTTTGTTTTTGTATTGCATTTGTATTTTGAGTAAAAAAGAGTGGTGGCAATGAGCTCCATTGAAGTATGTATGGTGGTATGCTTGGTGTTTAGTAAGTATGATGTTATAACATACATATGTAGGTTGATTTGTGTCTATGCAGTAAAAACAGGAAATATTTCCACAAGAAAGTGTTTATTGCATAAAATATTTCAGTAAAGAGGAAAATATTATAAAAGTTTAATGAAATTTGTGATTTTCTGACTGGCATTAGAAGTAAGATATAAATTGTATGCACAGTTTGGGTACGATAACTCATTTAGTATCATATGCATATTCATTGGGGAAATCCTGAAAACCTAACTGGATTGTGGCCCTCGAGGACCGAAGTTGGACACCTCTGTATCTCCACTAGTAGCAAACTGAAAGTTGCCAAATTAACGTGACTAAGTTCCCTAGTAAGAGAAACAGTAATATTCATTTGGAGAAACACAGTGCCACACCAAGGACATTTCTGCAGGAAGTGAAAGGGAGAAAATTGCAAACATGAAAAGTGGTGAAAAGAAATCTGAAAGACAAGAGAGTCAGATCTCGGGAAACATCATAATCCTTTTCTGCTGCCAAAAAGAGAGAAGTGCAGAGGAACACAGCTCCCCAGGGCAGTCTTTTCTCAATAAAATAAACATGTGGATGTATTCATCATGCAAATAACTATGAGCTCAGTAAACTTAAATCCAAGCCCTCCACTTCATTCTTATAACTACAGTTGTTTGTTTTGGTTGCTTAAATAAATAACAAACTCTACAGATTTGCAGGTGCCCTCATAAAAAGGCCTTAAAAATGCAATGGGAAAACCCTCTGTAGGACTGTGTGCAACAATTAAGAACCACTGACTCCCTCACCTGTGTGCTATGTGATAACCCTTTTTAAAGGCAGTTTTGTTGTTTTTTTTTTTAAAGATTAAATATTGGGTTCTGAACACCACACTGAGGCTGTTTTATGTGCAGATGAAATAACTTCTAAGTCCTGTGGCCCTAGCCAATACGCTATACTGGTCACATAAAATCGAAGGCTACTCACATTAAGAGGTCAATATTCAATGTGATTTAACCATCTAGAAGCAGCTCCTGACCAGTTAAAGTACTTGATTGGGACTAACTGGTCATTTTCAGGAGCACTTAAACTGGTTAGCACTGAACTCAAAACCGGCTATTTTGGGGTCATTCCAGGGCCGGAGTCGGCAAAGTACTGGCCAACGTCATCAGATAAATAGGACCACGTAAATGTCAGTCCTACCTTTGTGTTTCACTGTATCTGATTAAGTGCTGAATATTGCTGGTTTAGGATGGGTTGGAAAGGGCTTAAATGGAAACTTCACTAGCTGGCATGTAAGGACAGTGCCAGTCAGACTTTTATGCTCTGTGTCCCGCAAATGACAAGACAGATTCAAATAGGCTGGAATGGGCCTCGATGGCAACACCAGTAGTTGGAACGTAAGAACAGTGCTGGGCGGACTTCTACGGTCTATGTCCCAGAAATGTCAATGAAAGACCATGATCAAGTATTGTATATCACATTCATTGTTGGCTTAATCGTGAATTGATAATGAGTGTGACTGCTGGGCAGACTGGATGGACCATTTAGGTCTTTATCTGCTGTCATTTATTATGTTACTATGATGAGGGATCTTTGTGCTACTTTCTGAGGTGACCCTTTTAATGTGCTGAAGTCAATGTGTAATGTGTGTTTTATTGTCTTGGGAGTGATTCTGAGGATACTGACAGCTGGTGCTATTCTTTTCCAAATGTGCGCCTTGTATGGAGTGTGCCAGAGAACATACTGTAGTTTTCCAATATTAGCTCCAGGGTGGTTTCTTTCTTTTTTACTGAAGCGAAACATCCATTGACGTGGTTCTATGTCGCATCTGTGGTGCTTGGTGTCTAATGGCCTAATACGAGCTACGTAGACTCTTTCCTATACCCCCTCTGGCCTAACCCGTGTATCTGTGCCCCTGTTCCCCCGGCGAGACCTATCCACATGAGCACCTTTCAATACCATGCAATATAATTTCTTAAATTCTGCAGTTGTCAAAAATCTGTTCTACGCAGAGCAAAATAAGAAAACCATATGTCTGTCGCATTTTGTGTTTGTAGATTTTATTGTTAATGTTTTAATTATGATTGATTATAAATTGTATTGTTATAATCTGCCTAGGAAGTTAGTTGGAATATAAATTTTATTAAATAATTAAAACTGCAGTCATTAATAACACGATTTGCTGTTATCCTACAAATTTCTGGGATAGGTCTTCAGTTTTTGTTTTTTTTCCCCCAAAAAAGTCATATGTTATCTGTTGGTAAAATACTCTGTTGTTTATGGAAACCTTAAGTTTAATATCTGTTTATATTTAATTCCTTAAAGACTGGGGAAGTGTAGAATTAAGCTGTTCTTGCCCCCCTTCCATGCTTTCACCAGTCAGATCCTATCACTCCCTTCCTGGAACAAAAAAAAGCCCTGGTGACTTTCCTGTTCTCCTATGTGCAACAAATGGCAAATTCTAGGTTGCATGGCTGATTCAGTGTTTCCTTCTGTCAAAACAGAACTGTTTCAGTGCTGGACCAGGAATTATTTTTCCTTCTCTTTTACGATGCCAAGTTTGTACTGGCAGTGATAATAGCTATAATCGTCCACTCCGTTTGTCAAATTCAATTTGAAACAGAAAAAAATACCCATGAGGAACTGTGGTTCACCAATTATATATAGCCCTCATTTATCTCTTTGTGCAATACAGTACAATCTTGATTATCTGACCTTTGCTAATCCGACCATCCAGGATATCCGACAGACCCACCCGGTGACGGCCTCGTGTCTCTTTCCATTTTCTGAAGTAGCACACAGGGAACTTTTGTACCTGAGACAATTTGTTTCAGACCTGGGTCCCTGCTTTTACAGCAAAACAGCACCGGTATTATTATTTATTTAGATTTTGCTCACACCTTTTTCAGTAGTAGCTCAAGGTGAGTTACATTCAGGGACACTGGATATTTCTGTGTCCCAGGAGGGCTCACAATCTAAGTTTGTACCTGAGGCTATGGAGGGTTAAGTGACTTGCCCGAGATCACAAGGAGCAGTAGCAGGATTTGAACCAGCCACCTCTAGATTGCAAGACTGGTGTTCTAACCACTAGGCCACTCCTCCACTCTATGACCCAGGATCCTGCTTTTACAGCCTTTGTGTATGCAATGTTTGAGGGGTTACCATTTTTTTTTTACGTATTATCTGACTTTTCACTTATCCAACAACGAATTGGTCCCATTTATGTCAGATAATTGACTGCATGTATGAATATATCTTAATGTTAATGTCTGCATGAAACACACGTTAACACCAGCAGTAGGGAATGCCCCCATATGAAGTGCTGTAATATACATTAATTTCATGTTTATTAGCGTTACTGCTACTTCCCTTAGGCTAATTCTAATGCACAGACAAATCTGAAAAGTTTTGTAATGGGCTCAGGGCAGTAATAAGTTCAGCTGACCTCTCTCTCTCTTGCTGCATGCTTTCATTTTTATTATTTTCTCATGGAAAATCATGAAATCTGACCCATGCTCCCCTCCTTTTTTTCTTTAACTTTATCACATGATACTGGAATGGAATAAAAAAAAGTCTCAGGAAAGAATAGATTAAAATCAGGCTTGGAGCCTTTTATTACTGCTTTTAAAAAATAAAGCGTGTGGTTGCTGTAGCACATCACAGCACTTATCTGTTTCAAAGTGGTTATGGCAAGCATCACAATATGTTCACAAGTACTGATCCCTCCACACCAATGTCCTATGTTAGGACCGAATTCTAGATATGGTGCCTAAAAAATCAGTGCTGAAGGAAAACACGCTTAGACGTATTCTGTAAACTGCACGTAACGTTAGGCGTGGTTTACAGAATAGGCCTAAATCCGTCCATGTGACTAGAATTTAGGCGCAGCCAATTACGCCTGGTGTAAATACCCACACCTAACTTTAGGCATGGAGCAGGTTATTCTATAACCCTGTGCATAAATTTTTAGAATGCTTATGCGCCTTCTGTATCCATTCCTCCTTTTGGGATCCACGCAGTAGAATTTACGCAGACTACGTTATAGAATATGTCTTGTGTGTAGTGTGTGTACATTTTAATTATTGCCAATTAGTGCTGACAATTGCTTGTTACCATCCAATTATCAGCGCTGTTTGGCTTGTTATTACATTAAGTTATGCATGCAAATCAGTACGGATGCCGATTTGCATGCATAACTCAAGGCACCATATATAGAATCTGGGGATTAATATAGGATTGGTGGGGCTCAGTGTTTTCTTTAAACACTGACCACTGCCAGCTACTTTAGACCTGGATGTTTACTGGTGAGCCATATCCAGGCACCTGCACTAAATATCTGAGTCAGTGGTATTGTACAGTTGATATTCAGGGGACCATACAGAAGGCACTGCTGTGGGTTAACATGGTTTAACCATAGGTTTTACTGTCCAAGCAATGCAGGAAGGGTTTCAGCATGGGTGTCATGTTAACGCAGACATGAAGGATTCCGCAGCCATGGAATTAAAAAAAAGCTTCCCACACATTTTGTATAGGAAACTTTGCATCGGTTCTGGGGCAGCAAAGAAGAGCTGGTTGAGAGGAGTGGGTGTCATGGCACCTTCTCCCGCTATTCAACGCAACCATCCTGCGCTGGATTGCTTTTTGCAAAGTCCTGTCCAGTGCTGCCTCTACCAACCTGGCCATATCTTGTCAAGGATGTAAAAAGACTTGAGACGGTACAAAGAAGAGCTACGCAAATGGTATGGAATTTGCGTTGCAAACTGTATGAGGAGAGACTTGCCAACCTGAACAAGTATACCATGGAGGAAAGGAGAAACAGGGGTGGCATGATACAGACATTCAAATATTTGAAAGGTATTAATCCGCAAACAAACCTCTTCCAGAGACGAGAAGGCGATAGAAGTAGAGGACATGAGTTGAGGATGAAGGGGGCAGACTCAGGAATAATGTCAGGAAGTATTTTTTCACCGAGAGGGTGGTAGATGCTTGGAATGCTCTTCCGTGGGAGGTGGTGAAGATGAAAACGGCAACGGAATTCAAAAATGCGTGGGATAAGCACAAAGGAATCCTGTTTAAGAGGAACGGATCCACGGAATCTTAACGAAGATTGGGCGGCAACACCAGTAACTGGGAAGCAAAGCCAATGCTGGGCAGACTTCTATGGTCTGTGCCCTAATCATGATTGAATAGATATGGATGAGCTGAGATGTAACTGTTAAGGGGCTTTGATGTTAACTTCAGAAATTTTAGTACAAGTGCTGGGCAGACTTCCTACGGTCTGTGCCTTGAAAATGGCAAGGACGTATCAAGACAGATATACATATGAAGTATCACATAGTATGTGTAATGAGTCTGTGGGGCAGACTGGATGGACCACACAGGTCTTTATCTGCCTTCATAGACTATGCTACTATGTTACCTCCCATTCCCCCCTCCTTCCTCCGTTTGTCCATCTGACCCTTCCACCCCTTAACATTAAACATCCCTGGTAGTCTAGTGGGCCCCTTCTTCCACCTTCCCCCCTCCCAACCAGACTCCTTGTCTCTTATTTGAAAGGAAGGAAGAAAGGAAGGAAGGAAGTAAGGAAAGCCCGGTGTCTAGTGGCATTACTCAACCCATCGCCAAGCCCCCCAAACCCATACTTTAAAAGAGACTGGAGTGATGCCCATTTGCTCCTACTAGAGAATGACATGGGGATAAAATTTGACCGCTGTCCATGCCCCGTCTCCGTGTATTCTGTCTCTGTCCCCACCCTGCCACTCAGGGCTCATCTCCATCCCCGTCCTGTCCCCATCCCCGTGGGCTCTGTTCTCATCTGCAGAAGCCTCGAACACTTATGATTTTATATTCAAATCTTTTTATTAAAGTATGAAAAGGAACAATATGCTTTGCAACTGTTGTGTATAAATTACAAATAGAAAACAATAATAACAATGAGCAGCTATAATTACCCTACCACCACCACCACCACCACCACCACCCTCTACCCTTCCAACCCGAACAATAGCTGACTTCTACTACCCCAAGGAATCCTAATCCACCCTGTTAAATTGTCCAGAGGTACAAAACACAACCCATTCTGTATACCCTAGAGATGAGAAATATCCCCTATGAAGCACTGTTATGATTTTTTAAATCTGTGGGTGAATAAGAAGTCATCAATAATCTCAGGATTCAGTCTAGCTTTCCTGTCTTCTACAGTCCCTCCTGCAATATAGAAGATGTCTTCTTAGAAGATGTGCTGGTAGCAGAATGTACAGGATTCCCCCATGCAACTTTTGCTAGCTGTGGCCAGCATCTTTGCTCATTTTTCAAAAAAAAAAAAAAATATATTGTCATCTGCATTAATCAAACATAAATAACAGTCCAGTTCATTAACAGGCTTCAAAGTAGAAAGTGATGTGGGAACAAAGTTTATCCCCGTCCTAATGGGCTCTGTCCCTGTCTCCATCCCCACAGTTACTGCGTGTCCCTGTCTCCGTGTCATTCTCTAGCTCCTGCCTCTGGCAACACCTTGCCTCATCTGGTGCATTCTGGGATGCACCAGGCGAGGTCAATCTGCCCTATAAGGGAATCAGAAAGAATACAGAACTTTATACTGAGATACTCATCAGGAGAGATACAGTGCTGTACGAAGAGATATTTGAATGAGGAGGGGTACAGTGTCTAACACTGGCATCCAGAAGGCTAGATTTACTAGAAGATGCTACTGTGTACCTGTGCCTTACCGTATAGTAACATGTATTATTTACTACAGACCCTATCTTATACATTGGGACTTATTTACTAATAGCACACATAGGAAGCAGGTGAAAGTCTGGCTCTTCTCCCAAGGCTTTAATGCACATGGCCACTCTCACTCTGGCATCTGGACTAGCTTACCACACACCTTGTAACTAAGACCAGTTCCACATGTTGTACTTTATTCAACGGTACATATAATTTAATCATAATTTAGCCACCCATGTGTGTATCTCAGTGCCTTCTTCCCTTCCCATCTTGTCTGTCTCCAAGTGCACTTTCCCCCTCAGCTGCCTCTTAAGATGTTTCATTCATCGTATTGCACTGATACTCCGAGTGCCTACTAAAGTGTATGTTAGTATTTTGCTGATATATATATATATATATATATATATATATATATATATATATATATATATATATATATAAATGTTTTTCCATGTTGCCTGTTATGGTGTATCATTCGTATTCTGCTGATGTCTATTCTATTTCTGTTCTGTGATTGTTCTACTGTGCTGTTTTAATATGCATATTTCTGATACTGCATCATTTCCTTTGCTGTCTTCAAGTTTATCACATTGAGTTTATTTTATGCTTACATTTAGCCATTTAATATTGTTAGGACGGTAACACAATGTAAATTGTTTACGTCAAGTCATACTTGTTGTACACTGCCTTGGGTGAATCTCTCCATAAAGACAGTTAATAAATCCCAATCAATAAATTGATTAAATTAGAGATATTAGTGCTCACTAACATGGTAGCTTTAGTAAATCTAGCGCTAAGAGTTCTGCTGATGGAAATGGCCACATATTTATTTATTTATTTATTGCACTTGTATCCCACATTTTCCCACCTATTTGCAGGCTCAATGTGGCTTACAAAGATCTGTTATGTTATTGGAAGCTGGTTTGGTTGTTTTTTTTTTACTGACAAGTAAATTCTTATGAAAGTCATTTTTTTCTTAATACTACTATCTGATATCTCTGGCTGATTTATAGCCCCCAACAAAAATCCACTAGCACAGATAGTATGCAGCCTGCTGCAAGCTTGGGATGTTATCTGAGGGAATGTGCTAGCCATGCTGCCAAATTTCAAGAATGTGGGGATAAAAATGGAAGTCAAGTATGGTATGATAGTCTATAGTTTATTAAATTTACTATACCACCACGGCTAACTGGCAGATCTAGGTGGTTTACAGTAAGTCAAAATTGATCAGAAATGGAAAGGAGCTACAATAATTGACAGGAAAGAATTGCAGTCATGCTAGGATAAAGGCATACTCGAAAGAGAAGGGGGAAGATAGAGGAAAGGAGGGACAAGAGATACAGGATAAGAATACCGGAGCAGGAGAACTGGATGGGAAAAGGGAAGGGGCAGAGAAAGGAAGGAGGAAGAGGTACAAATAGAGAAACAGCGTCCAGCCTCAACAGCTATGCTCTAGAACATTCTAAGTCTGTGATCTTAGTCTTCTGCTAATATCCTTCTCTTAATTTCACTCTCTTGTTTCCACTGTGCAAGTAAAAGTTTGATTTTTATAACTATAATTCTCCTCCAGGCTTTTCTATTGATGTGAAACTAGAAAGCACGTTACTGTGTAACGTGAAACCTGCAGGTAGGATTGCCTGTCGTATAAGAGCACCTGACTGCTGAGATTTCGTCACTTGTATATATTTGGGTATACGCACACACAGAATGGTGAATGCTACTTTAGTGTAATCATATTGTTTGCCAGTGCTACTAATAAGGCCCCTTTGCTCCAGTATCCATGGACTGGGTGAGCACTGTTCTGCATTAATAGCAGTGCGCAGGCTCTGGCAGTGAGCTCCTGTGATGGAATGCATTGCATTCCGGCAGGGGAATGCCAAAGCAGCTGGTGTACTGAACTGGAATGATGTGTGAAATGTGGAAGCTTCCTGTCCCGCAATAGTAACTATGGTTTCTTTCCCCTGTCTGAGCTACACAGACGGCCTTCAAAAAATAAAAGGCAGGGCTGCCTGTATGCTCTTTACCCATCCTATGCTTCCTTCCCTTCAGTCAGAAGCAAGAGTTGTCTTTTGTTTTCCTAGGTACTAATACAAAAATCCTTCAATCACTGGTAAATGATATACAATACTGACTATCCCCACCAGGATTATAATTGCCAAAACTCAAAATGTCCATATACAAATACACAGTCGAGGCTGTCAAAAATTATAATATTATAATATATATAATTATAATATATATAATTTGTTGCAACAAAGACGCAAGGAAGTCAGCGATAGCAGGTTTATGCTGCTTGTGAAATGCCTTTAAAACCCGAGTCCCTGAAGAAATATTTTTGAAACCTGCGGCGTCGGGCGTCTTCACAGAGGGGGAGGCTATTGAACAAACTTTTAAGATAAGTGCATGCAAATTTATTTTTTACACTCGCAGTGGGGCCATTGTTAACAGGTGTATTGAGTATCATTATCACCTGATCAGCACATATCTCTCTATATAAAACGCACCTCCAACGTTCTAATGAAGCCTCCACAAGTCCCAATGTTCTAACTGCATGGTGGTGAAACCACAATTTGCCCATGAGTGTTTGCCCCGCCCTTGCGTCAAACGTGATGACGTCGAGGGCGGAGCAATGGCACTCAACCAATCGCAGGGGCAGACATCGATATACACCACTATGAACCAGGCATGGGGAGGAGTACCTACTCCTCTCCCTGCCTACGAAACAACTCACAGAGCCCCCCCCCTCGGCGCAACACCCAAGCCCATCCGCGCCGGCGCATCACACAAGCCCTCCCCCCCCGTCTCTCTCAAGATGAACTATAAAATAGAACACACTCACGAAGGAGACAACAGTGAACTAACTCTCACCTCCGAAAGGTGGAACATTTTAATTTTACATTTACACTGTAGCCTTAGGTAAGCAAGCCAGTCTCTCACAAGTCACAACTAACTGTAGGCGCAGGGGGACTATTTGGTTTATGCTTTCATTGATGCTGTAAAAGACTCCGGGAGAATTAGGCGGCAATTTGCTCCGCCCCCTGGCAACCATCCTAGGTAGGTGGGAGTTCTGAATTGCGTTTTGCGCACAGGAGCGGCGATTTGCTCCACCCCCTGGCAACCATCCTAGGTAGGTGGGAGTTCTGAATTGCGTTTTGCGCACGGGAGAAACAAACAACACATTAATTGTAGATTTGCACTCTAGCCCCAGGTAAGCAAGCCGGTCTCTCCCAATTAACTCTACTAACTTACGCTTTCCTACATGGTGTGATAGAATCTGGGAGGATTAGGCGGTGACTCACTATGCCCCCTGGCAACTATCCTAGGTAGGTGGGAGCTCTGAATTGCGCATTGCGCACATGACAATGGAACAAGCAAGCAACACTTCCCCCCGTGGCTGAAAGCGTAAAAAAGAAGAGGTGGGGTACTGACTACCAAACCAGCGGAGACTGTGAAAAATAAATCTGCCAATTACACATTTAGATATCACTATGGCTAATTATTTTTTGAAAGTAAATACTTACTAAAATTTCAGGGTGCAGGGAAAATTCAGAAACTACAAATTCCTTGCCCTAGATGTATTTCTCTATGCAATACAAACAGGCTATATTTTATCACAAAAAGGCTAACGGTTTGGAGCAAAGATATATGTGGCTCAATAACATCAATACATTGCAGCCCGTAAGGGAAGGGATGCTATTCTACCTGTCATAAGAGGGGGGAGAGGGGGGGAGAGGGGGGGAGAAGGGTATAGAAGGGAGGAAGAGGGGGGGGGCAAAGGGGAAGAGAGGAGTAGGAGGGGGGAAACACACTCTCACACTCACTGTGACTCATGCACTCGCACACAGTCACTCTGAAACACACACACTCACTCACAGATACACAAGCATCCAGTCTCAATCTCACTCTGACACACAATCGCACAGTCACTCTCTCTCTCTCTCACACAGTCACTATCACACGCACACTCACTCAAACATACACACTACAAGGACAACCTGGCTAGCGCCCGTTTCATTTTTTTCCGAAACGGGCCTTTTTTTTACTAGTATATATATAAAAAAATAAAAATACTAAAAAGAATTACCCGATGAAAGAAGTGGTGAACCACCGGGCAGTGAAATTGTCACTTGCCGTATGAGTGGAAAGGTCTGAGGGTATTCATATAAAAATCTTTTTGCAATATATATATTATAATTTTTGACAGCCTCGACTGTGTATTTGTGCATGGACTTTTTGAGTTTTGGCAATTATAATCCTGGTTGGGATAGTCAGTTTTGTTTTCCTAGGCCACTCAGGAAGTCCTAGAGCATATTAATGACCCTGTTATCTAAGGGTCAAAGTTTGTGGATTTGTACAGTTTCCGCTGCCTACATGGAACATTAAAAAAAAAAAGTAGAAAGACCACATTACATGTCACAGCTAGCTTGGGAAAATTGCCTATAGTCTGCTGCAAAGAATTTGGAAATATGCTATACACAGCAAAGGCACGATAACAATCTCAAGTGGCTCTGACTTTTGAAGAATACAGCAGCAAAACTAGAGGCTGAAACCACTGGCCATGGCAAGTTAATTGTGCAGGAGCGTCAATGGCTTTGTCTCTCATGCTTGAACCAACGTTGCAATCATTGCTCACCAATGCTACAGTTAGGGAACTTCCACCTTCTCTTTCCCAGCAGTGGCATTAGGCGACTGTCATGCAGGAGATCCACACATTCAGCTGCTATTTTCCAAAGGTATGCAACAATATACATCTAATGGTAAGAATGGAAACTTATCTCATTTTTTTGCGCAAGAAATAAATACATAATTAAACCAAACTTGGCTTTTCAGCCAGTCCTTCCTCTATACCAGGTTGTTAGAACCCAGTTATTGCTCATTAGTGACTCCTTAGCTAATTGAGGGGTCCTTTTACAAATGCGTGCTAGTGTTTTTAGTATGCGCTAAACGCTAGAGATGCCCATATATTCGCGTCTCTAGTGTTTAGCGTGCGCTAATCATTAGTGCACGCTAAAAACGCTAGCACGCCTTTGTAAAAGACCCCCTAACTTATACTCACATCTCTGAACAGCACTTAAATCCGGAGGTCTGCATTTAATGCAAATCAACAGAGTTCAGTGAAATTGTAGTTTTTTTTTCTGAAGGGCTGTTAACAGCATCCCTACAGTATTTCCACTTCTGTTTCTCTGAGCAGCAATGTCATGCATTTGTACCTACTTCCCTGTGTGTGTGTTTGCATTCTAACTGTCGATCTTAGTGGTCTGTGTCATAAAACTTATAGGTACAGGCTTAGGAACCTCAACATGTATACTCAGAAAGAGAGGCGAGAGAGAGAGGAGATATGATAGAGACGTTTAAATCAGGGGCGTATCTGGGGTTTGGCGGTAGGGGGGGCCAGAGCCAGAGTGGGGGGGCACATTATAGCCCCCCACCGCCATTGCCACCCCCCTGCCGCCATTGCCACCCCCCTGCCGCCATCACCACCACCCCCTACCGCCGCCAACACCTACCTTTGCTGGCGGGGGACCCCATCCCCCCCGCCAGCCGAGGTCCGCTTCCTCTAAAAATATTCCTTGAGCTGAGGTCTTTTAAGTTCTTCGTCCTCGCTCCCACTCCTCCGAGCTGCTGTTCAAACTCAGCGAAATCCATTTTCGGAGTCTGTCTGACGTGACGTCGCAGCACATTGTACGTCGTCCTGCACGTACAACATGCTGCGACGTCAGACAGACTCCGAAACTACTGGATTCTGCAGAGTTTGAACAGCAGCACGGAGGAGTGGGAGCGAGGACGAACAACTTAAAAGACCTCAGCTCAAGGAATATTTTTAGAGGAAGCGGACCTCGGCTGGCGGGGGTTGGGGTCCCCGCCAGCAAAGGTAGGTGTTGGCGGCGGTAGGGGGGTCCAGGGCGAAATCTGTGGGGGCCCAGGCCCCTGTGGCCCCACGCAGATACGCCCCTGGTTTAAATACCTCAGTGGCATTAATGTACAGGAGGTGAGCTGTTTTCAAATGAAGGAAAACTCTGGAATGAGAAGGCATAGGATGAAGTTAAGAGGAAATAGAGTTAGGAGGAATCTAAGCAAATACTCTTTCACCGAAAGGGTGTTGGAGAAAGGGTGTTGGATGCATGCAATGGCCTCCCCCTGGAGGTCGTGGAGACAAAGTCTGTGCCAGAATTTTAAAAAGCATGGGACAGGCATGTGGGATCCCTTATGAACCGGAGGAGTTAGTGGTTACTGGAGATAGGCAGACTGCATAGCCATTTGGCCCTTATCTGCCATCATGTTCTATTTTTCTCTGTTTCTATGTTAGCGGTATAGGTTCTCTTTACTGTTAATAAATATAGATTTGGTGACATACAACAACATCCAAGTATATTTTAAAAAGCAGGATCAAGTGCTTGATCTGTTGGGATTTAATTTGTTTTTCAGATTTTAGAAACATTAGATGCCTGGAATTTTCCAGAATCATACCTGTATCTGTGTCTGACTTTAAAGGATCACATTGCAACAAAAGTTGTACTTGCCTCTAGTCAAATGACTGTTCCAGCAAAGTTAGTTAATACAATCATGACCCATTAAAATGGGGACCTTTGAACTCTCTTGCATTCAAATTGTATAATTTTAATTTAGGGGATTTAGATGCACATGAAAACAACATTACCACAGTTTTTCAAGATTCTTGCACATTCATATGGTTCCTGTGCATTACAAATGTTGGCATTGGCCCAAAATGTGGAAGATGAGGACCACCATGGTGTTTCAGATGCAAGGTCCAGTATCCTTACTGCTTACATTGACTAAGAGTGGGTGCTTAAAGTAACATGGGAAACAGGGACCCTTGGGGGTTCACACACACACACTGAACTTTGGGTTACATCCTGGACTGTTTAGCTGGCCTGGCTTACAAAAAAAAAAGTGTCTCAGACCTCATTGAATCTGGTGTCCTTAACTATGTGGTGTGCAAAGTACTTTGCTTTGTTTGCTTCAAACTAGTCAACTATTAATTTTTTTTTATATTATGAAACTCAAGGCTTGATTCACAAACATCTCTTTGGCCTCTGGAGGGTTAGTGGAGCCAAAAAACAACAAAAGCACAATTATTGTTAACATGAAATATTTGGAGGAAAGGAATTATTTGTAGCAGCAGCATGAAGAAATATATTTCAGAATGCAAAGCAGAGAGTTTGTATATTATTATATTCCTCCCTCACCATTTACACCTTCCAGCCCATAGATATGCCCACAAACACTTGCTGACCATAATAGATGCAAGTCTTTTGTCCCCACCCCCCCCTCACACAGAGCCTTCAGACCTGAATAGACCTAATTCAGCTCTAACCTAAGTGATTCTGATACTGTAAAAAAAAAAATCTTTCCTGTATGAAAAATGGGGGGAGGTTCACTGGAACAAACCACCTTCTTTTTTGTTTTGATAACATCCACATGCAGATTTTAACCATCTTTCTATCTTTAATTTTGACTCTTTAGTTTCCTATTACTCCTTTGGGCTTGCAGCTCAATCAGAATGAGCCTTTATTTGCAGTTACCCCTATGGTAAATCCCCTTCTAAATTACGTATCCCACCATTGCAATGATGGCGCTTGGCCTCGGAGCACACAGCAGAGCTCGCCCAGAGCCTTGCAAATATTTACGAATTTTATGAAGGGTTTTCTGTGTGTAAAACCTGCTTTTATAAAATTATCTAATGATATTTACGCCTATAATTGCTCATTTCAACAAGATGGTGCATACTTATATAATCAATTATTGGCACTAATTAGCCTTAATTGAAATTTGTGTATACATTTTTAGTCTTGTAGCCATGGGAGGGTCATGGGCGGATTTGGGGCGTTCCAAGAATTTAAGCGTGCTGTTATAGAATAAGGGGGATCTGCACCTAATTTAGTCACCAGGATTTATTCTAAGTTTTATTTGGTGTAAATCCTCGTGTCTAAAGTTAAGCACTAAACCCCCTAATTCTATAAAAGTCACCAAAAATTAAACGTGCAAATTTAGGTGTATACCCAATTTGTGCGCATAATTTAATTGAATAATGAGCCAGTTAGCACCAATAATTGGCTTTTTATCAAGCAATTACTGTCACTAATTAGATTTAATCGGTTTTTATGCATGTACATTTAGAAGAGGGAACCGTACATAAAATTTACACATGATCAGAAAAGGGGGCATGGAAATGGGAAGATCATGGGCGTAACAAGGACATTCCTAAAATTAAAGCATGTTGTTATACAATAACGGGGATACGCACCTGATTTAGGCACATACATGTGCAACACATTTCAGTTGGTACAAATGGCCATGCCTAAAGTTAGGCACAATTCCCGGTCATAAGTGCCTAAATTTAAGTGTGGCTTATAGAATAGCACTTTTTGGCGCCAATTGTTTTGGCACCGTATATAGGATCTAACCCTTTGCGTATCCTATAAACTGTGCCTAACTTTAAGTGTAGCATATAGAATAGCACTTATTTTGGCGCCATTACTTTGGCACTATATATAGAATCTAGCCTTAAGTGTGTTCTATATATGGCACCTAACTTTCAGTACCATTTATAGAATAGCGCATAGCGCGTTATTTTTCGGCACTATTTATAGAATTTGGTCCCTAATGAGGAGCATTTTCGAAAGAAATGTACAAATTGCGATTTGGATGTCCTTCCAAAACATCCAAATCCAGGGGTGCGGAAACCCATATTTTCGTTTCGAAAATACCGTCAGAGACATCCAAATCCTTCAATTTGGACGTCCTAGATTCGGACGTCCCTAGACATGGACATTTCTGACTTTTGGCGATTTTCGAAACCAAGGACGTCGATGTCAAAAACGTCCAAATGCAAGCCATTTGGAGGTGGGAGAAGCCAGCATTTGTAGTGCACTGGTCCCCCTGACATGCCAGGACACCAAGCGGGCACCCTAGGGGGCACTGCAGTGGACTTCATAAATTGCTCCCAGGAACATAGCTCCCTTACCTTGTGTGCTGAGCCCCCCAAAACCCACAACTGTACACCACTACCATAGCCCTTACGGGTGAAGGGGGGCACCTATATATTGGTACAGTGGGTGTGTGGTGGATTTTGGAGAGCTCGCTGTTTCCTCCACAAATGTAACAGGTATGGGCCTGGGTCCGCCTGTCTGAAGTGTACTGCAGTTCCCACTAAAACTGCTCCTGGGACCTGCATGCGCTCTCATGGAGTTGAGTATGACATCTGAGGCTGGCATAGAGGCTGGCACGACATATTTTTAAAGATGTTTTTTGAGGGTGAGAGGGGGTTAGTGACCACTGGGGGAATAACGGGATGTCATCCCTGATTCTCTCTGGTGGTCATCTGGTCATTTCGGACACCTTTTTGTGCCTTATTCATAATAAAAACAGGTCCGGGTGAAAATGTCCAAGTGTTCGTCAGGGACATCCTTGTTTTTTTCGATTATGGGTTAAAGACATCCAAGTGTTAGACACGCCCAAGTCCTGCCTTTGCTATGCCTCCGACACACCCCCTTGAAATTTGGCCGTCCTTGCGACGGACTGCAGTTGGGGATGTCCAAAATCGGGTTTCGATTATACCGATTTGGATGTCGCTGGGAGATGGATGTCCATCTTCCATTTTATGTCGAAAGATGGACGTCCTTTTCTTTCGAAAATGAGCCCGAATGTGCACCAAAATCAATTACACTCCTCCCTCATCCCACACATACAGCTTAACTTTCAATTAACCATCCAGGCCTACTGTAGCACTAAACTTCATGCAGGCAATGCCTGTACACGATATATAAACAAGAAGAAAGGAATTGCCTTCCAGCCTCTTCTTGGGCTGATATGACAGGGATAGAGGGTTTGCAGGGCAATAGTCCTGGTCACATCCCCCGCTTTTCATTTTGGATCTGTGACACTGGAGTCTTTTTCTCTTTTTCCCACTGCTGCTAATCCCCAGGAAAAGAATGAGAGTTTGTTTCCCACTCAGGAAACCTTTTGATGCCAGCAAGTTCCTATGAAGCAGTATTGTAGAAAGGACATTCAGATCAGAACTGAGACATCCAGGTTGAGATGTCTCAGGTTCCGCTAATATTTTAGAACAGGATGTAGAGCCTGTTCCAAAATACATGGAGAAATGGATGTTTAAGTTCTGGTTACATGCGGTAGGAGCATCCATTTTAGAAAACTAAATGTCTAAAATACTAATGGGTCAAAATGGGCACATAAACGTTTATGTTGTGGAATAGCAGCATTAAATATTTATATGCCTGAACATAAACATTTATCTTAGTCATGTTATTAACATAAACATTTATTTTTTCCTTAAGGTGTCATAGAGCCCAGTATCTCTTGCCATGCCAGTTTTTGTGTGTGTGTGTGTGGGGGGGGGGGGGGGGGGGGGGAGTTCAAGCACTACAGGACTAAGGGAGCGACCTTTCCTAATTCTTCCAGTACAGTCCTCAGGACACACCTAGCCAGTCAGGTTTTCAGGTTACCTATAATGAATAAGCATGAGATATTTGCATAGAACGGAGGTAGTATATGCAAATTTATCTCATGCATATTCATTGTGGGTATCCAGAACACTTGACTGTTTTGGTGTGCCCCGAGGACTGGGTCGAGGACCCCTGCTTTAGTAGAATGCTGCTCAATAGGAGCACTTTTATCGTTGGTAGCTGGTATAAATCCCAGTGTTCATCTGTTAGGACCTAGATCTTCATTCCCCTTCTGAAATGGGGAATAAACACTCATTTTCTAGGCCACCCTAGTCCCACCCAAAACTCACCTAGGCCAAGCCCCCTTCCCATTTGCATATACTTCGCTTGTAGATGTGGGTATCCCAGCTTTGTAAAATCAGAACGTAGACATTTGTAGAAGTTTCCAGTTTATGCACGTCTAAAACTCGAATGGCGCTTTTTAAAATAAGCATCTTCCTGTATTAAATACTGAACTATAACTGACTTGATCTGAGAGAGGAGCCCTGCACTTTAAATGTCATGAGGAAAGACATCTGAGGGCTTTAGAAAGTATGGCAGTGAGCAATCAATCCTTTCAGGCAACAATTTCTACATCCTTTGACCTTTGCCTTTTAGTAGATTTATATTTACAGAGAAGACAGTGTAAAGAACAACTAATATTTACATTAGTTCAGCTGATAACTCAGCACAGAGTACAAATTGCAGACTGTGAACTTTTTTCTAAACAGGTTGCTGGTCTTCTGCAAAATATATCTTAAGCTTTTTTAACAGTAATTTGTTGTTAATTTCCATGTGCAAATATTTGACTAACAAACAAATGTAAAAATCTTCCTAAATTCAGAAGGTGTAGGTACTTGGCTTCCAAATACTCATGTTTTCTATTATTCATATTTCTTTAAAGGATGAGATCTTATTATCATTTTAAGGAAACTAAGAGTCTTTTGAAAATGGTGTACATGGAATTTTTGATTTCTGGATCTTAAACTGTTAGCAGACTTCTAGGTAAAATAAAAAAATGAAAAGGAAACAGAAATCAAGATTTATAGATAATTTAATTGATGTACATGTCTTAAGATTAGCCATTAAGAAAACAAGTTGTACTCCTGGAGGGTCATTTTTATAAACTTGTTTTGCTCATAAAACACTGTTTTACACATACAAAAGATGTCTTATAAAATGAGGTCATGCTTAAAAAAAGTGTGCACGGTGCATGCCTAAACATAGGGTAGCCATGCTCAAAGGAAGTTTTTGGGCAGTCATGATTTATAAATATGTATGTACACACTAACATTTAGGCTTAGTTCTGAGCAGGCAAAAAAGTCAGTACCCACAAGCTAGTTTCTATTCCTGCAGGATTTGTGCTAGTATTTTATGAAAACACATAGATGTTTATAACCTACGTCAAAATGCCTAGATGTAAACTGATTTTACTCTTGTTTAAGGACTGTACTTTCACAAAGCTAACCTCAGGACTGAGATTTATTTAACCACTGCTGATAAACTGTAATCTTTGTGGGACTAGACATCAAGCTTTCAAAACTGGATCTGTTTAGAAAATATTTTTATTTATTTATTTGTTACATTTGTACCTCAGATTTTCCCACCTATTTGCAGGCTCAATGTGGCTTACATAGTACCGTAAAGGTGTTCGCCAGTTGGTTGATAACAAATACAAGGTTGTATTGTGGTCGAATGAGGTAGGTGTGTGTCAGGCACCGTGAAGGTCGAATGGAATGAAGATTGAATATTGCCCTGTACGATCATTAGTTATGCTGTGTTGCTGGGTGTGGGGATTTACATTGGGTTGGTGGGGTAAGCCTTTTTGAAGATTTATTTGAGGTAAGAGTCTTCAACAGGCAAGGGTCTATCGTGCTGTCGGGAGATACATTATTCTGTGATGCAAAGGCATTGGGCTGACAAGCCTTGGCTGTTAAGGTTTTAGATTGTTTGTTTCAGTCTGGATTTAGGATAAGGCCTATGTCTAATTTCTAGGGTTTAATTGAAGGTATATCTTTGTCTTTTCACTCTGATGTTACTGTATATTAACACCCCTTGGTGGGCTCTTGCTGAGCAAGCATACTGGGCGCACCACCATAATATAAATGCACCAGTACTGTTAGTCTCTACCCAATTCCTGAGAGAATCACATCACTCCTCCTTATCCCCTTCACTCCACTAGTATCTTCCCTCCTTGCCTAACCTGCTCCCAGTAGCAGGAGTCACTGAGCAGCACTTCTTACTTTCATCTGATCAGTAAATGGCAAACGTAGTAGTGGAATAATATTTAATGTTTCTTTTTCCTTTGCCAACTTTCCTCTGTAGGTGTGACCTGCAGGTCTAAGGAGGACAATTCTGTAACATTGCATCTATTATACACCTATTTGAAACTTATTCTATAAGGAAAATAGGCACCTATTTTGTAGCATAACAGGTCATTTTAGGTGCAGTTACTTACAGCGGCCATAGAGCTGGTGTTTAATGCTTGTACCTAGATAAAAACATGTGTCCAATATATTATTTTGTAATATGTATGCGTAAATGTGACTCCGCACACTCTTTGCTTAAACTCCACTCATATGAACAGTCAAGTGCAAAATATATGCAATCGAATATTGGCAGAATATTGCATATCCAGAAAGTGGTCACTTATGTGTGTCCACATTCATGCATACGTGACTTGAATAACAGCATTTACACGTGTTCTTGCCACCTAAATATAGGTAGTTCCTTATAGAATTACCCTCAAAGAAAACCCAGAGGACTAAGCAGCAGGTAAGAAGTCCTGCTTACGAAGTACTTGTGCTGACAGGACAGCGCCAACATACAGGGGGTGCAGAGGTAGACTTCTACTACTACTACTACTACTACTACTACTAATCATTTCTATAGTGCTACTAGATGTACGCAGCGTTGTACACATTATATGCAGGTACTTTCTCTGTCCCTAGAGGGCTCACAATAAGTTTTTGTACCTAGGGTAATGGAAGATTAAGTGACTTGCCCAGAGTCACAAGGAGCTGCAGTGGGAATCAAACCCAGTTCCCCAGGATCCAGTAGGCTACTCCTCCTCTCCACTTCTGCTAGTGAGAGTGACTCTGGTCTATCCCAGATCTTCTTTCTGCTGCTGACTTACCAGGGCAATTTCTGCTTTGGAAATCAATGAATTAGCTCATCTGAATCATGCTGGGCTCGATGGACCCTTGGTCTTTTCCCAGTGTGGCATTACTTATGTACTTATGCACTTAAGTTTTAGGAGTGCAAATTTAGTGGTTGCATATGGGCCACTTACATCATAGATCTCAAAAGTGATTAACACCCTAATGTGTTCGTGCTGATAAAAAAAGTCACACATATTGAGCTAGATTCAGTAAATAGTGCTAAAATAACAGTGCCCAAAAAATGCATGTGGCGCACTATTCTATAAACAGCGCTCCAAGATGGATGCCATCTTTAGAGTAGCATAGTTTGGCATGAAAATCGTCTCTTTTGGCATGAAGATTTACACCAACTGAAACCTGGTGTGAATCCCGATGTGTAATTTAGTCATGGATCCCCCCTTTTGAGTTGCACGCTATCAGATTTGCATGTCGATCTTTATAGAATAGCACTTACAAAGATGAGTGCACAAATCTAAATTGTTGCCAATTAACACCAAAAATTAATAGCATCCAATTACTGGTGCTAATTGACTCATTTGCCAATTTAGTTGCGCACACACCTCAGGATAGCGTGAATTTTGCGCACAGAAGTGTGCATGCCATTTATAGAATCGGGGGATTGTATGTTCAGCTTAGGTCTTTTTTTGTTGATGAGAATTTTCAGAGTTGCGTATTTGTGAAAGCTTTGAGTATCAAGGCACAGCCTTGTTGGAATCTGAAGCGTTTGTAAATGCTCCTGTGGAACTTCTAGTTTAATGTATGGGATGTGGCTTTTTTTACTTTCAAATCATTGAGATAGTTTTGACTTCAACTTACTCTGTTATGAGAGTGGATAAATTGAAAGGTCTGTCCTTCCATGTCACCTTTTCCTCTGTTTCCTTTCAAAGTGGTGCTGGGAACTCTCCCAGTTCTTGCATTAACCGAGAAACTGCTTTGCCTACTTAGTGTCCAGTGAAACTTAACTCTCTATTTTTCAAGAGGGCACTTAAGATTTTCAGGATACTGGAACAATTATTCATTATCTAGGACACTAAAGAGAAGCCTATTAGCTTCTAAAGATTCAGTCCCAAACAAATTAGATCTTATGATTGTGAATTGTATAATCAAGTCCCTAGAATTCCTCTTATTTTCCTCCAAGAACACTTAACTAGAGAGACTCTGTGGGCCAGAGTCTATCAGTGGCTCTCAAAATTAGGTACCAGAAAAAACCAGCACTAAGCGCTACTGTATAAAGGGCATGCACTCTTTATAGAATGGCGCTTAAGCACAGGTCTTGCACATAATTTAGGGCAGCAGACTTATGCCTGTTGAAACCTGGTGTAAATGCTGGTGCCCAAGCTATACGCACTAACCCAAGTATTCTATAATTGCGCGTGCAAATTTTCAGAACACCCCTGATATGACTATGCTCCTCCCTTTGCCACGCCCCCTTTCAAGAGATGCATTATGAGAGTTAGGCACACTGACTTATAGAATAGTCTGCAGCCAGATGCGCACATAAATATTAATGCATGCCAATGAACATAAATAGGTTGTTAGCACCAAATAACTGATTTTGAGCTTATTAAGCAATTAATTTGCACATGCATGTGCAAATTTGGGCTTTCAAATCGCAGCACCATATATAGAATCCATGTTTATATGTACAGAAGGATTATGTAACTGCGGAAGACCACATACAAAGTGGCAATATGGGGTTCTATTCATATTTCATGCAGAAAATAATATATGATGAAAAGGAGGTGGAACAGTGGTTATTGTGGAGCCAATTGGTAGAAGATTGAAGAATTTTATCTCTCACTAACACACCCACACATATACTGTTACCCACCCTCACCTTCTTCCTCCAATTTCTCTCTCTCTATCCCTCCTACCACCTCAAGTCATTGTCCCATCCCCCATCACATCTATGCCAGCAGTCTTCTCCAACCAGACCCACACCATTCTCTTTCTGCCCACCTATAAGGGTCAAGGCAGGCCCAACCATCAGGCAAGACTATGTGTTTGCCTAGAGTGGCAGTTTCCGAGGGGCTGATAAAGAGCAGCAGCAACAGTCAAAGCATAACTATAGATCCTGATAGCCATGCAAACAAAGAGCCATAAGCACATTCTTTTACCTGCAGGGACAGTGGACACACACATATATACAAAGTCTGATGTCCAATTATGGATTTGGGGTGATCATGATTGAATTTAATAATCAAAATCTCAAGAGTAGATGAGTGTAAAGGTGAAGGTTCTCCTAGGGTGCCCAGTACCCTTCTACTGGCCTACTAAGTTCCAGGTCCTCAGGCCAGTTCTGTGACCACTGCACTTTCATCTTCCTCGTCCTCTGATCTGTCTGGTTATGGGAATGGCAGGGCCAGAACTGATGTTCACCAAATTTTACTTTGCTTCCTTGAAGGTGAGGTCAGAATGCTCCGCAGCACACTCTGACTTCTTGAGGAAGAGGGGTTGGGAAGGAAGCCAGAAATCAGTGCAAGTGCAGCCTTTTCTACCCTGGAAACAGGGTCCCCACAAAATCCAAGAAGAGGTACTGGAACCTCCAGGCTCTTCCAACAGAAATTAAGTCAATATGTATTTATTTAATTATTTATTCATTGGGATTTATTAACTGCTTTTATGAAGAGATTCACCCAAGGCAATGCCCAGCAGTTTAACATAAAACTTACAATTTTGTTAACAGCATAAAAACAGTAAAATGCACAAATATAAGCATAAATACAATCAATGAAGTAAACTTGGAAACGGCAAATTAAAACCTAGCAATAGGACTAACATGATAAACATACACACTTAATAGCATTGCGGAACAATCATATAATAGAATTGATAATTGTCAGTACAGTACAAACAGTACCATAATAGACAGCATGGAAGAACATTCAAATAACATAGACATAATACAATGTCAGCATAATACCAATCAAACACCTAATAAGTACGCATTAGAATGTTTGACTAACAGAGATATGATGCCAATGGTGTTTCTAAAATACAAAGAAACGTCTTACTAGTCAGTCAGGGCCTAGTGCAGATTCATAGATGGGGACAAGATGGGTAGTTCAAAGTCAATTGGGATAAATAGATGAGTGACAACTCCAGACAACTTCTATGTACAGTTAAACAAGATAGGAGGAACTGGTCAGAGTTACAGGGTCTGCATCAAGCTAGTCCAGATGACAAGTGAGTGGACAGTCATCACATGTATTAAAAGCTTGTGAGAAGAGCCAGGCTTTCACCTGAGTTAGACATAGACACTCTGGGAGTAAGTTCCAGAGTGTTGGGGCTACTCCTGAGAAGGCTCACTGGCAGGTACCACATCATGCATTTTCTTTTAATGAGGGTGTAAGTAGTGATGCTCCTTGAGAGGATCTTAGAGGTGTATAGAGGGCTAACTTATTTTTCAAGTATACTGGTTCATTTTGTCCGAGGACCTTGAAAACCTTTGATGAAACATTATAAAGTAGACAAATGTGCCGATGAGTTCTACAAGATGTTTTGAATCCTGCCTCATTAAGGATTGCTAATTTACATCCTGAAGGTTATGGCTGCTGAGGAGCATCATAAATAAAAATGTCATTACTATCAGTTCCTTTTAGTAAGTAATGGAGACCCACAATTCCATAATTGTTTGGGGGAAGGAGGTGCTGCTTACCTAAAGAGTGTGTATTGTCTGTAGAGTATATATACAAACATATGGCACTATGGACTACCATTGAGATGTGCAAGTCCGATGATGAGTTGCTGGAGATGTACTTAGTCTGAGTGAGTAGGACTGCTGCAGGATGAGGAGGAGGAAGCAGGACAGGAAGTTCTGTTATACAGTTTCCAGTTTCAAGCTACTGGTCTTCATTATGGTCCCTGGGCAGTAATGGTGACAGATCTTGATTACTGTAGCAGTTAAAAGAAAAAGGATGGGAAATTTCCATTTTCAGTATCAACTATTCACTGGTAATACATGTAGATTGCCTGTGATTAATGATATAAATGAAAATAGTCATGAATAAAAAACTAGGTGACATGAAATGTAAATTACTACAGCAGATCCGGAAACTTGTTTGGAAATGACTTTACAAGAGATTCACTTTGCAGAGGAGGAGGGTATGAAAAGATCAGTTTAACAGTTAGTGATCTATGACTTGTTATTGTCATGTCATTTTATGCATCCAAGCAAATGTACATTCATAGACTGACTGTTTTATGTAAGGTTATGATCCTGTTATCACCCATAAAATTCAACAGATTGGCATGACCCCAGTAGTAAAGTAAACTGCAAGTAGCATGTGGGTTTCTTAATACATATTCTGTGCCTTTTCCACATTGTCAGTAGCAGAGAGTACTTTGTTTTAATTTATTCACAGTAGTTGAGAACAAAAGGGAACCTTAGCATTTTATATTTGAAACATGGTTTTGCTTAATGTCATGTTGCAGAGCTTAGAAAGAAAATTATTAAACCAAATTAGATGTAGAGTCAATAGCTAGGTGCAGTCACATGAGCTGGTTAAGGCTTTATTTATGTTTCAGCGTCTTGTATATCTACAAAGATATCATTAAAAATGGGGCTAAGACTGAGCCTATCACCATTCATGTGCAAAAGAAAGCAAAAACATGAATCCAGGTATATAGAAAGATGAGAATATGAACCATACTGCTGTCATGCATGTCTAGTATAGACTTGTACTGATGCTCATGGCCCTCTGAGCACTGCTAGTGAGCATGTGCTGGCTTTGTAGGTGAAAGGTACCATTTTAACATGAATGTTGTTAACTAGGAATGTGTAGGCAAAAGAAATGTCATTTTCTTTACTTTCCTGTGTCATATGGGGGTGGGGGGGGTCATATTGTTTCATTGTATTTTTATAATTTTGGGGGGTTCTGGGCATTTTTTATAATTAAGATGAAGCAGTGGCAGCTGCTCTCCCCCAAAACCCTCTCATAGCAAACCGCCTCAATGTCCAAATCACAACTTGAACTCCCAATGAAATCCAACCCACATCCTCCATGAGTAACACTCAACCCACCCCAACTCCCTGACATCAGCATTAAGCAATGTATCTTCTCCCACTCCCCCTGCAAAGAGGAAGCTGATCCGCCTGGCACTTACCAAAGGTATCTTGGTGGTATAGTGTGTGGGAAGGAGCAAACTCCCTTTGCTCTCAGCCCTATTGCCACCTTGGTTCAAAATTTCAGGTCTGACTCCTAGTGATAGTGTGGCAGTACTATGACTAGGGGTCAGGCTGCCATGTAAGGAGCATACTTGGAATTTCCAGTACAAAAGTCTTTGGATTCAACCTTGAGATTATGAAAGATGGATTCAGGAATGCAGCATCCCTTGAAGCCAGGTTTGGAACCATGGAAACTGATATCATGTCAACTGAGTTGTGGAAGCTGGCTGTGAAGTGGGAACATGATAGGGATGCAATCAATGCTGGAATCAGGGGCCAGCAATTTTAGAAAGTTGCTCCCATGTCAGTTGGAGGATGGGAATATGTTATTTTTCCCCTCATCCCACCAGTGGCATAGCTATAGTTGGGCCACCCTTTCTTGCCTCAGGCCCACCCAGTCTAGTGGCCCCCAAAATATCTCATTGGCAGTGCCCCTCTCTCTCTCTCCCTCTCTCTTGCTCTCTTCACTGCTAGCAGCACAGTAACTGCCCGTCTCTCTCTGAACCCCCCACTCACCCAGTCTACCTTCGAGCAGTTGCCTACAGCAATTCTTGTAGGCAACCTGCACCAGCCCTGCAGGCTTCCCTCTACCGTATCTTGCCCTCAATGACATCACTTCCTGTTTCTTCACTGGCACTGCGGGATCACGGTAGAGGGAAGCCTGCAGGGCTGGCGCAGGTTGCCTACAGGAATCGCTGATAGCGACGGCTTGGAAGTAGACCCAGGGGGGTTTTCAGAGAGAGACAAAGGCAGATGCTGGACGGGGAGGGAGAGAGGAGCAGGTGCTGGGCAGAGAGGAAGAAAGATGATGATATGTGGGGCAGGGGTGGAGGGAAAGGTTTAAAAAAAAACTATTGTATATACTGGGGTGAGGGTGGGGTGGGAAGGGCCCACCTGAAATGGCAGATCTGGCTACGCTCATAGATCCCGCTTTCTAAATTTGCCTCTCCCTCTGGACCTGCAGCCCTGCTCCTATTTTACAGGAGGCTTTGTGTCTGGCAGAGCCTGTTGTACAATAGTATAGGAAGGATTCCACATATCCTGACTTAGGTGGTTGGATTCTTCTCTCTCTAAATGTGTTTCCTAAAATCTGCCTCCACTTGTCAAACCCTGCACTTTGTTACTGACATTAGGAAGATATCTGAGCAAATTACAAAATATATGAGCAAGCAATCGATCCTTTCAGCAACAATTTCTACACCCTTCAGCCTTTGCCACTTAGTGGGTTTATATTTACAGAGAAGACAGCGTAAAGAACAACTTATTTACTCTAACTCAGCTGATAACTGGGCGTATCGGAGTACAAATTGCAGACTGTGACCTTTGTAAACACAAATAGAACTTTTTTTCTAAACAGGTTGCTTGTCTTCTACAAAATATGTCTTTAACAGTAATTTGTTGAGAAGCAGGGTTTTTGTTAATTTCCACATGCAAATATTTGACAAACAAATGCATAAATCTCCCCAAATTCAGAAGGTGCAGGTATTTGACTTCAAAATGCTTGTGTTTTCTATTATTCATGTTTCTTTAAAGGATGGGATCTTATTATCATTTTAATGAAAATACGATGACTTCTGGGGCTTAAATTGTTAGTGGACTTTTAGGTAAAAGAAAGTGAAAAAGAAACAGAAATCAAGATTTATAGATAATTTAATTTAAGTACACTTCTTAGGTATTGGTATTAAAAAACAAGTTGTCCTCTGGAAGGTCACTTTATAAACGTTTTTGTTTGTAAAACATTGCAAAAGTCTTCATATATAATGAGGACATGCTTAGAAGTATGCATGGTAGAAGTCATCATGTAAAGCACCTTAATGTCTTCTTCCTCCTCTGATCTTATTTTGTTACTCCCTCAATTCTTTCTCCCAATATAGTTTGACTTCTGTTTTGGGGTAGGATGCTTAATACCCTCCCCTCCCCCATACCTAGTCCTCTCCCCCATTCTATACTTCTCTGCTCTCTACTTCCTCCTGACCTGACCTGCCATGCCCCCTGAACTTCCTCCCCCCCCCCCCCCCCCCATTAGGTCTCCTCTCAATCTACCTTGGTCAGTGCCTCTCCCCTGCAGGCTAGAGTAACCCTTCATACCTCCTAAGCAGATTCATCGCACATTTCAGATTTTTTATCCCCACCCTTTTTGGCAAGGATCATATTCCTACTCCCCCTTCCCAGAGCCCCAGACACCATTCATATCTGGAATTCACAGACTGAAATACAACAGCAGTTCTACATCCAGAAAGGCCTGTGAGCTGCTCCCCCACCTGTATGCACAAACCTTAGAAGCTCAGTAATCAGTCGCAGTGTTGTCAGCTAGTTGTGGAAAAACAAGCACATTTTGCTTAAAAATAAGCACAAAACAAGCGATATCAGTTCAAAAACAAGCCTAAAAATAAGCCCAATTTTTTTTTTGCATGGTGTGAAGTTTAATCATCACATAGAGTATACCAATATTCAAAGGGAAGGTATATGTATACTTCCCTTTGGAAATTACCCCAAAGAAAGTATAAGTAAAACTTTAAAACTGCTATTTAATATGCATAATCTTGCCAGTTTATGTGTCTTAAAAATTATGTCCCGGGTGTCAGAAGGCAGCCGTAATACTGGGGCGATGCATAGCCAATGAGGAAACACAAGAGGACAGGAAAAGGCAGAACTGAGCACAAGGTACCCAGAAGTTCAGAAAAAAACGCCGTAACTTCAAAAAAATAACAAGCTCAAACCTGCAGGAAATAAACTAGATTGGCAACATTGCTCAGTTGTTCCACAGCACCTAGGGACAAATTTGCATGTGGTGCTTCTTGCCCTCAGACTGAAAATCCCAAAGATAACATGTTGAGCAGGAAATCAGTGAACCTAAAGGCGTATATTCATATCAACCCACTGTATGCCAGCCCACCTGCTAAAGTCCTAGCAGTCACAGAGTAAGTGGTTGACCTGGAGAGTCAGCACTGGCTCTAGTGCCTTCTGAAAAATGGAAATTGGTACCTCATTTGGTGGTAACAACTTTGGGACAATGCACCCTCCTTTATTAGTGGTGACTCCAGCATAGCATCCTTCTTACTCTTTCCTTTTACCAAACAAACCCCTTCTTTCTCCTCCATTCTCTGCCCAGCATCATCCCCCCCCCCCCTACTCCCCTCTTTCCCTGGCTCACATGATGTGGAAGGATATGTGGGTGGCATAGCACTATAGCAGTACTCCCTCATTCATGGTACCCTGCACAGCCACATAGGTCACATACCCCAAAAGCTAGTCTGTAGAAGAGCGTGCTGGGAGTGAGAATGGAAAGCCAGGCTTAGTAGCTGAGCCAAGAGAAAAACCAAACTCCTTACCCCTTCCAAACTCCATCCATCTCTCCTGTAACCTGTTCCTGCTGCTTCCATGCTGTTTCTTTGAGAAGATACAGCATAATGAGTCCACTTAGCCAACATCACTGTCTCCAATAAGATGTAACAAGGAAATGGCTGTTTTATTTTTATTGTTACTCTCTATTCCTCTCTCCAGTTTGATACTCAGCGAAGGTCTCTGCATTTCAGAGCTGCCAAAGAGAAGCAATTTTAAAGACATTTTTCAAACTATGAGGCATATTTTCAAAGCACTTAGCCTTCCAAAGTTTCATAGAAACCTATTACAGTAGTCAATTTTGGAAGTGAATAAGGAGAAAATCAAACTGTGGCACGTGTCATGATAAAAACATCTATGATGGGAGCTGTCTGAGGGTGAATAAACAGGACTTAATGAGGGAGGAGATATGAACTGAAAAAGTGAGCTGGGAGTCTATCAGAACCCCTAGGTGGCAGAGAGAGCTAACAGGTTTAACAGAAGTACCTAACAGCAAAAGACCAATAGTGGGACTAGTCATACGGCCCCTGATCCAACATGTGACAGTCTTTTCAAGGTTGAGGACCATACAGTGTGAAGAGAGCCAATGAGTCACAGCGTCAAGGCAAGACTGCAGAGGAGCAATATTTGGCAGGGTCGAATCTGTATAGTAAAGCTGCCTCTATCCCCAGCATCTTTTCTCTGTGTCCTTGTCCCTTGTCCAGCATATCCCCTCTTTCCTCCCCTCCTATAGCACCCCCAGCCCAAAGCCAACATCTCTCCCTCTCTCTCTCTTCCCTGCCCACCCTTGCAGTCCAACATCTTTCTCTCTCACTCTCCCTCCATTGGTCCAGCATGTCTGATTTGGTTTCTCTCTTTTTTTTCTTTCACTCCTTACTTCCCCCACCATAGGTCTGGGATCTCTCCCTCTTCAGTCTGGTCTCTCACTCTGTTCCCTCCCCCCCCCCCCCCCAAAGTTCAGCCTCTCTCCTTCCTTCTTTCTTTCCCTCCTACCATCTGGTCTGGTATTCCCCCCCCCCCTCACAGATCTGGCATCGCTCCCTCCCTTTCTCCCTCCCCCCATCAATGGTACTAGCACTTCTTCGTCTCCTCCTCCATCCTGCAGGTCTAGCAGCTCTCTTCCCCCTCCCGCCACCGCTGGGTCTGGCAGTTCTCCCTCTTCCCCTCTTCCCGCATCACTGGTCCAGTTTTACATTGTGGTTTAATTCTACAACTGAAATAACCTTGTGTTCGACACTGGGATTTACTTTATCATTGTACTCCTGACGCAAACCGAGGGCGAAATGCGGCCAGGTCGGGTTTTTAATAAAGGATCGCATCTTCCAAGAAATTTTTATTTATAGTAATACTGTTCTTTGTCTTATGGATTTTTATATTACCAAGCCTCTGTGGTTTTAATCAGCATATATATATATATATATATATATATATATACACACACACACACACACATATGTAGCAATTTTTATAAAAAGTGCTGCTTATACATGGAGGTAATTGTATAATCATATGCCTATGTTCAGAATCTACTGTATAAAGGAATGCTAGAGTAACAGCAAAAATATGTGTTCATGCCACAGTGCTGGAGATATCTTCTCTCTATATAAAACGCACCTCCAAGGAGAGAGAAAAATCACAATACTACACAAAGATGAACCTCTCAGATATTTGGGAGTTTTTGTCCCACAAGACTTGAGTAGATTGTATGATCTCAATATAACAAAACTAATGAACGATACAATAGACAGATTAAAAGCATGGAATAGATACCCATTATCCCTAATGGGATGTATAGCATTATACAACATGCTAATCATTCCTCGCTGGCTATATGTATTTCAGGTCCTTCCTTTGTGCTTAAAATATAAAGATGAGAAAACTTTAAATAGACAGCTCCAGCAGTTTCTGTGGAAAGGGAAAAAGCCCAGGGGCCCCTTTGAGGATATTGCAAACACCAGTGGAGTATGGGGGATTGGGCTTGCTCAGTATTCGACACATGACAGTAGCCAGTGGAATGAGGCATATAGCAGACTGGTACAGAGCAACACAGGATTTCACGGTGACCTCTGTGGAACTGGAACTCACTGGAAAAGTGCATTTCAGCTGCTTGCTGCATGAGGCCGGAGGGCCTATCCCAAGGGTATTTGCAAGAACGTCAATACTACCCACAGCAAAGAAAGTGTGGAGATGGATATGCAAGCTCAATAATTTTTCGGCACGGGCCACTCCATTTATTTCCATATGTGGAAATCCAGCATTCCCTCCGGTGGACATGTATCCCACATTCAAAAAATGGCAGAAAAAAGGAATCATCTATTTATACCAGATTTTAACAGAGGAAGGCCGTTTACAGACATTTGCGGAGCTACAACGCTCCCATTCCTTACCAAATTCGGATATTTTTCATTATAGACAATTGGCACACTATCCTGCTTATAATCGAAAGAGAAAAACGCCTATATTGCGACCCAAATTTATCTCCCAAAAACGAATAAATCGGTATAATCAAAAGCCGATTTTGGACGTTTTCAACTGCACTCCGTCGTGGATGCGGACAAAGTTGATGGGGGTGTGTCAGAGGTGTGTCGAAGGCGGAACTGGGGCGTGGTTATCGGCCGAACAGAGATGGGCGCATTTCACCGATAATGGAAAAAAAGTATGCGTTTTTAGCTAGAATTTAGGACACTTTTCCTGGACCCTGTTTTTTCACGAATAAGGCCCCAAAAAGTGCCCTAAATGACCAGATGACCACTGGAGGGAATCGGGGATGACCTCCCCTGACTCCCCCAGTGGTCACTAAACCCCTCCCACCACAAAAAAATGAAGTTTCACAACTTTTTATTTTCACCCTCAAATGTCATACCCACCTCCCTGGCAGCAGTATGCAGGTCCCTGGAGCAGTTGTTAGGGGGTGCAGTGGACTTCAGGCAGGTGGACCCAGGCCCATCCCCCCTACCTGTTACACTTGTGCTGCTTAATGCTGAGTCCTCCAACCCCCCCCCCAAACCCACTGTACCCACATGTAGGTGACCCCCTTCACCCCTTAGGGCTATGGTAATAGTGTAGACTTGTGGGCAGTGGGTTTTGGGAGGATTTGGGGGGCTGAACACACAAGGGAAGGATGCTATGCACCTGGGAGCTCTTTTACTTTTCTTTTTTTGTTTATGTAAAAGTGCCCCTTAGGGTGCCCGGTTGGTGTCCTGGCATGTGAGGGGGACCAATGCACTACGAATCCTGGCCCCTCCCACGAACAAATGCCTTGGATTTGGTCATTTTTGAGCTGGGCCGCTTCGGTTTCGATTATCGCTAAAAAACGAAAACGCCCAGCTCAAAAAACGACCAAATCCAATGCATTTGCCTGGCACAAACCGTATTTTCGCAAAAAAAGATAGACGTCCATTTTTTTCGAATATACGGTTCGGCCCTCCCCTTGACGGACCCATTCTCGGAGATGGACGTTCTTACACATAGGCGTTTGCGTTCGATTATGCCCCTCCACGTGACTAGCCTGAAGTGGCAAAACCTAACAGCATGTACAAGAGGAAATAACTACTGCATATTCCCTGACAGCTCAGCAGAAAATGCAACTATCAACCCATCATAGACACATCAGAGATACAGCAGCAGAACTGCATTTTGAGCAGTTGGAAAAGGCTTGGTCAGCAGATTTGGGCATAACTCTGCACACAGATATCTTTCAAGGTCACATCCTAAAAATGAGGAGCTCTATAAACTTTACTTGGTGCTGGGAAATACAGTATAAGTTTGCTTTGAGAATGTATATAACACCAAGAAGGGCTTTTCATATGGGATTGTCCCCCGCAGGAGAATGCCCAAAATGTAACAGAGTGGGAGCAACATTGGGACACATGTTTTGGACTTGCCCTCCCACTAACAGATTCTGGAAAATACTGCTCCAAAGAATTTCACAAATATGGGGAGTACAGTGGAAGCCAGACTGTAAACTACTATTCAATCAATTCAGCATCGCAGCTCAGGCGCCAAGAGGATTTAAAGACTTTGCAAAATGGGCAACCGTAGTGGCAAAGAAGGTGATTTGGACAGAATGGCTGTCCAGAAAAACGCCCACGATAACTCACTGGAGAGCACAGATGATACAATTAATGAGAATGGAGAGAGAGGGGAAGCTCCAAAATTGGACACAAAGAATGGTCAAAGTTTTCAACAGAGATGGTCAGCATTTTGGCAGACCCTAACGCCTGCAGCTAGAGGACATTTATTGAACATTTAAGACTATAGAAGACTATAAGGACTAAAGGAAGGTGAACTGAAAAGTAAAGAGAAGTGAACGTGATTAGGAAAGCTTGGTTAAAAAGGAGGGGAGGGGGGGAAAGGATTGACAATATTTGCAGAGAGGCTGCTTGATTGGGGAGAGCTATAAGAAACAAAGCTTTTCCTATTCCATAGTTGGATGACACCATCAGGTTGTGCAATTAAAGCACGTTACAGAAATCATAAAGTTGCTAATTCTGCAGCAATAGAACTAATGCTTAAGGGTGGGGTAGAGGAGGAGGGATGAGTAGTTTAAGGGGATAAAAGTTAAAAGTTTCGATGTTGACATAATGCTCTTTATTATAAACATGTGAATGTAACATTTTAATTTCAATGTCAATAAAAATGATTTTTAAACATGAAACGCACCTCCAACGTTCTAATGAAGCCGGAAGGACGCCTGAAACCGGAAGATGTAGTTGTGTAGATCGCTTTTTCCCCATGAGTGTCTGCCGCGCCCTCGCGTCACAATGTGATGATGTCGAGGGCGGAGCACTGACACTCACCGAAAACTTCATTACAAATCTGGAGGTGCGAGGAGGAGTGGCGAAAGGGACAAGGCACAGGGGCGGAGCTACACAGAAAAACAGAGCGTCACGACCAATAGAAGAACCCGGGTAAGAGCGCACGGCGAACGGGAACATTTCACTGAAACTGGGAGGAAGCGAGGGAGGAAAGCAGCCTGAACGTCGGAGGGAGGGAGCGAGCCAGCCTGAACGTGGGAGGGAGGGAGGGAGGCAGGCAGGCAGGCAGCCTGAACGTGGGAGGGAGCCAGCCAGCCAGCCAGCCTGCCTGACCCTGAACGTAGGAGGGAGGGACCCTGAACGTGGGAGGGAGGGGGGCCACGACCCTGAAAGACAAAGGGAGGGGGCCACGACCCTGAAGCTGGAAGGGGGGAGGGGGAAGGAGGGGGGCCCCTGCGGCACACTCTCACTCTTTCTCACACACACACTCTCATTCTCACACAGACAGTCTCACTCTATGTCACACACACACACACACACACACTCGCACATTCACTCTGTCTTTCTCTCTCTCTCTCTCTCTCACACAGTCACTGTCACACACACTCTGTCAAACACACACACTCCGAGGAAAACCTCGCTAGCGCCCGTTTCATTTGTGTCAGAAACGGGCCTTTTTTATTAGTGTTCTATAAGTTACCCATGTAAATCTAATTCCTGCCCATGCTCTGCACAGACTACACCTCTGTGTATGGCTACCTGCAAAATATGTGCTATGTAAGATCCACCTAAACCCTGTTTTGTAAATATGTGCCTAATTTTGACATTTACTTGTGTATGTGCACACACATGTGTATATATGTTTGTTTATTTAGATCTTGATGCACTGCCATTTCTGAGTCACAGCGGTTTACATTAAAATAATAAAATATAATATATGTTAAGATCAAAAGGAACACCATTAAACGACACTGACCGAGCTATTTATAAAATGCATTCTAATGTACTGTACTTTTAAACAGATGGCCATGGACATCCATTTAGCAATCTAGAAGACCTACACAAAGTTATCCTCCCTGTGACCTTGAGCACATCTGTTGTGCCTATTACTGCCCATGCATTTTCAGAGTCTTTACTTCCCCCAGCACTGGCTTTGCTTCAGCTGAAAATTTGGAACCGGAATGTCACGACTGCTTCTTTACTTTGGTGTACAGCGTCAGATTAACAGCTGATCTGTTCAAGAGACTGATTTGGAGTTTACTAAGGATGACTTTTTTTTTTTTTTTTTTTTTTTTAGGGGATGGAGGGGTTATTCATGCCATTTGTTTTCCCAGTAAATGGTGCAATTTTCACTTTTAATCACTGTTTATTCCGTGACACTGTTTAGCGCTGTGGTTACGCTCAACAGCTGCATTGCTCGATTGCACTGGAGATTTCAGAGTGATCCAAAAATCTGGCCACACTGTAGTCACTTGGGGACAAAGCCTGGAACACGTCACCTGAATTATCCGAGGGGGGGAGGAAGCACAAGGATGAACAGCTGTAGAGCTTTGTGAGTGACTGTAGCAGTTTCTGGCTGTCCTGCAGATAGAATGGAGCTGTTTGCAAGCATAAGAAAAGAAGAAATACAGTGAAAAGGTGGTAGAAAACATTTTTTTTTTAATGCAACTGAAATAACAAGTTCTAAAGGAAATCCACTTGTCTGCTTAGCTCGCATCAGCATGATTATAATCAGTATCTTGATACAGGCGATCACTGAGACATCACCAACATCAAAACAGTCTCAATATTACATAGGCGGGGTCTTCCACTTAAATGAACTCTTATCATCCCAGCGCACATAATCTTCAAGAAAATGTTTCACGGGCACTCAGTCTTCTTAACATTTATTGAAAAATATGTGAAACTTGCACAAATTTACTGTCAAATATTCGCATCATCTCAATGGCAATCAGGACCTACGTCAACATGGCCACGTTTCACCATAGCTGAGTCTGGACAATGGCCCTGCAGAATAATACAATACACATTACAGTTTCATTCAATATATAATAATTTCTATGATGGCTGTCCTTTGGGCCCATTTGCCCATATGTTGAACTGTCTGCTCTTTCTGGTTTTCTCTGGCCCTGTGGAGTAGGGTTAGTCTCTCTGTTTCTTGGACAGAGTGACAGATACTCTGATTTGATATGATATCCCCTTAAGAAATGAATGGGGAATTTGATTTCCGTTGCTGTTTCTGTTACCAGAGGAAGCAAGTGGCACTGAGATGGCTCAGGCTTGGAACAATACGTCCATCTCTAGCATCTCTTCCCCTCCATCTTGTTGTTTGCATTTCAGTCCCTTTCCTGGCATTAGAGTTGTTCCTTGCTGTGAATTCGGTGCATTAACACATCTTTAAAATGTAGAGGCCCTTTTACTAAACTGTATTAAGTTTTGGACTTAACGTGCTATAGTGCAGTATTTTAACATGCGGCAAGCCCAGAACTAATGTTGCATCAAAAAGGGGTGTTCCAACTATTTTTATTGCTGCTGGTGGGTTAATGTTCTCATTAGCATGTGGTGCCTGCTAAGAATTTACACAGGACCTCTTACCGTCTGCTGTTTAGGAAGTGGTAAGTGTTCCTGTGTTAACTGCATTAGCCATTTAGTCAGGGCTGGTGTTAGACATTCAGGGGCCCAGGGCAGAAACCGGGAAGGTGACCCAAAAGCTGGCCTTCAGCCTATGCCTCCTTTAAATTGAGGCATGTTTGGGGCCCCCTATGGTATGGGGGCAAAGGGCAATTGCCCTGTTTGCCACCCTCTAATTCCAACTCTGCAGTTAGTCTACAATAAGTATAACATGCTAGCTCGTTAATTCTTCCGTGCCCGCACTCTGCCCATGCCACACCCCTGACAGAAAATTTCAGTATCGTGCAGTGTAACTTGTGGTAACAGGCAAACTACTGCAAAACTCATTAACGTGGTCACGAGGTAGCCTATTCCCAGGGGTAACTGCGCATTAGCTGCTTAACGCACTTTAGTAAAAGGCCCTGGTGGTGTATATTAACTCTCTGTTGCCTCAACTACAAAATTGGATTGTTAGCCCTCCTGGAACAGAGAAGTACCTAAGGTCTCTTTAACTAAGGTGTGGTAGGCCTAACACAGGTAGTTTGGGCTGCAGTGCATGCCACTCCTGTGGTAGAAAATATTTAGTATTTTTTGCTGTGAGAGGCGTGCCTGGGGGAGGGGCAGAGATTAGCACAGTAGTAGCGCAGGAAATTAGTACATGGCCATTTTTTTTTTTTTTTAAACCTGACTGCGGCCATTTTTCAGCCACGCTCGAAAGTGGTCAGATTATGTGGAAAACCCACACATTAATCACCGCGTCAGCCACTTTCTAATGTGCCTTAGTAAAAGGACCCCCTAATATAACTCACCATGAGCTACTACTAAAAAAAAGTGTGACAAAAATCCAAAAAAATAAATTAAAAAAAAGTAAAATTATGTTTGACCTCGTTCCCCTAACCGAGGGAATCACACTGCAGGGTTGCACAAGAAAAGTCCAGCCCTAGCTTTATTATGAAGAGCAGTTTGCCTTTTTCTAAGTTATCAGGTCACGTTGACCAAACATATCCAATCATTTCCATTTTGTCAGCAGCAAAGTGCCTGCAGCCTGTCCTGCCGAGATGTTGAGTGTTGTAGCAGTGGTTTCATTTTGAGAGCACCGCTGGCTAGTTTAACCTGCAGTGCCTTGTTTTATCTGGCAGTGAGCCATGTGTATGTGAGTGAATGGCATGTGTGAGAGGGACGCACACACACACACACACACACACACATGCCCACATCTGTAAAAGCCTTCAGTCCTATGAACAATGGCTCACTGTTCTCTGAGCCAATCTGATCACTGTACAGCTGCTGTGCCATTTACTGGCGCTGATTGCAGTACTATGAGACATTGGGTGGGAGCGGGTTATTGTGTTTTTTTAAACAGAATAGCAGCATCCTCCACCTTTCAACAGCAAAGCCATTATATAATACTGCCACTTAATATCTGAACAGAAGGGAAAGTGCATGTTTTGGCTGTTCCTTTTCTAAAACTGCATCTTATGTTATTGTAATGATAACAAACATTTCAAGAACTGATCTTTCTGTCCTCTCCATTATCCATGGATGTTAAGGAATGCTCAGAACAGCTTTGTCAATGCCTCATGGAATTCTAGAACTAGATAAGCACATCAGAAACAGTCAGATTGCATAAGAGTGATTGTTGTAGTGGACACGCAGAAGATGTTTTACACTACTGCACTATGAAAAGGTTGTGGCACAGTTTGTTACACTGTGACATCTGCTGTTTGATTTATCTTGGCTTCTTGAGGGAGGGAGGCGGTCTCTCAGTCAGAGCTGGCAAACCCTGATTCTTGATTGGCTTTCTGGATTTTCAGAATCCATGTTCCTGAGAAATTTGATCCAAGAGCCAAGTTACTTTGCAGATGCAGAGAACATGTTAACATTTTCCATTAAATAAATGTGCCCCCTTTCCAGGTGACATATTTTTGGAGTATAGAGAAGTGCTGTACTTCATTTTTTAAGATGCTCATTTTAGAGCTGTTTTGCCCTCATAGATTCAATTCTTTATCTATCAGAGACCCTCAATGTTTCTAGAAGGTTCAGGAATGAACAGGGAGATAGAGACAGTGCAGGTGTTCTTGCAGTACTAAGGCAGGGTCTGGAGGCTCTCTTCCTTTCACAGGGACTGGGCAGAGATTGCACAGTGGAGTTAAGGTAGAAGTGTTTATTACCTCTCTCCGATTCAGTCGAAAAGTTTTCAATTCGATTTAGTTCTTTAAGACTACTATGAACGCGAGTACAGTAGTTGTGTTTTACTCAGGGGCGTAGCTGCTATGGGGCCACGGGGGCCTGGGCCCCCGTAGATTTGGCCCTGGACCCCCCTGCCGACGACCCTCTCAACCCCCCCTCCCGCCGCCAACCCGCTGTCGCCATCTGCTACCTTTGCTGGCGGGGGGACCTCAACCCCCGCCAGCCGAAGTCGTCTTCCTTCGTTTGGTTACTGAGTCTGATATCCTGCACGTACAACGTGCAGACTCACAGAAACAGAATGAAGCCTTGCATTCTACGTGCAGGACGTCAGACTCAGAAACCAAATGAAGGAAGAAGACTTCGGCTGGCGGGGGTTGGGGTCCCCCGCCAGCAAAGGTAGGCGATGGTGACGGCGGGTGGGCGGGCGAGAGGGTCGTCGGCAGGGGGGGGTCAAAGTTGGAGATGTCGGCAATGGCGGGGGGGGGAGGTGTCGGCGATGGCAGGTGGGTGTGTCAGCAATGGCGGCGGGGGGGGGGGGGTCGGCGGCGGCAGGGGGGGCTAAAATGTGCCCCCTCACCTCGGCTCTGGACCACCCTACCGCTGAAGTTTGGCTACGCCCCTGGTTTTTACGTATGTGAAGTCAGTAGTTTTATTGACAAATTTCACATTATAGTCTACGGCAATTGAACACTGGCTAACTGTGTTGATACGAACAACTCTCATTGTACTTGTCCCAAACATTCTTGAATTCTGATATAGTCTTCGTCTCCACTGGGAGGCCATTCCATGTATTCCCTTACTGAATCTAGTCCTTCTTGTGTATTTATCAGCACTATTTCAGAGGTACACCGAACAGTTTTTTTTATCCATTCTCTTGGCAAATGCATTTAAGGTAGGTGGAAGTTCACAAAATGCGATAAGTAATGTAAAACTTAGGAAGCAAAATACAACCACAGAAATTCTGGTTTCTTCATTGTTAGTTTCTATAGCTGGCAGATAAAGTTGCTCTCATAGCGAACATGTTGAAAACCATTTAGGCTTCCGGATCTGTATTGTGCATTAAGGTTTTTGTGGAGAAGAGATTGGTAATACATTATTAGTCTATGGATAAAGAGAACACCAGTCTCTCTCAAGGGTTTTCACAAAGACAGGCAAGATATCAGTGTCAGTGTGGGTAACCAGTGTTATTCCCTCATATGGAGATTGTGGGATTTTTGGCCAAACAACTTCCTCTATGCCTTTTTTGGCTTCCTCACAACTTTCCTAAATGAGTCTATGGATCCACAGGTTTACATGTTTGCCCTCATTCCCATTAAACACCTTCCCCCTTCACGTAGTGACATTCAGCCAGAGGCCAAAGGCTGCAGTTCCCTCCAGACCCTCAGAAATGATGCCTACCTAGGCGTGTATAGGGGGCAGTTAGGGCGGAGCATGGGTAGAGTTCAGAAGTACGGGTGGAGATGATAAATTACACTCATGTATATTCTTGTGTAATAAATGTATTTATCTATTGGGATTGATTAACCGCCTTTATGAAGAGATTCACCCAAGGCGGTGTACAGTAGGTATAGTTTAACATAAAACTTACAATTTTGTTAACAGCATAGTAAAATGTACAAGTATAAATACTGCAAATTGAAACCTAATAATAGGACTACAATGAAACAGGATCAAAAATATAGACATTTAACAGCACTGAAATTCAAATAACAGAGATATACTACTACTACTACTACTTATCATTTCTATAGTGCTACTAGACATAAGCAGTGCTGTACACTTGAACATGAAGAGACAGTCCCTGCTCAACAGAGCTTACAATCTAATTAGGACAAACAGGACAAACAAGAGATAAGGGAATATTAAAGTGAGGATGATAAAATAAGGGTTCTGAACAAGTGAATAAGGGTTAGGAGTTAAAAGCAGCATCAAAAAGGTGGGCTTTTAGCTTAGATTTGAAGACGGCCAGAGATGGAGCTTGACGTACCAGCTCAGGAAGTCTATTCCAGGCATATGGTGCAGCAAGATAAAAGGAACAGAGTCTGGAGTTAGCAGTGGAGGAGAAGGGTGCAGATAAGAGAGATTTACCCAGTGAACGGAGTTCCCGGGCAGGAATGTAGGGAGAGATGAGAGTGGAGAGGTACTGAGGAGCTGCAGAGTGAATGCACTTATAAGTCAATAAGAGGAGTTTGAACTGTATGCGGAAACGGATAGGAAGCCAGTGAAGTGACTTCAGGAGAGGGCTAATATGAGCATAACGACACTAGCGGAAGTTTAGTCGTGTAGCAGAATTTTGAATAGATTGTACAATGTAAGCATAATGATGGAATATCTAATAAGCACACAATTAGAACATTCAGATAACATTGCTATGACACTAATGCTTTTCTACAATACAGCTTACCATATAACTGAGGGGCCAAGGGCAGATATATAGATGAGGACAAGATGCATGGTACAGAGTCAGCTGGGATAAATAAATGGGTGGCTAAACTAAAGGCAAGTTCTTTATACAGTTCATCAAGATATAAGGAACTGATCTAAATTGCAGTGTGTGTAGCAAGCTAGTCCGGGTGCAGAATGGGTGTATAGTCAGTCACCCTATGTATTAAAGGTGAGTAGGTGTGATTCCTGTTGCTTGCACTAGTATTTTATAAAGACACGAGGCTCCTATGTGTCCACTTGAACTAGCTGCCTACTTATAAAATTACTCTCTATTTGTCCAATTCATACTTAGGAACTGCCTTGAAATCCTGATGTTATATTCATAAAGACAGATAGATACACCCACTCACAAATGCTATTAAAGACTTGACTTTGGAAAGCTATCTTTCTCTGTTTCTGTACATTGGGTGTTCTGTTTCTGTATATATATTAAGAAGTGAAATAAATATTCACAGAAGAGAGTAGCTATATTGATGAGAGTTAAGCTACCAATTGACATTAATGTAGTAGGCGAATACTCAGGATGGCCTCTTTCCCTGGGCTCTAATGGTTGATTCTCTGTAGGCAGAATTTCCTTTCAGTGCTGCATCGTACAGGAGGAAGTAGAGCCATCACTGAGAGATGAGCACAGGAAATATTTTGTCTCTCCCATTTAACACAGGCACTAAATTATGTGCTCCTTTTCCGCATTCATGTCCAAGTACACGTTTGCCTCTGGAGGGAGTTTTTGGCAAGGAAGGTGATGGATACCACCATCTGATACTCGGAAAGAACACTGTTAGGTATTTCATAGGGGAGAGAAAAGAAACCTGAAAAGATCTTGATTACTTGGGTTCAGGGTCAGGTTCAGGTTGCTTTTAATTGATATAACCGCCAAGGAAATATATCATCACAGCAGTTTACAATATCAATAACAGGAGAGCTCGCTTGACTTCAGTCATGCACTGTGTTTCTGAATGCATATTAGTTATTCAGCTGTATCCCTCTATTTCTTGTGAGGCTTAGAAAATGTATAGACACTGCAGCAAGACACTATAGCTACATTTACCAGAGCCAAAGCTTTCAATGGTGCTGAAATTTTTTGTTACAAGCCGCAGTAAAATAATGCATTCTACTGCAATGAAATGTACCACAAGAGTCAGTAACTTGCAATACCTCCTACCACAAGCTAGCGACACCCCTGGCAAATCTAAATTGTTGCTGCAGGAGGGAACACTGCACATGGTCGGCTGCAGAGGTGCAGATAGTGAACCCCGAGTTGGGCCGCTAACTCTTACAGGGGTTGTTGGTGGGAAAAATGAATCCTCTCCCCGCTCTTATGACAGGCCAAAGTCCCCTCCATCTCCCATCAGTGGTTTTCCTGGTGGCTAGTAGGGGAGGGAACTGGATGTTCTTGCTTCATCAGTGCCTAGGGTAGTTGTGCAACACTTACCACTATTTATTTATTTAAAATATTTATAAGCGGTACAGTCCACAGTTCTTAGCGACATACAAAATAAAACATTCACAATTTGTTAAAAATATACAAACATACACACAAAAAAATAATCATATAGCAAAAAGTAAACTGAAGTATTATGATTCAAAGGCCAAAATAGAAAGAAATGCCTTTAACTGTTTGTGACACTGCAGCAAACTTGTCACTTTTCTGAGAGTTTGAGGGAGAGAATTCCACAGCATTGGTCCCTCAGGGGTCAAGCAGCCATTTATCCTTTATTTGGCAGTTTGACCCTTGGTGTTGGTACTGTGTGACTGCTGCTGGGGGTAATGAGGTGCCATTTTGAAACAGAGCACCAATGGGACAGGTGAATATGTGGATTTCTTCTGCTCCTCCTCATTCCCATCCCCAACCCCATTTGTCACCTGGGCAACCCCTGGTTAGTTCTGGAGGGGTTTCAGATGAGGTGTTTGGGCCTGTTTTGGAGAGTGAACTGAGAAGGAAAGAGTGTTTATGTCAGTGGCGTACCAAGGTGGGGGCGGTACGCCCCGGGTGCATGCCGCTCGGGGGGTGCTGCATGCCTGTTGGCCGAGTCCGCTCGTTCCCTCCCTGCTGCTCTCTCTGCGCGGAACAGGTTATTTCCTGTTCCAGGGCAGAGGGAGCAGCAGGGAACGAGCGGACTCGGAGCAGACAGGCGCGCGGCACTCCCCAGCAGGTAAAAATGTACCCGGGGGGGGCGCATCGGCAATCCGCCCTGGGTGTCAGCCAGTCTAGGAACGCCACTGGTTTATGTAACTGTTGCCACACCTTTTAGAGGCTCCCTCATAGTATCAGGCTAGTGTTAGTGGCCCTGTACTCCCAGAAAGTTAATCAGCTCCAAGCTGGCATTATCTTTCCATGAATAACTCAGCTTGCAAAATCAAATACAGATTATGTTATTTGAGTTGCATAGTAATGAGGTGTTTTGCATTATCTTACATTGCAGTAAACAAATGTGCATTAATTGGCAACAATCATGCATTATTCCCTTAACATATGTTAGTAATAACACTTCTAAGCAGGAGAAGGTTTCTAAAGTCTTAAACACAGATGTCTTCCTATATATAAAATTAACAAAAACTGGACAGAAGACGGCTCTTAATGATTCTGTTTATGCTCACTGAAAGCTTCATTTCCTACATTCAGTTTTTACCTGCTACTGATGCTTGAAAAACTCATCATCCCAGAAATAGAGAACACCTGGTTACAGTTTCTGGGTTGTGGTGGTTGTTTTTCCCTCACTGGCATCCCAGACTGTGTTGACATGAAGTTGATTTGCTTGGTTTGAAGTACAGATTGCAGAGGACCATGCTAGCAGGCTGGCTTGTAAAACATTTATTATTTATTTGGATTTTGCTCACACCTTTTTTGCATGTGTTCTTGTAGACAAACCACTTAGAATTCTTTCTGAAAAAAAATTTCATAAATAAAATCATAGTAACATAGTAACATAGTAGATGACGGCAGAAAAAAGACCTGCACGGTCCATCCAGTCTGCCCAACAAGATAACTCATATTTGTGCTTTTCAGGGCACAGACCATATAAGTCTGCCCAGCACTATCCCCGCCTCCCAACCACCAGCCCCGCCTCCTGATCTTGACTAAGCTCCTGAGGATCCATTGCTTCGGCACAGGATTCCTTTATGCTTATCCCACGCATGTTTGAATTCCGTTACCGTTTTCATTTCCACCACCTCCCGCAGGAGGGCATTCCAAGCATCCACTACTCTCTCCGTGAAAAAATACTTCCTGACATTTTTCTTGAGTCTGCCCCCCTTCAATCTCATTTCATGTCCTCTCGTTCTACCATCTTCCCATCTCCGGAAAAGGTTAGTTTGCGGATTAATACCTTTCAAATATTTGAACGTCTGTATCATATCACCCCTGTTTCTCCTTTCCTCCAGAGTATACATGTTTAGTTCAGCAAGTCTCTCCTCATACGTCTTGTAACGCAAATCCCATACCATTCTCGTAGCTTTTCTTTGCACTGCTTCGATTCTTTTTACATCCTTAACAAGATACGGCTTCCAAAACTGAACACAATACTCCAGGTGGGGCCTCACCAACGACTTATACAGGGGCATCAACACTTCCTTTCCTCTGCTGATCACACCTCTCTCTATACAGCCTAACAACCTTCTCGCTACGGCCACCGCCTTGTCACACTGTTTCGTCGCCTTCAAATCCTCAGATACTATCACCCCAAGATCCCTCTCTCCGCCCGTACCTATCAGACTCTCCCCGCCTAACACATACGTCTCGCGTGGATTTCTATTCCCTAAGTGCATTTCTTCGCATTGAATTTTAATTGCCAAACCTTAGACCATTCTTCTAGCTTCCTCAGATCCTTTTTCATGTTTTCCACTCCCTCCCGGGTGTCCACTCTGTTACAGATCTTAGTATCATCTGCAAATAGGCAAACTTTACCTTCTAACCCTTCGGCAATGTCACTCACAAATATATTGAACAGAATCGGCCCCAGCACCGATCCCTGAGGCACTCCACTACTCACCTTTCCCTCCTCCGAGCGAATTCCATTCACCACCACCTTCTGGCGTCTGTCCGTCAACCAGTTCCTAATCCAGTTCACCACTTCAGGTCCTATCTTCAGCCCCTCCAGTTTATTTAAGAGCCTCCTGTGGGGAACTGTGTCAAAAGCTTTGCTGAAATCTAAGTAGATTACGTCCATAGCTCGTCCCTGATTCAATTCTCCTGTCACCCAATCAAAGAAGTCAATGAGATTCGTTTGGCACGATTTCCCTTTCGTAAAACCATGTTGTCTCGGATCTTGCAACTTATTGGCTTCCAGGAAATTCACTATCCTTTCCTTCAGCATCGCTTCCATTACTTTTCCAATAACCGAAGTGAGGCTTACCGGCCTGTAGTTTCCAGCTTCTTCCCTATCACCACTTTTGTGAAGAGGGACCACCTCCGCCACTCTCCAATCCCTCGGAAGCTTTCCAGTCTGCAAGGATATATTAAACAAATCTTTAAGAGGACCCGCCAAAACCTCTCTGAGCTCCCTCAATATCCTGGGGTGGATCCCATCTGGTCCCATGGCTTTGTTCACCTTTAGCTTTTCAAGTTGTTGATACACACTTTCTTCCGTGAACGGTGTTCTATCCACTTCATTCTCATTTGTACTATTTCCAGTCCATCGCGGTCCTTCTCCAGGATTTTCTTCTGTGAAAACAGAACAAAAGTATCTATTTAGCAAATTTGCTTTTTCTTCATCATTTTCCACATAGCGGTTCGCAGTATCTTTTAGTCTCACAATTCCCTTTTTAGTCATTCTCCTTTCACTAATATACCTGAAGAAATTTTTGTCACCCCTCCTTACATTTCTAGCCATTTGTTCTTCCGCTTGCGCTTTTGCCAGTCGTATCTCTCTCTTGGCTTCTTTCAGTTTCATCCGGTATTCCTCCATGTGTTCCTTTTCTTGAGTTTTTCTGTATTTCTGGAACGCCAACTCTTTAGCCTTTATTTTCTCAACTACTTGCTTGGAGAACCATATGGGTTTCCTTTTTCTCTTGCATTTATTTACTTTCCTTACATAAAGGTTCGTGGCCCTATTTATAGCTTCTTTCAGCCTGGACCACTGTCCTTCCACTTCTTGTACTTCCTCCCAGCCCATCATCTCCTTCCTCAGGTATTCCCCCATTTTACTAAAGTCAGCATGCTTGAAATCCAGGACTTTGAGTTTTGAGTGGCCGCTCTCCACTTTAGCTGTTATATCAAACCAAACCGTTTGATGGTCACTATTGCCCAGGTGGGCACCCACTCGGATATTTGACACGCTATCCCCATTTGCGAGCACCAGATCCAGTGTCGCTCCCTCTCTCGTGGGTTCCATCACCATTTGTCTGAGCAAAACACTTTGGAAAGCATCCATGATCCCTCTACTTCTTTCTGATTCCGCTGACGGAACCTTCCAATCTACATCCGGCAGATTGAAATCTCCCAGCAACAGCACCTCTCTCTTGCTTCCCAACTTTTGAATATCTGCGATCAGGTCTTTATCTAATTCCTCCAATTGTGTCGGAGGTCTGTAGACAACACCCACGTGGACAGAGGTTCTATCCTCTCTTTTTAAGGTGATCCATATCGCTTCTTCCTTTCCCCAGGTCCCTGTCATTTCAGTCGCCGTGATATCATTCCTCACATACAGAGCTACTCCTCCACCTTTACGACCCTCTCTATCCTTCCTAAATAGATTATAGCCTGATATTTGCATCCCATTCATGGGAACCATTGAGCCACGTCTCCATGATTGCAACAACATCCAAGTCTGCCTCCAACATCACTACTACTACTACTATTTAGCATTTCTATAGCGCTACAAGGCATACGCAGCGCTGCACAAACATAGAAGAAAGACAGTCCCTGCTCAAAGAGCTTACAATCTAATAGACAAAAATAATTAAAGTAAGCAACATCAGGGCTTGAAGGTCATGAACTCAGTCAGTTTAGGGTGATGTTTGAACAGGAAATGTGTCAGATTGAAGTGGCATCTTTCACGTTAATCCTACAGGCCAAGGGGGAACAGTAGCCACTTAATTCAGAACAGGGTTGCAAATTTTTTTGCTGGGAGAGGGAGGGGGAGAGCACAACAGGAGCCACTCTTCAGCTTTCAGACCAGCACATGCAGTGGCTTCATCCCTTCCTTCCCTGTGCCTATTAGTTGGAAAGGAAACCCAGGGGGAGAACAGATCTACTGCTTAACCCATGAGTGATCATTCTGACCCCAGGCCATGCACTTGCATGTACTCTGATGCTGCTGGGTGAAGCTGACTTGGGAAGTAGGGTATACAGAGATAATGGAATTGGGGGGGAGAGTGAAGTAGAAGGTTCTGGAGGGTGGGTAGAGAGGAACAAGTGGATATGAGATGCATTGATTGTCTGAGGTTGGAGAAACTGGCAATCAGTTGATTCCCTTGCTAGGGGGAACTGCTCGTTGCTGGTCTCTCCTTATTCAAACCACCCAGCTGGACTGCCGCAAGGAACTGCAGTACTGAGCCAACTTTTGCATTGGCATCTTCCCCCAACTGGTACCCGCCCCTGGCCATGATCCAGTATCTCTCCCTCCCCTCCCCACCCCCCACCTGTGATCCAATACCTCCCCCTCTCAAATCCCATCCCTCTGCCTGTGATAAAGGGTGCCAAAATTCCAGTTTAGCTTCTCCCCCCTCTCTCTTCACTCTCCCAGCCCTGCGGTCCAGCATCCTCCCTCCCTCTCTCTCTCAACCCCCCCTCCCTTATAGGACACTGGGAGCAGCAGAGATTCACACATGCTGCCTGTGCCAGGCTTGGAACCTTTCCTCTGCCATGTGCCACCCCACCAGAAAAAGGAAGTAACATCAGAGGGAGCAGGATACAGTGGAGGGAAGGTTCTGTGGGCATAGGCAGAGTGTGTTAATCGCTGTGCCCTCTAGGAACTTGAAGGTAGACCAGAGGCAGAGAGAGAGAGAGAGAGTGCAGTTGCCAGACCGCAGGCAGGAGAGAGGGCAGATAGATGCCGGACCGGGATTTTAGTGCCCTTTATCACCAGTGCCTTGAGCCAGTGCCTCACCTGGTCCATAGGCTGAGCCTTCCCTTTCACCCAGGGTGGTGAAATATTGGCGGGTTAGTAATGTCAAGTCCAAAAAAGAAAACTACGCAGACATTTCTTCGTTATAAGCACATTTTGCCCAAGCGATAGAGCCTGTTGGGGAGACTTAATCCACCTGTCTGTCTGAACATCTGTATGCATAGGAAAAAAAAAAAGCACACAAGAGCCTTCAAGACTGGGACAATCAGAAAATGTTTATTCAAAACATATTTTGAATAAACATTTTCATATTGTCCCAGTCTTGAAGGCCCTTGTGTGCTTTTTTTTGCTTTGCTTTGCTTGGTGTACTCTTGATCCCTATCTGTTTTTTTGTTTCCATCTGTATGCATAGGCACAAAGACACAGAAACACACAGCCCCTCTTAAACACTTTACTAAGCAGCGTTATAGGCGCGTTACGTTAGCTTCTTTAACGCGCGTTAACAATGTACACGCCTACAATATCCCTATAGGTGTGTAAAAAATGCTAACGCGCCTTAATAAACAGGGCCCTATATCTTTTTGCACTGAACAAATATACATGAATTTGCAATGGAGGACGAGGACACCCACCATTTTGTCACACTATAAATGTACACTTATCAACTTGTTTAAAACATAATGTAATGGTAATCAAGTTAATGGATAAGAGAAAGGTTTGTAGTAGGGATATGTGCAAGCAAAAAAAAATCAGTTTGGCGTTTTTTTTTCCCAATTTCTTTCTCAATTTTCAGGTATTTTTACAGTTCTTTCACAAATTCATTTTAACAGCAGTTTTTAACACATGCTGTTGCATGTTAATGGACACTAATCAACTTAATGTGCATTGATTAATTGATTAGCATGCGTTTATTTTATTTATTTATTGGTATTTAATTATCGCCTTTTTGAAGGAATTCACTCAAGGCGGTGTACAGTAAGAATAGATCAAACACGAGCATGAGGCAATTAGAGCAGTAAAAATATTCAAACAACAATACAAAGTATGGCATGGTATACTACTTATCACTCTATTTTTCCTTAATTAGGTACCTTGGCTTCCTATGGTCTATAACTATCTTGTCCCAAGGATAAACGTATGTAATGACCCAGACCTCCAATATTGCAGTAATTTTCTTTATCAAATAGACCTCAATACCTCCACCCCTGGTCTAACACCGAATTGGTGAAATAGAACCTTTATATAAAGGATTCCAGGGATTCTGTGGGGTTAATTCTTATCATAGGTCATAATTTTATTCAAAAAATTTCTAAATTTGTATTTTACCAACAAGAAACTGCTTGTGGTTGTATTGGCTGGTCTTAATCAACACATACTATCACATCTTACATAAAAATATCATGACTCAAATGTTTTCACGGAGAACCCCTTATTTCAATACTTTCATTTTCTATTTTCCATAATTATTCACCTTTTACTTCCGTCCCTTTAAAAAATTGCACTTAACTGAATTAAATTTGATCTTCTCCAGCCGGCTGGTGCATACTCTGGGCCCGTGAAGTTTTCTGGTGGTATTTTTTTCTGATATGAGGATCTCTTCGTGACGCCGTAATGTTCTTTAAATCTCTATTTAGTATATCAACTCTGTTCCTTCTTCCTTTCTGTATTGCTGTTATATTTTCAGCAATATAACAGCAATACAGAAAGGAAGAAGGAACAGAGTTGATATACTAAATAGAGATTTAAAGAACATTACGGCGTCACGAAGAGATCCTCATATCAGAAAAAAATACCACCAGAAAACTTCACGGGCCCAGAGTATGCACCAGCCGGCTGGAGAAGATCAAATTTAATTCAGTTAAGTGCAATTTTTTAAAGGGACGGAAGTAAAAGGTGAATAATTATGGAAAATAGAAAATGAAAGTATTGAAATAAGGGGTTCTCCGTGAAAACATTTGAGTCATGATATTTTTATGTAAGATGTGATAGTATGTGTTGATTAAGACCAGCCAATACAACCACAAGCAGTTTCTTGTTGGTAAAATACAAATTTAGAAATTTTTTGAATAAAATTATGACCTATGATAAGAATTAACCCCACAGAATCCCTGGAATCCTTTATATAAAGGTTCTATTTCACCAATTCGGTGTTAGACCAGGGGTGGAGGTATTGAGGTCTATTTGATAAAGAAAATTACTGCAATATTGGAGGTCTGGGTCATTACATACGTTTATCCTTGGGACAAGATAGTTATAGACCATGGTATACTACTTGCAATGACAACACAATATGTACTAGAACATTATAATTGGTAGTGAAGGGTAAGGCAAAGTTGTAACATATACAGTGGGGGAAATAAGTATTTGATCCCTTGCTGATTTTGTAAGTTTGCCCACTGACAAAGACATGAGCAGCCCATAATTGAAGGGTAGGTTATTGGTAACAGTGAGAGATAGCACATCACAAATTAAATCCGGAAAATCACATTGTGGAAAGTATATGAATTTATTTGCATTCTGCAGAGGGAAATAAGTATTTAATCCCTCTGGCAAACAAGACCTAATACTTGGTGGCAAAACCCTTGTTGGCAAGCACAGCGGTCAGACGTCTTCTGTAGTTGATGATGAGGTTTGCACACATGTCAGGAGGAATTTTGGTCCACTCCTCTTTGCAGATCATCTCTAAATCATTAAGAGTTCTGGGCTGTCGCTTGGCAACTCGCAGCTTCAGCTCCCTCCATAAGTTTTCAATGGGATTAAGGTCTGGTGACTGGCTAGGCCACTCCATGACCCTAATGTGCTTCTTCCTGAGCCACTCCTTTGTTGCCTTGGCTGTATGTTTTGGGTCATTGTCGTGCTGGAAGACCCAGCCACGACCCATTTTTAAGGCCCTGGCGGAGGGAAGGAGGTTGTCACTCAGAATTGTACGGTACATGGCCCCATCCATTCTCCCATTGATGCGGTGAAGTAGTCCTGTGCCCTTAGCAGAGAAACACCCCCAAAACATAACATTTCCACCTCCATGCTTGACAGTGGGGACGGTGTTCTTTGGGTCATAGGCAGCATTTCTCTTCCTCCAAACACGGCGAGTTGAGTTCATGCCAAAGAGCTCAATTTTTGTCTCATCTGACCACAGCACCTTCTCCCAATCACTCTCGGCATCATCCAGGTGTTCACTGGCAAACTTCAGACGGGCCGTCACATGTGCCTTCCGGAGCAGGGGGACCTTGCGGGCACTGCAGGATTGCAATCCGTTATGTCGTAATGTGTTACCAATGGTTTTCGTGGTGACAGTGGTCCCAGCTGCCTTGAGATCATTGACAAGTTCCCCCCTTGTAGTTGTAGGCTGATTTCTAACCTTCCTCATGATCAAGGATACCCCACGAGGTGAGATTTTGCGTGGAGCCCCAGATCTTTGTTGATTGACAGTCATTTTGTACTTCTTCCATTTTCTTACTATGGCACCAACAGTTGTCTCCTTCTCGCCCAGCGTCTTACTGATGGTTTTGTAGCCCATTCCAGCCTTGTGCAGGTGTATGATCTTGTCCCTGACATCCTTAGACAGCTCCTTGCTCTTGGCCATTTTGTAGAGGTTAGAGTCTGACTGATTCGCTGAGTCTGTGGACAGGTGTCTTTCATACAGGTGACCATTGCCGACAGCTGTCTGTCATGCAGGTAACGAGTTGATTTGGAGCATCTACCTGGTCTGTAGGGGCCAGATCTCTTACTGGTTGGTGGGGGATCAAATACTTATTTCCCTCTGCAGAATGCAAATAAATTCATATACTTTCCACAATGTGATTTTCCGGATTTAATTTGTGATGTGCTATCTCTCACTGTTACCAATAACCTACCCTTCAATTATGGGCTGCTCATGTCTTTGTCAGTGGGCAAACTTACAAAATCAGCAAGGGATCAAATACTTATTTCCCCCACTGTAGATGAGTAGGAAGAATTAGAAAGTAAGGTGATTGATTTGAAGAAAGTTGCACGTGGGGTCAGAGAGATGATTAAATATTATCTCAGCTAGGGTAGGAGTGGATAAACATGTCCCGCTGCAGTATGTGCAGCCCGAGTCAATCCTTGTGTGTGTGAGTGAGACTAACAAGTTAGTTACTTCGTCCGTTAAAGGTTTGGTTGAAGAGTCAAGCTTTCACCTGCTTCCTGAAGTAGAGGTAGTCTTGTGTTAAGTGGAGCCTTTCAGGCAATGCATTCCAGAGTGTGGGGGCTACTCCAGAGAAGGCTCACTTGCGGGTATCACATCATGTAATGTCTTTTGGAGAGGGTGTAGTTAGTGAAAGTCCTTGGGAGGACCTTAGTGTCCTTGGCGGTGTGTGGCAGATCATCCTATTCTTTAGATACTCGGGGATACAAATGTAACAAATAATAATAATACAAACATTTTTAGGGTGCACTAATAAACCAAATGTGCACCCCTAATTTGTAGGAAGGAAGAGAAGTGCAGCATACCTGTGGCTTTGGTGCACCAAGGATCTGGAAAGCCTCTTGGGATATTCATACTTAGAACCAAACATGGCCCACAGAAAGTTAAGAGAAAAAAAAACGCCAAAACAATCTCTCCAATATTCAGCCTACGGTAGTCAGTGTTTTTTTTTAAACGCTGATCGTCACTGGCTAACTTATCCCCCAATATTCAGTGCTGGGCCATGGCCAGGCACTGCCAATGAATATCTTGGATTTGAGGGGGGGGGGGGGGGGGGGGCTGGGTGACTGGCACTTATGCAGACCCAGCCAATATTCTGGCTGAATATTGGGCCGGCCGGCTGGCCCATATTACTTTTTTTGTTCCCTTTTTTTTTTTAACTAAAGCCCCTTCGCCCCCTCAACATACCACAAGCTTCTGTGATAGCCATTTTAGACTGGCACCACAAGGGGCAGGAGTGAGAGGGCTATACTCCTGACCCCAATGACCTCTGGACCACCGGGATAGAGGTAGGCCCGGAGGGAGGGTCTGCCTGCACGGCTGCGGGGGGTCTTCTGGAGGCAGGGGGTCTTAATGTGGGCTGGGCGGAAAAGAAGGGAACATTGGTGGGGGGGGGGGGATTGAGGGGGCTTGAGGGCTTTAGTTAAAAAAAAAAAAGAAAAAGAAATTAAAAATTTTTTTTTAAAGTTATGCGGGTGCCGGTTCGATATTCAGAGCCGGCACCCGCATAGCTAATCAGCCTTATTTAGGACAGCTCTATCTGGGGCTCCTCTCCAGTGCCGCCCTCTAGCACTGTCCCTGACCTAACCATTTTTTGTTTGTGCGGTCTCAGGGGATATTCAGCAGCACTATCCAGTTAAGTTCCGCTGAATATCCCCGGTTAGGCGGCAGGAAGCTATTTAAGCAAGCAGGAGAGGCTTCTGCCTGCTTAAATCACTTTGAATATCAGCCCCAATATATTCAGTTTGGAACTGCTGAAATGCTCTCTGCAGCTGTGTAGCTTCAAGAACATGTTAGAAAAGGCTGAACTCCCTTTGAGTGCCAGTGAGGAATGTGTGATTTAGGATCTGAGTAGTTTTTTTTTCCTGTAGAAGCTGTATAATATAATAAATTCTCGATAGGATATCATGAATGTTTTCACATGTGTAAAGGTATAAAAGTCAGGCCTTTCTTGTCCTTCTCAAGGGATTGTTTTACTTGCCTCTCCTATAAAATTACCATAATTGCTGTGCATATTTTGAGTCTCTGACTTTCTGAAGGTAGGGGTGAAATCAAGACAAGTTGAGCACCATTCAGGCATGTTTATTTTTCCATTTGCTTAATGCATGTTTCTAATGACAGTGCCTGTCATTCATTCAATAACTTCTCCCTGGGGGGAAAATTGCTACCTTAAAACCTTAGGTATCTCATTTCTTAAGAACAGATGTTCCTAAAGTACCACAGGTTGTCAAATGTATGTCATGTTTTCTTTAGAAAATCTTTTTCCTAGTCTGAAGCAAACTTTGTGGTTTCAGATGATTAGAGCAGACAGAGATTAAGTATTAGAAGCTCCTTAAAAGAAGTCACAACCTTGCAGTACATGATTGCATTTCTTTCTGTTTTCTCCTTTGATGACATGTTGATCAATGCTTGGAAAAGCTGACACTGTAAACAATTCAGCACTTGAAGCTAGTCTGCTGGCTTCCAAACTCCTGCTCTAGCAAGATGCCTTTGATCGGCCTTATTTTATCTGCTTCCACATTGCCCTGACTTTCAAGTTCTCCTTTTCACCTGGTCTGCTTATCACAAGTTTGCCAATGGAGGAAAGGGACAAGCATCATGGGACACACAATCCAATGTGTTAATTATTTCTCTCTCTGTCCTTGTGCCTTTATCGTGGATCTGGATCCCTATGTCGAGTCCGTTTACCACATCCTTTTCTGTTTAGCCAAGTCTTCCTGAAAACCATCTCTTTGTTGTGACCTTCACTATGATTCTTGAGGCTTTATATCCTAAACCAGTGATTCCCAACCTGGTTCTGGAGTCGCCCTTCCAGTCTGGTTTTCAGGATATCCAGGTTCTCTGATGGCAGTTTATGCAAATATCTCTCATGAATATTCATTGTGGATATCCTGAAAACCTGATTGACTGGGGCGCCTCCAGAACCAGGTTTGGGAACCACTGCCCTGAACGCTTATAACTACCTGAATCCGCACATGCTCAAACCCCTGCTGGTTCCTGCTCCCTCTGAACTTCCTGTTTTGGTGGATGCTCAAAGTTACTTGTCGGCCACTATTCATTTTCTGCTGCTGCTGACTGCAACATCATCGCTCTGGAGGAAGGGAGGTAAGGCCTGAACACCTTGGGGTGGAGGAATGGAGGGACAGAAGGAGAGGGACAATGCAGACCAAGTGTCAATGAAATGCCACCCCTTAAATTGTGTCATCTCCTAGTGAACAGGCCAGCACTGGCCCTGTTTAACCCTCAACCCATGACCCCTCCTCATTCTAAAATCTCTTTTCCATTAAAGCTTTCCTTTTGTGCATTTTTACCTAGGAGATATTTAAATATTTTTAGCATATCTTTCCTTTCCAACCTTTCTTCCAGAGTATACATGTCTGGATAGTTCAGTACCCTCTGGAACAACTTCATTTAGTTTATATCCTTTTGAAGATGCAGTCTCTAGAATTCTACATGGTATACTAAATTGGATCTTACCAAAGACTTATCACCTGCTTTATATTTCCTGCCTGCTGTTCCTTTTTCTTTGTGCTAAGACAGCCTTCATATTTTTTCTGTTATCTTATCTAACTTTGTGCCCACCTTAAGCTCTTCAGAAACAGTCACCCCTAGATTTTGCCCTTTAATTTACAGAAATTCACCCCCTCTATTGTACTTCTCCCTTGTGGATTTTATTTTTTAGCCCTATCGCACGTCCCTACAATTTTCAGGATTAAATCTTAGCTGTCAAACTCTAGACCATTCCTTAAGCTTTGCTAGATCCTCCTGATGTTTTCTACACCTTTCACGGTATCTTCCCATTCAGAGATATTGATGTTATCATCTGCAAAGATGCAAGCCTTTCCCGATATTGCCGATGAAAATGTTGAAAAGAACTGAGCAGTGGACTGGTCCTTGAGGCACACCAATCAGCAGGATATTTTAAAAGCCTAATTCATAATTTCCCTGTGGAAATACTGGAATTCATACATGTATAGCACACACACATATAAAAACTGATTACAGAAAGGCACTGTTTACATGTGGAGATCCATACTACATAGAGGTTTCAAGGGGATGTGATCAAGGTGGGACACAAAGGGAATACATGCATATGGGGAAAAAGTTCCACATCAGCGTATATACCTATTAAATTGCACATATAGGTTTAAAAAGAGTGCCTGGCCAGGGTTTTACATGAGAGATTAATGGAGTCCTTCTCCTTAATCCCATGTAGTTTATGTCCATCTTTGAAATGAAACCACATTAAAACTGTGACCTCATTACTTAATTGATAGCAGGGCCAGCTGAAGGGACTGTGGCGACCTGAGCCAACTTTTAGTTTGATGCCCTCCCTTTGGCCCGCCTCCCCCCCCCCCCCCCCCCGGCCTACCTTTAAAAGTAGTTTCTCCCTCCTGAATTTTGACGTTTCACCTAACACTACTCGCATCAACCCCTGTGTCTTCCCTCTGCTGTGCCCCTGTGGAAACAGAAAGTTACTTTAAAGGAGAGGCACGTCAGAAGTAGGACACTGGGGCTGATGTGAGTAGTGTTAGGTGAAACGCTGTCTGTGCTTGGGAGGAGAAAACTGCCTTTAAAAGGTAAATGGAGGAAGGTTGCCGGCTCTTCTTTTTTCCTTGCACACTCAACGCCACCAGGTAAATTTGGGCCAGCTTAACTTATAGGGCCAGTGACATCACAGGCTCAGGCATTTGGCGCCCTGGGCCAGAGACTCACCTGGTCCGTAGGTTAAGCCGGCCCTGACTGGTGGACATTTGCATGTGTAGGTTTGCATAAGAGGGCAGCTACATGTGGAAGTGTCAGTACTTAAACGTGGAAGTGGCAAAGTTCACAACATCTCCATGTGGAAGCTGCTGGGCCCATCCTGTTCATTTCTTGAACATATATGTTTATAAAATGGCCGCCCTTGATGTATGTGCCATCAAATACGCATGCACTTCTGCAGGTGTTTCATAAAAAACCTTGCCTATACAGATCTTTTTTTATGATATCACTGGATTCGAGTTTGTCCCAACCTGGATGTCTCTATTCTGGTCACTATGGTCTATGTCAAATGGAGCTTTACTTCTAGTGCTCTCTTTGATCCAACTCTCTAGTCAGCCAGTGATAGAAATTGACCAGAGTTGTTTGACAAGGCCTACCTCCAGTAAAGCCATGCTGTCTTCAACTTTAGCCAGTGGTTTAAAAATGATTCCATTGATTTACCTGTCACCAAGGTCAGACTAACCCAATCGTTGTTCCCACCTTCCTACTTACTTTCACTTTTGTGAGGAGGAATCATATCTGCCTATTTCCTGTCTTCCAGAACCACTTCTGGATGTAGAGAAGCTTTGGAAAGGTCAAACAGCAGAGCTGCCAGAGTTTCTCTTAGTTCCATAAATACCCTCAGATGTATTCTGTCTGGCCTCAGCCTTCTGAAAATCGTTTGAGGTCTACCTCATGTCTATTTCTATTTGTGGCAGTTTCCTGTGGTCCTACTCCAGGCCCTTCCTCAGTGAATAGAAATATTTGTTAAGCAATTCCTTTTTATCTGCTTTAGCCTTGACATATTTATTCCTTTACTTTTGAGTGTAACAGTGGTCTCTTGTCAGTAACATATTTTTTTTAAAACTTGTCCTCCTGTTTTACTGTATTTACTTTTTTTTTTACTTCCATTTGCATCTTCACTGTCTGTACTACTTTTCCAGCTTTTCTTATATATTTTAGATATTATGCCATAAGAATGTTTGTTCTACGTTACTTTATCTTCATATCTATATAAGAGCTTCCCAACTTAGGGGGGAAGTTATCAATGTGGGTGTGAGAGAGTGGATGGTATAGCAAAGAGCACTCCCTCACTGATGATACAGTTCAGCTACCTTCAAGCAGGTGGCGCTAGTCTGCCAAGGCGGATGCTGAGTCAGAGGGGCAGAGCTCAGATCAGGCTGGAGCTAAAAGCCATGAGGCTGAATAGATCAGGGAGGCCCCAATACAGACGTTTCCAGGAAGGAGCTCCAGGAGAGGAGGGAAGAGGAGAGGTCTCCACTGCAAGCTGAGTTGTAGTACCTGAGGAGACAACAAGTGAAGTGGTGTGGCTCAGGCTCCATTGGTATCAGAGTTAGATAGGAGACACCTTGAGTTATGTTCAGAATGTACTTGTTTTGATGTGAATAGACAATGTGTTGGGCTAGGCTGGGAGCTAGCCCTAATTAGAGACTGGACCTGTAATGAATGAAAGCCTGTGAAGTAACAGGGGCACACGGTGTGTCAAATAATAAAATATATTCCCTTTTTCTTGCAAACCTTGTGTGTCTGACTGAGTTTGTGTCCAATCCAAGCCACACCCTTCACCACATTATCACAGTGGGCTACCATTAAGGCAAATTATTTTTCCACTAATTCGTGCTGTTTTAACACAGTTACATTATTGTGGATTTGAGATTATGTTATTTTCCTAATATAGACTTATGTCATATTTCTTTTGTTTAAGTTGTATTTTCTGTTTTCTGTACAAGGGGATGCTTGATTGTACACTTTGAAATTTCAATAAATAAAATCACAGGTCCCATTTTATGGAATGAGACCTAGTTACTAATAACCCAGGTTAACAATAAAATAACCTGTCTTAATGGTAGCCCCTGTTGATAACTTCCTGCTTTAGCCTAATATAATAACATCCTCTATTATCTCTCATTTTGTGTGCAGTCTAGTTGAAAGTGCATATGCTTTAAGGCCACCCACCATGGATGGCTTCAAGCACAGTTTGTTTCTAGGTGGCTATTCATATAAAGCATGAGAGAATTTCTGTTTGGATGAGAAAAAAAATCCCACTTATTTATCATTTGAAGTGGGTGGGTGAACAGAGGAGTCAGCCGGTTCCCGCAGGAGTAAAAGGGATAACATGCTGACAGCAGGCCCCCTTTGTTCTGTTTTCAAGCTGTGTAGTGGGAGGACATCCCAAGGGCTCCTTGTGATCTCTATGATAGGAGATTAAAAAAGACAATCCATGTTTCCTGCAAAGCTTCTCAGGGATTCAAATTCTCAATAATTGCAAAAAAATAAGTATTGACTTGTGAAAAGTTGTTCCTGAAATGAGCTAGATCAGACTTGTCCAACCTTTTTCTGTCAGGGGCCATGTTTTATATTTTGTGACATTTGGAGGGCCAAAACATGCACTGTCATATTTTGCCATGTGTTTAGTCAAAGTGGCAAAATACAATGGTGCGTCGTTGTCCCCTTTCCAACCTTCAACCCATCTCTCTCTCTCTCTCTTATGTACTCTTCCCCCCTCCCCCCCAGTCTTCATGCAGTCTTTTTTTTTTTTTTACCTCAAATGGCTTCAGCTACAGAAGAAACACTGCAACACAGCTCACTGCAAGCTTGAGCTCATGCGACTTGAAACTGCGAAACCAACCCAAATTTCTGGCACCACGTGGCTCAAGTTTACAGAGAATCGTTTTGTGGCGGGGATGCAGGAATCCTGCTGTATGTACCACAAGAATTGCCAAGCTTCCGAGGGCCAGAGAAAGCACGTGATGGGCTGGATTCTGGGCTGTGGGCCGTAGATTGGACAAGCCTGTGCTAGATGGTCAAAGCTTGCACAATGAAAGGGAATGTTCATTTTTGCAATGGTGTTTCCTGCTCAGTTTATTGCTTTTGGTGTTTCCCACTCAATTTATTGCTTTTCTGTTCTCATCACTCATTTATTTCCACGTGTTCTAAGATTTGCAGCTAGTCAATATATTTTCTTGAATCCCATACTGCTTACATTGCACCTAATTCACCTCAAGTTCTGCTCTTTATAAGAAAATGGAAAATTGTAAGATCAGTTTGGAATGGGATCTGTTAAATATTCAAAAATCCCTGGTAGATTACAGGTCTATTGGTTATAGTTTTGTGACTAAAATTGTAAGATAAGATTTGCATGAACTATAGCATAAAGTTAGTGATGTATGGCAGTCACCAACAAATATCCCTATTAAGATTTATTTTTACTAAAGTTTGTTGCAAGTGCTGAAGATATAAACTTTATATGCTGTTACTGGACCACAAAATGTGCTGCAGCAGTGGTCATTGTTAATGTGTTGGACATTGATGTCATCAGTTTCATGCCATCCTAATTACAGAACACTATAAGGGAAATCAGGACCAAGAAAGCACCTATTTGGAGACTTTTCTAGGTAATCAATAGAAATCAAACAAAATAAAACATGGAAAAGAAAATAAGATGATACCTTTTTTATTGGACATAACTTAATACATTTCTTGATTAGCTTTCGAAGGTTGCCCTTCTTCGTCAGATCGGAAGAAGGGCAACCTTCGAATGCTAATCAAGAAATGTATTATGTCCAATAAAAAAGGTATCATCTTATTTTCTTTTCCATGTTTTATTTTGTTTGATTTCTATTGATAACCTTAAGAGTGGACTAACACGGCTACCACACCTCTCTACTCAAGACTTTTCTATAAAGAAAAGTAGGTGCCTACTTTCCTTTATAGTCAGGCTGCCAACTGGATTCAGATTCACAGGACAGGGTTGATCCAGTCCTGGGTTTACCCTGGTGCATGCTGGGACTTGTAGCCTTGCTTTTCTTAGGGAATGCAATGGGGAAATCATAGCTACAAGTCCCTGCATGCGTGCAAGTTTCATGGTGCGTGCGTTTACTGTGGATTTGCCCAAGGTTGGCGTTTGAGCAGTGCCTGGAAGGAGTGTGTATTTACACATCTACATGCAGAAAGTACAGGCTAACTTCAAGTGCAAATGCCTACATGAACGTGCATTTGTGCCTGTTGTATTTTATAAAATGAAGTAGGCGTATGAGGGGAATTCTGTAAATATATTTATTAGGATTTATTTACTGCCTTTTTTTGAAGGAATTCACTCAAGGCAGTTTACAGCAAGAATAAGTCAACCATAAGCAATAGTCAATTACAGCAGTAAAAATATTCAAAGTATGGCATAGTATACTATATTACAATATTAATACAATACATAATAAAACATTTTCATAGACAACCTAGGATATAAGCAAGGATGGAACATGTAAATAGATAAAATAGAGTGACATGAGTAAGAAAATAAGGTACTAATTTTAAAGAAAGTTGCAAATGAAGTCAGAAAGGTGCTCAAATATTATCTTAGCTAGGGTAGGAGTGGATAAACATGACCTGCTACAGTATGTGCAGCCGGTGCCACTCCTTTTGTGTGTGTGTGTGTGTGTGTGTGTGTGTGTGTGTGTTAGTATGTGTGAGAGAGAGAGATCAGAATTCAGTGACAGAAGAAATCAGAGCTCTGCGCTGTTCTACAAATGTGTCCTTTATACAGTAGTACTTACTGTGGATTTCCACTCCAAACCCTGGGCGCCAGACTTACATCAGCTGAAACCTGGTGTAATTACTGGCTCTGAATCTGGGCACAGATCCCCCAGTTTCTATAATACTGGGCCTAACTTTTCAGAGCACCCCTGACCCACCCATGCCTCTCCCGTGACCACACCCCCTTTTGGGTTGCACGCTATGGGATTTGGGCGCCCAGCGTTATAGAATAACATACAGCCAGACGTAGGTGCAAATCCTAATTGATGCCAATTAACGTCAATAATTAGTTGTTAGCCTCCAATTATTGCTCATTAATGGCTCGTTATCCAATTAACTTGTGCACTTCTTGCATGGGCGCCATATATGGAATCCAGGGGATACTGACTTTACAAAAAGGATGTAAAACAGGCACATGAAAATGCATATTAAATAGTTCAAACTTTATAAAATCATACTTGATATGTGGAGAAAACAGTTCTGCAGGTTCTTTTCAGAATGATTTTTGTTGAAATATAAGTTGCATTTTGTAGAGGCGGCCATGTATTTTTCTCAAAGAAAGAGAAAAAAAAGAAAAAAATTGAAAGAAAACAACTTTCTGGAGGAAGAATAAATAAAGGGAAAGGGATAAAACTAGCTCTGATCATTATTGACATACTGCTATTCAAGGAATACCCTTCGTTCTTGTAACCTTTCCCAGCTGCGGGGCATGAAGTCCTGGTGTCAGATTCTTTAGCTTAAAATATGAAGCTGGGCTGCTTTGTTTGATGCTTTTTTCCTTTCCAGTTCATGCTGCGGCCAGCTAGTGACTCACAGCGAACTCCTATAGAGCTGGACATGAATACCCTGTTATTTCAGGTGTTTGTCTGTTGCTTATTTTATTAGCCATGCTGACAAATTTAATAAAAGGAAAAAAGGAAGCCGGGCAACAGTGGAAGTGGAAGGCGAAGAACAGCAGATTTATGAAGCCATGTTTGAGTCTAAACCTCTTTGTACGGATGACCGTCTGATATGGTTATAAAGTCAGTTGTTCAGTGCAGGGCTTGTGTTAGAACAGGTCATTTACGTGTGAAGACCAAATAGATGCCCGTTTCCAGCCTGTTTTATAAAGACACCCAGAGACCTATTTTACATGGGGGCCAATACTGAGACCGTGGGGCGCAGCCCGGCTAACTCCCGCGGTCAGTGGTGAGTCCGGATATTCAGTGCCAGGCTGTTTCCGGTGACCAGCATTGAATATCCGGTTTATTTTTGGCCGGTTTAAACTATTCAGCACTGGCCAATTAAGTTTATGGTGGCCAAAGACCGGCCTGCTATTTGAGTGGCCCGATTTGGCTGACAAAGTTAGCCAGCGATGCGCTGAATATTTGTGGATAGCCAGTTAAGTGCTATTTAACTGACCAGAAGCCATTCCTGGCCAGTTAAATAACGCTGAATATCAGCCAGATAGAATGTAGAGATCAGACTTCAGACATCCAAGTTGGGAAGTGCTCAGTTCCAGTAGTAATTTAGGAAAGGATCTGCCAACGCAGCACCTTTTTAAACTTCTTGCAGGAGTGCATGTGTAATCGCCAGCAAGTGAAGCAGGAGCAGCCAGTTCACAGACAGACATGTAGAAAATGAATGGCATGACTCGGCAGTTTCCATTTGAAGGTGTCGCACGTCAATGAAACTGTCCCAATTACAAACCTACATGTGCGAATGCTGTTGATTAAGTACAATGTTAAGCTCATTTCGTTTTACAGGTGGACAAAAAGGAGCAAATTCTATAAATGGTGCTGAAAAAATCATCCTGATATTAGGCATCATCTGAAACCTGGTGTAAATGCTGGCTGCCCAGTTAGTCTCGCTTACCCAGTATTCCATAACTACGTGTGTAACATTTTGGAATGCCCCCGACGCTCCCATGCTCCCAACCCCCCCCCCCCCCGCCCCATGGCCACGCTCCCTTTAGAGATATGTGCTGTGGCAGCTCCCTGCCTTATAGAGCAGCACACAGCCAGATGCACGAACAAATTTTAACAGGTGCCAATTAACAGGTGACAGATACATTTAATATTGAGCTCGTTATTCAGTTAAATTGTACATGGATTTCGGGCACTCACCTAAATTTGGGCGCACAAATCTATGCACCATATATAGAATCTGGGGGAAAGTACATGGGATTATGGAGAATGGCTCCCTTACTCCCTCGTGTAAAGCCCTGGCCACAGTGAGCACTTTTTAAGAACCCTTAGCAACACTTAAGGTGTAGTAAGTGCACAGCCTATGCCAGGGATGCTTAGAGGGCCATAATCGAACGGGGACAGCCATCTCTAAGGGCACCTATCTCTAAGGGCGCCCATCTCTAAGGATGTCCTGGCGAAGGGGCGGGGAAACCGCTATTATCGAAACAAGATGGGCGTCCATCTTTCATTTCAATAATACAGTCGGGGACGCCCAAATCTCATCATTTAGGTTGACCTTAGAGATGGTCGACCTTAGAGATGGTCGTCCCCGGTTTTTGGCCATAATGGAAACCGAGGATGCCCACCTCAGAAACGATCAAATCCAAGCCATTTGGTCGTGGGAGGAACCAGCATTCGTAGTGCACTGGTCCCCCTCACATGCCAGGACATCAAGCGGGCACCCTAGGGGGCACTGCAGTGGACTTCACAAATTGTTCCCAGGTGCATTCCTCCCTTACCTTGGGTGCCGAGCCCCCAACCCCCCCCCCTGAAAACCCGCTCCCCACAACTGTACACCACTACCATAGCCCTAAGGGGTGAAGGGGGGCACCTACATGTGGGAACAGTGGGTTTCGGGTGTGTTTTGAAGGGCTCACATTTACCAGCACAAGTGTAACAGGCAGGGGAGTATGGGCCTGGGTCTGCCTGCCTGAAGTGTACTGCACCCACTAAAACTGCTCCAGGGACCTGCATACTGCTGTCATGGAGCTGGGTATGACATTTGAGGCTGGCATAGAGGCTGGAAAAAAATGTTTTTAACTTTTATTTTTTTAGGGTGGGAGGGGGTTTGTGACCACTGGGGGAGTAAGGGGAGGTCATCCCCGATTCCCTCCGGTAGTCATCTGGTCAATTTGGGCACCTTTTTGAGGCTTGGACTTGAAAAAAAATGGACCAAGTAAAGTCGACCAAATGCTCGTCAGGGATGCCCTTCTTTTTTCCATTATCGGCTAAGGATGCCCATCTCTTAAGCACACCCCAGTCCTGGCTTCGCTATGCCTCCAACACGCCCCCGTGAACTTTGGTCGTCCCCACAAGTGCAGTTGAGGATGCCCAAAATTGGCTTTCGATTATGCCGATTTGGGCCACCCTGAGAGAAGGACGCCCATCTCCCGATTTGTGTCGGAAGATGGGCGCACTTCTCTTTCGAAAATGACCCTGTTAATGTCAGTTCTCGAGGTCTGTATGCCAGTCGGGTTTTCAGGATTTCCCCAAAGAATATTCATGATATCTATATGCATGCTCTTCCTCCATTGTATGCAAATAGATTGGAATTCACTCCCCTGTCACTTAAGAGAGCAACCAAATTGTGCTCACTTTCAGACAGCTTTGAAAACCCATCTCCTCTCCATGGCCTTTGGAGAAGCATGACGTCATTGCATGGTGATTTGGGATAAGCATCTAAATTATTACTCTTTCCCTTTACTTACTGACGGATTGTATTTCTCGTCTTTCTTTCTTTGTTCTGCTTTGCTGTTTCTATGTCCAAGGTTGGAAGGTATTATAAGGGATTTTTTTTACTAAGCTGTGGAGAGCACTAATATTTGCATACTGAAGCTTAAAAGGGTTTACCACCCACGAGACATGCTGAGGTATCCTGCAGTAATTTTGCAATCTGCATACACAAGCCATGCACAAAAATATAATTTTTATTTTTTCACAGAGGGAGCGTGTCTGGGGGAAGTGAGTGAGTATTTCTGCGCTAATCAGCGTTCCGTATTACTGCATGCTCACTGAATAGCATGTGAGCCCTTACAAAATAGGTGGTTGTAAGGGCTCACTCTCTGATTTTTGTTAATGGCTGCACACTAAATGCCCATTAATTCTAAAAAATGGAAAATCAGAGCCTTTTTCTAGCTATGCTAAAAATGGCCTTAGTACTCAGGAAAGACCTGCTTTAAATGGGCTGTGTCGGCATTGCCATGCGGCAGCTGCTAACATGACTTTTTAAACCGGGGGGGGGGGGGGGGGGGGGGGGGGGGGGGGGGGGGGGGGGGGGTTAAGAACGTCTTAAAAGACAACGTGTGCCCAAATATGCTTAAGGAGTTTTTTTTCCAACATACATACTACTAAAAAAATGATGTTCAAAGTACTTACCTGTCATTCAAGGAGATTTTTTTTTAAGGAATACTTCCCCAAAGTCGAAGGATATTATCTCACAAGGACATATCTCCTTACTATTTCCAGACTCTCACAGGACAGCATCTTCTTGCTGTCTCTGACACAGTGCCGTATTTCACCTATTATGGCTGCATCATGGAGATAAGATCGCTGGCAGAAGTTCTGTGCATTTGTAAATGTCCCAATAAAGCTAGAGCATAATAAGATTGTCTGGCATTAAAAACAGTCTAAACATATAAAAACTAAAAGTGCAAAAAAAATCAGAATTTATTGTAGTGATTAGGCAAAGCATGTTTCTGTAATTGTCCTGCTTGTTGCTATGATTTCTCCTTATTTTTTTTCGAATATTTTTATGAACATTTTATTTATTATTTATTTAGTTATGACATTTATACCTCACATTTTCCTGTACAATTTCAAGTTCAATGTAGTTAACATGCTAAAAAGAAGTAATTATAAAATATGAAACAAAATGCATAAACCCACACATATCAATAAGGAAAGAATTGTGAATATATAAAGGATTAAATAATAAAGCATAATGGGGAAAATGGAAGCGGGAGATTAAGCACCAGGATCAATTGTTAGAAATGTTTTGAAAAAGAAAGATTTCAAAAAGTTACGAAAACCCAAATAATCATATTGGGATCTTATCATTTTTGACAAGGAATTCCACCATTTAATACCTTGGTATGAAAAAGTAGCTGAATATATAGATTCATAAACTACTTTCTTACAGGTAGGAAAATGAAGACGCAGTTAGTCTCTTGCACCAAAGACTGAATTGCGAGAAGGCAAAGTAACAAGGGGCAATGTATAGTCAGGGGCAATACCATACAAAATCAGAAATGTGAGAACAGAGTTTGAATACAATCCTGGGCTACCTGGTCAAAATATCCCCGACAAAAAAGCTCCAAACAAAAAAAGCTCCCGACATAATAGTCCCTGACATAACAGCCACTGTCAAAACTACCTGCCCACAATATAACCCTTGACATGTTAGCCCCCCGACAAAAGGGCCCGATCAGGCTGCCCAGAATATGGGACTTCATTTTTTTCCTAATAATCTTACCTTGCCAAACAGGATAAGGTTGGTAAGACTATGAAAATGATGACAATATTGTTTTTTTTTTAATTTTTAGTTAGCATGTTGATGGAAGAATAGTATTTTTAAAATAACAGAACAGATCATGAATACCAGTTTGTAGCTATAGAAATTTGTTTATTTATATATGCTTTATGCAATTGAATGCTGGTAGGAGTCTTTATCGGTGAAGATTTCAGTTGTAGTTTATTATATTTTTTGTGATATGTTATTTTTTCTTAGGGGGCTGTTTTGTTTTGGGGCTATTTTGCGTAGGGGCTATTTCGTCAAGGGTTGTTTTGTGGGAGGGACCACTTTGTCAAGGGCTATTTTGTTAGGGTGTGAAATGTCAAGGGTTATTTTGTTACAAGGCTGTTTTGTCAGGGCTTTTTTGTCGGAGCTATTTTGTCAGGGCTATTATGACTGGGTGCCCAATCCTGGCCCTAAAGAGTAGCCCTCTCAAAGCATGGTACATGCATGACAAGTCTAGCCACAGTATTTTACATTTTTCACACCCAGCATAGATAGAATTACAGTAATCAAATTGAGCCAAGACAAGAGATTGGTCAAGTAACCTGAAAAAATCAATTGAAAAAAAAGGGCCCGTTATGCTTCGGCTTCCAAACGATTTAGTAACCACCGAAGATACCTGAGATTCAAAGGTTAAGTGCTGATCAACAACAGCCCCTAAAATTTTGTAGAGTGGACTCCACAGGATAAGAAATACAGTCAATGCTAAAATTGCTACAGGGTTCATGGTCAAACACATTAGTTATTACCAAAAATGTAGTCTTCCAGGATCCCTTTTAATCAAGGCCAGTTTTAGTCCTATATAGAATTCCCTGGATTTCAACTTGAAAAGGAATGTAAAAAAAATAGTTTAAAAAAATAATTTTAAAAGGCGTTCCCATGGGCGGAGAGTAGACATGCTTTGCACTAATGAGATAGCGTGGGCACATTGCTGCACACTGACCGATAACCACAAGAGTACCGCAGGAGCCCTTACCACCAAGTAAATAGGTGGCAGTAAGGGCTCTTGCAATAATGGCCACACACTAATTGTGAAAATTAGTGCACAGCCATTAATGGGGGATATAGCAAATGTCATTTTACTGCCATGCGAAAAGTGGTCGCAGCTCAGTAAAAAGACCCCTTTGTCACTGGAAAAGAAGCATGCATGTGATGTACTTTGCAACCTGCTCATTGAGACACCATAGTCTCGTTTTTAATCTAAGACTGTTCTGCATAAGGGAAATAGGAGAGCTTCCATCAGTTGAAAAGCAAATGTGAAACCCAGCAGCACACCCTTTCTAAGAAGTTTCCATAAGAAGCAAGATGTAACCGATGTAAACTGCACTGCAGTAGCAATGCCTTAAGTGTGATTTATGTAACCACAGATCTGGATAAACCGGGGATGGGTTTACAGGGTTCAGATGCAAAAATGTTTATCCCTTTTGTTAGCAAACTGCTCCTGCGGATTATCCCGGCTCCCTGCCTTCTGCTCAAGGCTGCATGCTCCAGCAGTCATGCAGATGAGGTGTCATGGCTGTGAAGTGTCTGTAGATAGACTTGCAGGACAGATTGTTTGCAGACTAAGAGAAATATTTAAAGGCCAAGTAAATAAATGAAAGCTAAATGCATAAAGCCATGGTAAATAGATAGTAACTCTTGGACAGATCCACCACAAACCAAATGATGCATCTGCCTGTAATGTACACATCGCAGGCACTGACCATATTTTAAAGTGATGTTTCATATATTCTGAACAAAGTGTGTGAAAGGTATACAAGTTGAAAAGTTTCCATTTGCCAAAGAAGAAGCAGGTCATGAAATACAGCTGGCAGGAGTGAGACTTAAGGGAAATATGTGGGGAAATATTCTTTCCCAATGGACATGGCCGTCAAGTTGGTCACCGGAGAATGAAAATACGATCATGTCACTCTTCTTCTGAGACAAGAACATTGGCTTCCTGTATGTACATATATGTTCATGACTTTAATTACGTCTGGCCTACCCCTTATCCTGTCTCAATCTTGCTCCCCTAGCTGGACTCTTCACTCCTCAGATCAGCATCTTTTTTTCTGTTCTTGCTTTACAGGAAGTTATCTTGGCTACTTTAATTCCTGATCTCCTACTCAGAGTTTAGAGCAGCCCTCAAAACCCACCTATTTAGGCAAATATATGGACCCACTACCTGATTTTCTGGGCCTCCCCTGCCCTTTTTTCTTACATGGGCCTTATTTTTTGGAGACTTATACTTAAGATACCAAGCCTGTTGAATTTTTTGTCCCCCCCCCCCCCCTTGCTGTTGTAATCCACCATTATAATGGGGTTTACTGAAGAACATGAGAGAACTCTCCAGAGATACTGAGGGGAGGGTTCTGAGGTTGTGGGTGGTAAAGGATCCAGCCCAAGTGGCATAGGGAAATGTTCTTGGTTGTTGAATGATAGTAGGGGTGGAGTTATGAGTTTATAAAAGTTGATGTTTGACTGCAAACATGGTCTTTGGTTGTCTCTACCCCCACCAGGACCCGTGAGGAGAGAGGGTGTCCTGGAAAGACCAAATAACCCAAGGCTGAATTAGAGGGGGAGTTATTGTCAGCCAAAGGCACTAACTGAGTGGATGGAGTGCTCAGAGTGGCTGTCAGGGGCAGGGGCGTAGCCAGACCTCGATGGGAGGGGGCATATTTTGGCCCGCCTCCTCGCTGCCTCCCTCCTGCTGCCACTTCTGCACCCCCTGCTGCCGCCGCTCCCCCACCACTACTGCTGGAAGGTACCTTTGCTGGAGGGGTCCTCAACCCCCACCAGCTAAAGCATTTGTCCCGCGCTAGTCTCAAATCGCCTGGCGCCCTGTCCTGTTTTCAGTACCATGCACACTCGTTTTAATGAAGCAGGAGCATTCTCAGTTTCATTAAAACAAGCGTGCACAGCACTGAAAACAGGACAGAATGCCAGGCATTGTAAGACCAGCGTGGGACAAATGCTTTAGCTGGTGGGGGTTGAGGACCCCTCCAGCAAAGGTACCTTCCAGCAGTAGTGGTGGGGGAGCGGCGGCAGTCAAACCAGGGGCCCTCGGAGCCAATTTGGGGGGGGGCCCAGGCCCCCACATCTACATCACTGGTCAGAGGAAGCCTAGCCCAGGAACAAAGAACAAGAAGGAGCCTGTTCAAGGCCAGAGGTTGCAGCTTCGCGAAGTATATCTCTGGAAGAAAAGAGACAGATAGGGAGGTCTGATTCTGCAAGGAGTTCTGCTTGTGACAGCCAGTGCTGCATGCACAGCCTTTGATTATTTCCACTGAAAAGGATGGGTAATGGGGCAGGAGGAACTGTAAATATGTACATATGGAAAGCGTTCTGAACCTATGACATGTATACCAGATTTGAATCTTTTTTCCTTTTTCTTTTTTTTGTTGTTCCTGTTGAGGTAAGACTAACTAGTTGGATATAAAAGAAAGAACTGTTTGCCTCCAGACTGATTTTACTGCCTGTTGCAGAGTTTCAGTAAAGTTGGTTTAACATAAAAACTCAATCCTTGGTGTGGAGAGAGTCCTTTGAAGGGAGCATGAGAAGTTGCTCCCGGACTGATAAAAGATATCCTAGAAAAGCCCAGCTTAATATCCTACAGCCTACTAGAGTAAATGCGGCCCTGGCCTACGCCCAAGCTCGAGTAAGAAGGACAGGACTGTGTGTGTATGAATGGTTTTGTTGTGTGACCCAGGTCAGGGGGGTTGCCTGACCCCAAGCGATAGTCAGTGCCCCCCAGGATGCTGTGCTGGGAGTGGGACCCGGGTTATATTGTCATTAAGTAATACTTCCCCCGCACCCCCTCTTTTCCTTCCCTCTGCTTGTAATCTTTTCCTTCCTTTGACTCTCCTATATATATATTGTAGTTCATTTTCCTATTATGTCTCTCCTATTATTATTGATGATGTAAACTGCTATGATGGCACACATCCTTGGCGGTATATCAAATAAAGAAAACCTGAACCAAAAAAATGAATCAACCAGTGGGTGCAGTTCTGACCAAAACACCGATAAAATTTGAACGTAGCTCTTCCCTCTGGTCAGTCTGAGAGTCAAGGGGTAGATCTTACCATAGGAGAAAGGGAAAAGTTCACCTGCCCTCAGAGGAAAGCTGGTGGAAGAGGTGACCAGCAGATTCAGGTATTGATGAAGAATGATTAGGATCACATGGACCCCATTTTTTTTTTCATTTACCTCCCTGGCATGTAACATTTACACACAGGACAACCTCTCTTTACTCACATTCACAGATTCAATAGGCCCAGTCAGATTACAAAACGAGAAAAGCATCTTTACTTAAAATGATGAATTGTCAAAGACAAAAGCAAATTTTTTTCACATAAAACATCAGTGAAAGGATATACTATTAGCCCAATAATGAAAATGAACTGGACTGGTTAAGGGGCTGTGTAGAATATAACCCTTATACCTATCCCAATAGAGAAGTCCAGTTTCAAGCCTTATTAATGGCATGTTTACATAAGTGCAAAAGCATTGTCATACTGAGACAGACCAAAATCAAGTTCAGTGTCCTGCTTCTGATAGTGGCCAGTCCAAGTCACAAGTACCTGGTAAAAACAGCAGATTTAGAAATCATGGATGTTCTGTCCATGAGGATGATTTTTTATCAAGTCCCTAGGCTGTGCCCAGCCAATACTAACGAATTAGTTGAGGTCTTTATAGCAAGCACTAGCCAGAGTGTGGATCAGCAGTTACACCAAATCAGGGTTTGTTCCTGTAGTAGTTATAGCTAGCTGTTGAGGCAAACAGAAATGCAGCAGTTCTGCGGAGAAATGCTTGTAACTCAGTTAATAGTCATCTTTTAGTTTACTCTTGTTCTTCTTGCATTCAGGGTATCCATTTACTGGTGAGGTTTCCGGGTACTGGAAAACCAGGTGTCCCCTTCTCCAGCTGCTCCTCATTCTTGGGCTTTCCCTCTCTTCTGGTTCTACCCAGCTTATCTCCTGCATCTGCTCAGGTTAATTCAGGGGCGTAGCCAGACACCCAATTTTGGGTGGGCCTGGGCCCAAGATGGGTGGGCAGAAGAATTCTACCCTGTCCCACAAGTGATTTGATCTCTCCCTCTCTCGCCTGCATGCCATATGGACTCTCTAACAATGCCCTCCCCCACATACCTTTTAAATAGCCAACTTTCACTGGCAGCAAGCAGCAACTAATACACTCTGCTCATGTTGGCCCCACAGCCTTCCCTCTGATGCAACTTCCTGTTTCCGTATAGGCGGAAATACATCAGAGGGAAGGCTATGGGGCCGGTGCGAACAGTATGCATCAGTTGCTGCTCGCTGTAGGTGAAGATCTGCTATTTACAAGGTATGCAGGAAGTACAGTTGTTGAGAGTTTTCGGCTGGTGGGGCTTAGGGATCCCTGCCAGCCACATCACAGGTGTGCTGCTACTGGGTGGGCCTGAGCCCACCCGGGCCCATCCTTGGCTACGCCACTGGGTTAATTCACTCTCTTTTTCCTCCTCATCCTAATGTCTCTGGAGAGTACTTCTCCATACCTGTCCATCCTCTCTGTCTCTGGCTTCAGCAGGCCAAAAAACAAACACCAGGAGACAGCCTGCAGCCCATATGAGGAGAGAAACCTGGAAGTCCTGCCCTAACAAGTACTGACTGGACTCCCCTGTCAGCTGACGAGGAGCTGGAGCAGACTTCTCCCTTCTCCCGTGATTCTTCAATTCCAACTAAGGCAGGGAAATCCAGTAAACAAACAAGGCAGAAACAAAACAGTGCTCTTTCCTGGAACTGGTATCCACATGTAGGACTAGATTCTGTATATGGCGCCTGTAAAATCGGCGCCAAAAAATTTCTGCCTAGGTGTATTGTGTAAACCATGACTAGATTTAGGCGTGGTTGATAGAATATGCCTCGCACCTAATTCTAGGCGTGTCCATTTACACCAAGTAAAACTTGGTGTAAATACTGGCACCTAAGTTATACACAGAGCAGGTGTATACTATAACCCTGCGCGTAAATTTTCAGAATGCCTAGAGCCTACCAATTCCATGCCTTTTTGGCAGCGCACATTAGAATTTATGTGCACCATGTTACAGAATATGCTTAGTAAGTTGTTCATATAAATTCTAATTAATGCCAATGTGACAATAATTGCGTGTTAAGTGGCAGTTATCGGCACTGATTGGCTTGTTAAGTAATTAAATTGCGCACACAAATCTAGAATATGACCAGATTTGCGCGTGCAATTTTGGTCACGCTATATAGAATCCGTTGGATAGCTACCAGAAAACAATCATATGTTAACCCAAACTATGCACAGTACATATCTCAATGATTAATGTTTTATGATTAAAGTTACTTAAGGTAGCAGGCATAAGCAGAGGCCAAGAAACCAAAGTGGGGGGTTAAGGACTCACATTTTAGGGCATCCTCTTTATTTAAGTTGAACAGATGCACCTGAAGGTGGTGTAACACTGTGAGACCCATCTTCACTATTGCCTTTGTGGTGTGTGAGGCCTGTGGTTGCCATGTTGCAACAAAATGTGGTTCTGAACTCTTCTCAGTCATTCTTTCAAAGTTTTTTTGAGTTTCTAAGTACTGCTTTGAGTGATTCTCTGGCCTTTATTAGTTTGTCAATCCAGTTCATTTTTGATCACACAAATCAGCTCTTCCCGGTCCACAATCTTTACGTGTTTAGGCCCAGTGACACACAGTACTCACATGACCACAATCATCATCACAAACAACCTGCATTCGGTGATGAATTTCAATTGGAGGAACTCCTTCAACAGTCAGACATATTACAGCATGTTGCTTAAATCAAACTGAGGAGTGCTCACAGCATGCTTCCATTTCACAAGCAATAGCAAAACAGGCACTGCACACAGACATTTCTCACCAACTGAGGTGAAAGATGAGATTTCAAAAACAAGTGAATACGTGTAGCACGTCAATGCTGCCATCTGCTGATGAATTATGAAGGTGGAAGCCATTTGTTGCCCTGCTATACCAGTATTCTATAAAGGAAAATAGGTGCCTACTTTCCTGTATAGAATAGGCCCTCTTTTATATAATTACCCTCTAGGTATCTTCTGTTGAGTATGGCTGAGATGTTCCCTCTCCTCCCCCCCCCCCCCCCCCCCCCCCCCCCCCCCCCCCCACTTCCAACCCTGGTTAATGTGAAGAATGGAAGGCTTGAACCAGGAATCAGTCCTAGAGCCTCTTCATAAATGCACAATACTTTTCACTGGGCCGCACAAAATTACTTTTTTTAAGAGAGAGAAACAGAGTGAGCACATTCACCAAGGACAACAGACGAGATAAAAGCACAGCTCATTTCCTCTGATGAAATGTTCATGGCAGAGAGGGTTCTTGCTGTGGCTAGAGCTACTTATGTGCTTCCTTGGGGATTTGGGATTACCAAACCCTGAAATTTCTCACTTGGAAAAGACATCTCTGAGCAGGAAGTTGAAAACCTAGGAAACATAAACCAGCTTCTGTAATTTTTTGGATCCAGAAGTTACTCTTCAAATCCCATGTCCTGAAAATTACTTGATTGTGTAATGTGTTTAACAGGCTCTGTTGTACTATATGGTGAAACAGGTTTGAGTTTAGTGTATGGAAAATAAATTAATTGAACAAAGTGCTATTTGCAGTCTGAGTTCACTTTATCAGCAGGTTTATTCATGCGTTCATTCAAAGGGCCTCACTGTATTTTATAAATCTGGTTTGTTCCATACAGGAAAAGGTTGATGTCTTTATCGAGTGGAGGGGCTTTTAACTTTACTGCAGTGATTCCCTAGTGTTTCTCATCTCCTCCCCTATTCCCACATCACCATTTTCTCAATGACAGAACTCAGACAGCAGTAAATATACTAGTTTTGTTTTAATTGTCAATAATATTCAAACATGATTTTCTTCTTGAATACTGTCAGCCTGCATAGCTCTGTCCAAGACTTTGGAGGAAATATTTTTTCACTCAACGAATAGTTAAGGTCTGTAACTCTTTGCCAGAGGATGTGGTAACAGCGGTTAGCATATCTGGGTTTAAAAAAGATTTGGACAAGTTCCTGGAGGAAAAGTCCATAGTCTGCTATTGAGACAGACATGGGGAAGCAATTGCTTGCCCTGGAATTGGTAGCATGGAATGTTGCCAAGATTTGGGTTTCTGCCAGGTACTTGTGGCCTGGATTGGCCACTGTTGGAAACAGGATACTGGGCTAGATGGACCATTTGTCTGACCCAGTATGGCTCTCTTGTGCTTTCTTATGTATAGATCTTTTGATTGAAGTCTTAATACAAGCGGACAATTTCTCCATGTGGGCACAACACTGGTTGGGTGACTTGGGCAAGATGATGTCTTGGGTGGGGGAAAACAAACTCAACTTGAGACTTCAAAGGTCACAAGTCACTGCTGCAACCACCTGGTTATGTTCTAGCCCTGTGAAGCTCCACTTGTGTCTTAAGCCTCAAATGTAATATTTATGAAGAGTAACATATTTTTCTTTAATATATACCACTTTTACTCTTTTAAGATTAAACAGTCCTTGAGAAGCAATGTTAGCTAACATCTTCAAACTGTCAATGTGTTGTTTTGGAAAAATAACAGAAAAAAAGAAGAACAATTCCCCTACGAGAACATTCAAATGCAGAAAAAAAGTATGGTGAATACAAAAAAAAGAAGAAATCTCAAAGGAAAGGGTTCCACAAGAAATTATGTGTGTATGTATAGGTTTATTAAAAGTCCAGCCTGTAAACAATGATGCTCTCAAAATTAAGAGATGTTCTATAGAAGCAGAACTTCTGCCAAACTACAAGCTTCAAAACACTATGGAAACTGAGAAGAATCAGATACTATTTCCCCAGACAGTCATTCCGTCTTATAGTACAGACGCTGATATTGTCCCAACTAGACTACTGTAATGCAGCATATGTAGGCTGCAGAGAAAAACTACTATGATCATTGCAGACCGTCCAAAACACAGCAGCAAGATTGATATTCAAAAAGTCAAAATATGATAGAGCAACCCCAGTACTAATAATGCTACATTGGCTTCCAATCAAGGCCAGACTATTTTTCAAAATCAGCACAATCATCTTCAAAATACTCTTTGGCATGTCACCAGATTACATGCTAGACATGATCCAACTACAGTATCACCAAGAAATGCAAACCCATCTTCCAAGTTCACTGAGATTTCTTTCAGTTCCTCTGCATTGTCACCACTGAAAACCATTTCCGGTACAGGTAAGATCTCTTACATCGTCTTATGTAAACACCAAAGCCAAAGAATTCATTCAATCTCTCCACTATGGCCTTGTCCTCCCTGAGCGCTCCTTATACTCCTTCCTGATCTAAAGGTCCCACAGATTCCCTTGCAGTCTTTCTGCTACTAATATACCTAAAAAAAAGTGTTACTATGAGTTTTCATCTCCATGGCAAGTTTTTCTTCATATTCTCTTTTAGCCTTCTTTATCAGTGCTTTGCATCTGGCTAGACAGTGCTTATGTTGCTTCTTATTTTCTTCATTCGGATCCTTTTTACATTTTATGAAGGATGTCCTTTGGGTCTAATAGCCTCTTTCACTTCAACTTTTAACCACACTGGCTTGTCGTTTAATCTTTTTTTTCCACCTTTGTTAATATGTGGAATACATCTAGTCTGGGCATCCAAGATGGTATTTTTAAGCAATGTCCATGCCTGATTCAGAGTCCTAACCTTTGCGGTCGACCCTTTCAGCTTCTTTTTAACCATTTACCTCCTGTTGTCATAGTTGCTCTTTTGAAAATTAAAAGCTGCTACAGTAGATTTCCTTAGTGACTTCACTCCAGATATCACCACAATCCTGTCTAAATTGCAACCACATACATTTGCACCTGCTTGGAAATGGGTATAAATGTATGCTCTTGAAATATTTATAGGGACATTTATAAACTACATATATAATTCACAACTCCCAAACTATGCTTCTGAACACACCAACACATGTGTTGCATAAAAGAACACGCCTTCTTGTCTCCACACGTTTACACAATTGTACCATGAAATAATTTCATAAAAGCCCTTTTTTCCACAGGAAAAACAGTATTTACCTGTGGGAAAATTTTTTATAAAATAACCCCCCCGAATCCCCTGGATTCTATATAGTGCACCTAGAGATCTGCGCGGAAATCGACATGGATTCTGTAACAATGCGCGCAACTTAACAAGCTAATGAGCGCTGATAATAGCACTTAACAAACAATAATGAGCATTAATTGGCACTGATTAGAATTTAGGCACACAACTAGCTAAGCACATTCTGTAATGCAGTGTGCCTAATTTCTAACGTATGCAGGCAAAAAGGGGCGTGATCATGGGTTGGGAAATGGGCATTTCGTGAGCATTCCAAAATTTACCCACCTAGTTATAGAATATGGTCTAGTGTGCCTAAATCTACATCCAGGAATTTACACCAAGTTTTCGTTGGTGTAAACGGGTGCGCGTAGATTTAGGTGCTGAAATATGAGCTAAGTGTATTCCATAATTGGCGCCTAAATCTAGGCACTGATTATAGAATATACTTAGTCGGAACTGAGTTCAACGCCAATTTTTTTTTAGGTGCCATATATAGAATGTCATCCAATATGTCCTTAAAGGCGAGTTTGTTGATAGGGATATCGTACGTCCAGATTTCCCTGGACATGTCCTCCTTTTCAGGGGACTATTGGGGGTCCAGCCAGCCTGTTTTTCTGGTTTTCTGGACTGGCAAGTTGATGGATGAATGGGCTGGCCCTCCCCCCCACCCTTGCTTACCAGAGCACACTGGTGGTTTAGTGGCCTTTTGGGGCAGGAAAGAACTCTACTCTTTCCTGCTCACTGCCACTGACCTCCCCGCTACTGCCGCTTCTTGAAAATGGCTGCCAAGAATTTAAGTGAGACTTGGAGTCTTGTGAGGCCACTGCTTGAAGGCTCAGCAGCCATTTCCAAGAAGCAGCGGCAGCGGGGAGGTTAGCGGCAGTGGGCAGGAAAGAGTGGGGTTCTTTCCTGCCCCAAAGAGGCCACTAGAAGGAGAGAAGGGGCAAGCTGCTCATGGATGGGAGGTGAGGCAAAGAAAAGGAGGACATGCTGCACATGGAGGGAAGGGAAAAGGGGGAAATGCAGCACATGGATAGAAGGGCATGGAGAGGAGAAGGGGACATGCTGCTATGGAATTTTGCTTTATTTGGAAATGTACATCTTTTCTAATTTGGTATTTAGACTATGGAAGAAAATGTGTTTCTCTTACTTTTACCAGTATTTTCACCGCTTATAGAATCTGGCTTTCTTGGGGGATCAAGGTGACTGTGCAGCGAGGGCGGGGCCAGGGGTTGGCTGGGGCAGGGCTGCATTTTATTTTTTGTGCCCTCTTTTTTTGTCTCTGCAAATGTGGTAAAGGTTGAAGTCAGCAAATGCCTTCTTTCCTTTAGCCTGCGCAGGCCTCATATGTATCTTCTTAGAAATTCAGAACAACTGAAGACCAAGAGGTTTACATATTTTGCTTGGATCTGAAGACCTTTTTTCATAAATGTGCTTATTTCTTGAATTATAACTTGAAACCTGTGTTTCAGGAAAAGGAAAAAAGACAAGATGTTATGTTAACTAAATTACTGCACATGAATTGTGTGCAATGGAGAACCTTGGCACAGGAGTACCACATAGTTTGGTCTCGTTTGTGGTTACCCCCTGAACTAACATCTCCAGCTGCGCTTGAAAAAATTTTGACATTGCACTTTTTTGGCTTTTCCTGTCAAGGTTTTGTTTCTTATGAGGCCACAGTTAAAAAAAAAAATAATTGCCTTCAGCAGAGTGTTTTGTTTTTTTTAAGTATCTCCAAGAACCACATAATCAGGAAATCGATTAATTTCTGTCAGTTGTATTTAGCCTGAGCTTATAGGGCTCTCCTCCACAAAGCCAGCTTATATTTTTTTGTAATTTAAAGAGAAGTAACATTAGAACATGGTTCTTGGAGACCTGCCTAACATGCCTCCTTGGATGGCCAGTTGTGAGGTGTACTCATATCAGCAAATTTTTGTTTTAGTTATATTTGTACCTCGTGCTTTCTCACTCATGGCAGGCTCAATGTGGCTTACACGGAGCAATGGATGGTTAAGTGACTTGCCCAGAGTCACAAGGAGCTGCCTATGCCTGAAGTGGGAATTGAACTCAGTTCCTCAGGACCAAAGTCCACCACCCTAACCACTAGGCCACTCCTCACACACCAAGTAAAACTTGCTTTCATATGGCACAAAAGCTTGAATCTGTCACTATGCAAGTTTATTATACATACACAATGCTGTACATTAGTTTGTGTGAAAGTGCAAAGCAATCATTTCCCATGCATGCATTCCCGGATAATTGCATTATGACACACTCACAGGAACCCACTTGCAGAATTTTGGAAAAGAGGGATACAGATTTGCCCAAGGCTGTGTTGTCATGAATAAAGGTTGACAAGTATGAATGTTTTGTGTGATTTCTACCTTTTTATGTCTAGGCAGGTGTTTCCTAAACCTGTTCTGGGGATCCCACAGTGAATATGCATGATAGGTCTTCTAATCCATAGTCAGATACATTAGCCATTGCGCCACAGGTCCATCGCCTTCACAGCCTCCATCATGTTCAAATCTATCTCATGCATATTCACTGTGGATATCTTGAAAGCCTAACTGGCTATGGGATCCACAGAACAGGTTTAGCAATCTCTAATCTTGACATATTAAGCACAAGCAAGGAAAACAAATGCAGAATTAATTGAGAATGAAGACTGTGCATTTGTTCAGTTCAAGGCTGTATTTTATAGACAATAGGATATCATACCAAAAATTTGAGAAGGTCTTTCAGTTCTATTTAAAACAAATAGGAGGACATTTATTTTTTTTCACTCAACGAATAGTTAAGCTCTGGAATTCTTTGCCGGAAGATATAGTTACAGCTGTTAGCGTATCTGGTTGAAAAAATGGTTTGGACAAGTTCCTGGAAGAAAAGTCCATAGTCTGCTGTTCAGACAGACATGGGGAAGCAACTGCTTGCCCTGGGATTGATACCGTGGAAAGTTGCTAGTGTTTGGGTTTCTACTTGTAACCTGGATTGGCCACTATTGGAAACAGGATACTGGGCTAGATGGATCATTGGTCTGACCCAGTATGGCTATTCTTATTTTCTTATGCTCCCATTCTTATTTCATAAACTTTCATAGACTTGGATTAAATGTATGCTCTGCACTTAGTGCCGAAGACCGTCTCTTTGATTTTATGGCTGAGATTAGGAGTGTCTGCACACACGGGGGGGGGGGGGGGGGGGGGGGGGGGAATAAGGACCACCTAATACCACTAGAGATACAAAATTCTTTGGACCCTGACTGAATAGGGAAAATGAATCTTCTTAGTTAAAAAAAACAACAGATGCTGCTGATGGTGAAGCTTCAAAAGGGAAGATATGACTGTGTGTTGGTGGATGTGCTGGAGGTTTCCATTCTAGACCACGTAAGCTGCCTCTTCTTCCACGGATTTCTCTTGGTTCACATGGAGGGGCATAATCGAACGGGGCACTCATGTTTTCCTGAGGGCATCCTCGACGGACATCCCCGTGAAGGGGCGGGGAAACCCATATTATCAAAACAAGATGGACGACCATCTTTCATTTCGATAATACGGTCGTCCCTAGAGATGGTCGTCCCCGATTTTCAGTAATAATGGAACCCCAGGGCGCCCATCTCAGACACAACCAAATCCAAGCCCTTTGGTCATGGGAGGAGCCAGCATTCGTAGTGCACTGGTCCCCCTCACATGCCAGGACACCAACCGGGCACCCTAGGGGGCACTGCAGTGGACTTCAGAAAAAGCTTCCAGGTGCATAGCTCCCTTACCTTGTGTGCTGAGCCCCCCAAAACCCACTCCCCACAACTGTACATCACTACCATAGCCCTTAGGGATGAAGGGGGCACCTAGATGTGAGTTTCTGGTGGGTTTTGGTGGGCTCACATTTACCACCACAAGTTTAACAGGTGGGGGGGTGGGCCTGGGTCCACCTGCCTGGAGTGCACTGCAGTACCCACTAAAACTGCTCCAGGGACCTGCATACTGCTGTCATGGAGCTGGGTATGATATTTGAGGCTGGCATAGAGGCTGGAAAAATATTTTAACATTTTTTAGAGTGGGAGGGGGGTTAGTGACCACTGGGGGAGTAGGGGGAGGTCATCCCTGATTCTCTCCGGTGGTCATCTGGTCATTTAGGGCACATTTTTGTGGCTTAGTCGTAAAAAAAAACGGACCAAGTAAAGTCGGCCAAGTGTTTGTCAGGGACGCCCTTCTTTTTTGCATTATCGGCTGAGGACGCCCATGTGTTAAGCATGCTCCAGTCCCACCTTCACTATACTTCCGACACACCCTCAGGAACTTTGGTTGTCCCTGTGATGGAAACCAGTTGAGGGCGCCCAAAATCGGCTTTCGATTATGCCAATTTGGGCGACCCTGGGAGAAGGATGCCCATCTCCCGATTTGTGTCGAAAGATGGGCGTCCTTTTCTTTCAAAAATGAGCCCATTAGTAACTATGACATTAGTTCTTACCATTTTTCTGGATTCCTAAAATGCTGTTCCAACATCTAATTTTTATCCTCCTTAGTGTAAGCACACTTTGGTTTATCATACTGTTATTTCTGGCAAGGACATGTAAATATTTATCCCTTGCTGTACTGCCAGCAGTCTTGAAGATCTTAGAAAACTGAACTTTATTTCTATATATTACCAATGATTTAACATCTAGTCTCATGGAACCTATTCTAGTTCTGCTGCTGAGCATGGCATGATCTACACTATTCTTCATTTGTTTCTGTACCATCCCTGGACTGTTCGCCTTCTTGCTCATCTGCTGGTTACTGTCCTTTTTCGACAAGTTTTGCGTGATCTGGTGATATAAAATATAGCATATAGTTGACTGGTATAAACATAACAGCACATACACTTTCAGTAACATCTCACAAAGAATATTCTTTTAGCTGATTCAACATATTTGAACAAAACTTGGGGAGAAATGAAGATATATACTGTACAGTGAAAGCCATCCTTTGTACTTCAGCTTGGTCTGATTACATTTCTAAACAGGTATGGACTGGGGGCATCATTTTCCCTCTGGTCTCCCCCATGTATTAAAAATCTTACCTTTGCAAGTGGGCATGGCTAAGCTCTTCCATCTTAAGAGATCTGTTGCCCGACACCCCCCCCCTCACCCACACACCCGCGCACACACACACAGAATGCTGCTTCAGCAGTGAGGAAGTTGGCAGTGTGCTTTCCAGCTGATGATGCTTGCATGCTTGCATGCTCAGGAGCACACCGCCAACTTCCTCGCTGCTGAGGTAGCACCGGTGGTGGGTGGGGTTCAGGCAACAGATCTCAGGCTGGCAGGGCTTGGGCATCCCCACTGGCCATTGAAAGATGCAGTATTAAAGGGGACATAAGTCCAAAGTGTGTGGGGGGGGGGGTCCAGGCTCCCAAGCCCCCCCCCCCCCCCCCCCCCCCAGGGCTATGCCACTGTATTCCAGGAGAGGATTTCCAGTAGAGGATCTTTTTACCCAGTTCAGAATGAAACCCATGCCGGAAAATTGATATTTACAGATAATAGGTCTTATCCCCCACCAAAATAATGAACTGGAGAAACATGTTTTGGAAAGAAAAAGTGTTTGATTTAAAAAAAAATTATGATACCCTACAATTTATTTATTTATTTGGATTTGGATTTTGCTCACACCTTTTTTTACTAGCAGCTCAAGGTGAGTTATATTCAGGTACACTGAGTATTTCCCTGTCCCTGGAGGGCTCACAATCTAATTTTTTACCTGATGTGGATTAGGAATAGGCTGCATGTGTGGAATTCCTAAAAGTCTGTATTTTATTACACTAATCCTTAGTTTTATGTTTGAGGACTTTCACCTGCCTAACATTTGATCAGCGCAAATGGGTATCCAGACTGCCTTTTTGGTAGCCTAATTTTATGTGCATTGCTGTATGGATAGCTGGTAAATATTGCTGGCCCAACACCCACTCTCCACCCTCACTCTGCCTGGCTCTATGTACTCTTACATCATTTCATAATATTTGCCCTATGGTCCCTGTTGTAGCTGGATCTGGTTGCATCCTTATTTGCTTATCATGGTACAGATTTCAGGGTACGTAAGGAGAAATAAGTGTAACTATTAGGTTCATGCTGTAAGTGTGAGGCCATCCTGATAATATCTATTTCAGCATTTAGACAGGGCTTCACTTGCCATCACTGCTCTTCCAAATAGCTCAGTCCTGGCCCTGTACTGTTGCAGGCTGATAAGTCCCCATGTGCATGGGCAGGAGATCAGAATCAGGAGTATGAGCTCTCTAGGCTGACCGCTCCCAGTCCTTCTACTTCCCTCACAGAGACTCTGCCAATTTTTAATTCTGATCCTGTTGTAACAGTTACTTATGCTCACTGTGACAAGTGAAACAGAGCAATGCAAAGCCCAGACTGGCAAGAGAACATGTTTTGACTAAAAACTGAGAGAATGTAATCTGAAGATTAGCAGGGGAAAGAAATGTGGAAAAAATTCAAGACCTTTTCACAGAGTAGCATTTTTCACTTGAAGATGGCTTATTTCATCAAAGCTCCAGATGGTTAATGAAAGTAAGAACTTGTTTTAATGTCCTTCTGCCCTGGCCCCTTACAGTATTTCAGTAAAGCCATTGCACGTACAATCCAACACTGATTTTAAAAGTGAAAGCAGTGGTTACCCTAAAACACGCTCTCACTTTTAAGGAGGTTAGCAAATTGAAACTTATTTATTTAGATTTTGCTCACACCTTTTTCAGTAGTAGCTCAAGGTGAGTTACATTCTGGTACTGTGGATATTTCTCTGTCCCAGGAGGGCTCACAATCTAAGTTTGTACCAGAGGCAATGGAGGCTTAAGTGACTTGCCCAAGATCACAAGGAGCAGCAGTGGGATTTGAACCAGCCACATCTGAATTGCAAGACGGGTGTGCTAACCACTAGGCCACTCCTCCACTTGTTACAAACAAAGCGATTCCCATTATATTTGCATCTCCAGCCAGCAAATAGCTATCAGTTTGATTTCAAAGATTCACTAGGAGTGTGCGTTTGATTGATTGGCGCACCTTGAAACATTTTAGCGTGTGTTAAGTTGATTTAACGTGCACTAACTGATAAATTAATGCATACTAAGTCGATTAATGTGCATTAAAATGCAATAGCGCACATTTAAAAATTGCTATTAAAACAAATGTTTGAAACAAACCAAATAAAAACCTGAAAATGGGCAGAAATTCAGGAGAAAAAAAACCCAAACTGAATATATAATTTTTGACTGTGCATATCCCTAAGTTTCACATGGCTGTGCTGCTTCTGAATGTGTAGGTACAGTTTTCTTAAAACTCCAGGGTATCTTGAGGGTGTCCATCTGCCTTGCTACACAACTCAACAACCCTAGTGACAGCCGTGAATGTTGCCAGTCATAGGAGTAGTGGCTGAGAAAGTTGACAGTATGTTTAGCTTTCCAAGATGAGATATTGCCTGCAGGGAAACAGAAACCCTTTTCTAGGGCATTTGTAATATCTAATTGAAAGACAGTTCAGGAGGCCATGTCTCCCTAAAGAAATTGATAGAATGATAGAGTGTGATTAATGAAATGATACAAGGCCTGCAACACCAACCCTAGAGAGAGAGGGAACTCAACATGTACTCACTGGAGAAAGATGGGAAAGAGTGAACATGATAGAAACCAAGTATTTATCTGTCTTTAATAAAGTACAAGAAAGTAACATTTTCCATGAAAAGAGATTTAAGGAGAAGCATTCGTAGCATAGATGCCAGCTCCATGGGTTCTTGAGCACCTCCAACATTGAACAACCTTCTTCATCAAGGGGTCCTTTTAGAAAGGCGCGCTGAAAAATGGCTTGTGGTAGTGTAGGCGCGGGTTTTGGGCACACGCCAATCCATTTTTTAGCATGCCTGTAAAAAAGGCCTTATTTTTTTTGCTGAAAATGGACGTGTGGCAAAATCAAAATTGCCGTGTGTCCATTTTGGCTCTGAGACCTTACCGCCAGCCATTGACCTAGCAGTAAAGAATCCATGCAGTAATGACCTATGTGCGTCAAATGCCACTTGGTGCGCGTCAATTACGCGTGGCCAAAAATAAAAAACATTTTTCAGACATGCGCCAAAAATGAAATTACCTCAAGAGCTACATGATAGTCGAGCATTAACTCCATTTTTGCGCGCATTGGGCAGGCGTAGACGCTTATGCAGCTTAGTAAAAGGGCCCCCCAAGTCTCTTGAGGGTAAATTATGTTACATGTAGCACTGCACAGCGATTTAAAAAGTTAGCTCTTATGAGCTATCTTCAGTTCAGAAAAGAACTCAAAACACACCTTTTCAGAAAATTCTATAGCTAACTACACAAGCCACACATTTCCTATTAAGTTACAACTGCAAAACATTAATGTAATTTTACTGTAAAATGTAAGCCACATTGAACCGAAACTTGCTTTTCGATAATAGTGGTATACAAGAATGTATATATAAATAAATAAATAAATAAAATCATGGTATAGAGCAGAGAGGGAAAAGGCTCAGAGGAAGTATGAGGAAATGGTGATTTCTAAGTGTATAAAACTTAAGTTGATTATTATTACAAAACCGTAATCAATGTGTTTGTAGCGGCTTGTAACTAATGGAAGGTTCTAGTAGTTCTCGCTGGCTTTCTTTCAGGATGGCATGACAACAGCATCCATTATTATGACAATATCTCCTAGTGTGTGGAGATGTGTTCAGTTGTACTCAGTGTCAGCTTTTAAGTTGCAGTTTAGAACAGTTGTTCAGCATCTACACCTGTAAATAGTGGTTCTTATATGTAAAATTGATGTACTTCATTTATAAATGTAAGTGGGCATTTGCAATTCACATGTAAGAGCACTACACACCAGGGGCGTAGCCAGACACCCAAGTTTGGGTGGGCCTGGACCCAAGGTGGGTGGGCAGCACTCCGCCTTTTCCTAAAAGTGATTTGGTTTCTCCCTCTCTCGCCTGCATGCCATATGGTCTTTCATACATCCCCTCTCCCCCGTATACCTTTTAAATAGCAGATTTCACCGGCAGCAAACAGTTATTGGGAGTTTTTGGCTGATGGGGCTTGGGGTCCCTGCCAGCCACATTATAGGTGTGCTGCTACTTGGTGGGCCTGAACCTAAAGTGGGTGGGCCTGGGCCCACCCCAGCCCACCCTTGGCTACACCACTGCTACACACTATTCTATACAATTGTTTGTAAGTACCAGGGCCGCCGAGAGACTGGGCTGGGCCCGGGGCCTTGCCCCCCTCTGAGGTCTCCGCCGCTCCCCCCTCGTCCACCACCGGGCCAGGCCCCCTGCATTGAAATCACAGCGCCTCTCACCTCCGTGTGAAAGCGCTGCAGGCAGCAGCAGATCGCCTCCCTTCGGGCGTCCTTCCCTCCTTGTGTCCCGCCCTCGCGGAAGTTATGTCAGATGAGGGCGGGACACAGCGAGGGAAGGAGGCCCGAAGGGAGATGATCTACTGCTGCTACCTGCAGCGCTTTCACACGGAGGTGAGAGGCGCTGTGATTTCAATGCAGGGGGCCCGGCGGCAGACAGTCGATGACGGAGGGTGAGTGGGACTGCGGTGCCGGCCCGGGGAATTTTGTCCCCCCTTCCCCCCCTCTCGGCGGCCCTGGTAAGTACCCCTGGATTCTATAAAGGGCACCCAAAATTAGGTGCGGATCCCAGATCGGTGCCCAAAATAATTAGTTAATGGGCTCCAAGGATTTCATTATTGGAGTTAACAAGCACTGAATTGGCACTGATTGCAATTTGGGTGCTATTCTGGTTGCTCGCTATTCTGTAGCAATGGGCACCTAAATTGGATCTGTGTTACCCTAAAGGTGGCCATGGAAGGAGCATGAGTGTGTGCAGTGTTTGAGAATAGTGGGGATCCATGCCTGACTTGTGCAACAGGATTTACACCATGTCCTCGCTCCCAAATTTGAGCACAGAATTTGGCACTCAATGCTATTCTATAAAGATTGTTGAATGATGATTTCTATTGACTCTGCTTTTTGGTGCCATCTATAGAATTTCCCCCATAGTGTGTAACTTACAAAGGGGTGCACCCAGGGGCAGAGCACGAGTGTAGTTCTATCTTACATTCGCAACTTATAAAATACTAGGTTATGTGCATTGCATGCTGCTGGTTAGCGCATAGCAGATAGCCGGTTATATCGCACAATATAACCAGCTATCCGCAGATATTCAGCACATCACCGGTTAAGTTTGGTGGCCAAATTTGGCCGCCAAAATAGCTGAAATATCTTTGGCCGGTTTAAACTTAACCGGCCAGCGCTGAGTATTGGCTTGGCCAGTTACATTTATTTTACAGCACATGGCATTGAATATCCGGGCTCAGTGCCGCCCGTGGGAAGCAGCCCGGCTACCTCCTGTGGTCTGAATATCGGCCCCCAAAATTTCTCATGAAATTTTGCTGCCCTGCTTGTTAGCACTGATAGCAAATCTACGCACAAAAGGCCAGATTCTAATAATGGTGCCAAAATTTCAGCGCCGATAAAATTCAACCCTCAGTGCTATTCTATAAAATTTGCATTTGCGATGAGCACCCTTTACAGAGTAGCACTGAGCACCAACTTCAACGCCTAACCTTGGGTGCCAGATTCGTGCATGGGCATGAGGACTTACACCAGCTGAAACCCGGTGTAAATTCGTGCAAATTGGGCGCGGATTCCTGCTGTTTTGTTGCAGTGCACACATTTTTTTATGTATGCCTCTGACCCACACACCCCCCTTTTGAGTTGCATGCACAATCCAATTTAGGCGCTCATTGTTACAGAATGGGGCATAGCCAGATCGGTGCCCAAATCCTTGTTAGCTCCAATAATTAAATCACTGGAGCCCAAATCTGGGTGCCCTTTATAGAATCCAGGGAGTAAGGATGCTGTTAGGAAATGCTGTGGGTTAGTACATTATCCTTTATGATTATCAGTAGGTGCTCAGTATAGAGCCACCCATAGAGGCCTGTAGAATTCTGTCACTTGCTAGGAACTCAGGAAAACTGGGCTGTTTGAAATTCTGCCTGTTTAGATGTTTGTTTTGGGGGACCTGAACTTTATCCTCATTCTTTGCAATATTCTACTGCCTCCCAAACTCCTCACCAATTGCTCATTGCTCACGTATCTGTCTGCAGTCTTCCCCAGGATCCAGCATCCTAATCTGGGGTTGACAGGGTGTTCGATGCAGTAGTTTTCTCATGGTAATCAAATGTAAAGTTCTCCGATCACTGTGATGTGTGCCCATGTCTGGCGGCTGAAACAAGCGGCATTTCCTACAATATTCCTCACTTTCCCAAAAGACAAAGCTGACTGTACACTTTCAGTGGTGAGAAATACCTCATTGCTTGACCCTTCAAGCCACAGCAAAATATGACATTTGACTGAGTGACCAGAGAGTTGGATTAAGGGAGAGCACTAGATATGGTGTATTTAGATTTTAGCAAAGCCTTTGATACGGTTACGCATAGACGACTAATAAATCAACTGAGTGCCCTGACTGGGTTAGGAACTGGTTGAGTGGAAGGCAACAGAGGGTAATGGTAAATGGAGCTCCTTCTGAGGAAGAAGACGTTATCAATGGTATGCCACAAGATTCGATTCTTGGGCTGGTTCTTTTTAATATTTTTATAAGCGATATTGCTGAAGGACTGCCTGGTAAGGTTTGCCTCTTTGCAGATGGTACCAAAATCTGCAACAGGGTAGACACCCCTGATGGTGTGGATAGCACGAGGAAGGACTTAGCGAAGCTAGAAGAATTGTCTGGAATTTTGCATGCCAAAAGATGCAGGGTCATGCGTTTGGGCTGCAAAAACCCAAGGGAATGGTACAGTTTAGGTGGTGAAGACCTTTTATGAATGAAAGGAGTGGGATTTGGGTGTGATCGTAGGTGATGATCTTAAGGTAGCCAAACAGGTAGAAAAGTCCACGGCAAAAACTAGAAGGATGCTTGGGTTCATAGAGAGAGGAATGGCCAGTAGGAAAAAGGAGGTGATGATACCCCTGAATAAGACTCTGATAAGTCCTCATTTACAATATTGTACACAGTTCTGGAGACAGGATTGAGTCGGTCCAGAAGGTGACTACTGAAACGGTCAGTGGTCTTTGTCATAAAGCATATGGGGACAGACTTAAAGACCTCAATATGTATTCTTTGGAAGAAAAGCAGGAGAGAGGAACTATGATAGAGACATTTAAATATCTATGCGGCTTAAATGCAATGGCGGCGAGTCTCTCAATTGAAAGGAAGGTCTGGAATGAGGAGGTAAAACCCACCTCTTCAATGCTGCCTTCGGCACCTAACTCTTACCTTCAGGATATCTGGACTGCCCCAAATTGACTGCCCCCATCGTATTGTCTACTCACTTGTCCTTTAGATTGTAAGCTGTTTGAGCAGGGCCTGTCCTTTTATGTTAAATTGTACAGCGCTGCCTAACCCTAGCAGCGCTATAGAAATGTTAAGTAGTAGTAGTTGTAGTAGTAAGGTGAAAGTGGATAGACCCAGAAGTAATCTTAGGAAATACTTCTTTACAGAAAGGGTGGTGAATTCGTGGAATGGTCTCCTGGTGGAAGTGGTGGAGACGAAAATAGTATCTGAATTCAAGAGAGCTTGGGACAAGTATATAGGATCTCTAAGGGAGTGATTGGGAGAGTAGATGGTATGGATGGGCAGACTGGAGAGGCCATATTTTCTTTTTCTGTCTACATTTTTCTATGTTTCTATGTAGCTATTGTTCCGTCCATTTTCCACAAATGTCAGGGTTTTCAAATGCTGTTATGAAGCCATCCTAATCATGAAGCTCTTTTTATTTTTAAATCAGAGATGTCAACATCTGAGCTAACCTAATTTACCGCTTGAGGATCTGATATGAATATCAAGATTCTGAGAAGTCCAGCTGTTTAATAGAAATGATGTTTGTACTTCTATTTAACCAATTACAAATTATTACAGCGAGAAACAACATTGAGCCCTCAGGTTTTCCTCTTCTGTGCCAATATTTGCATCCAGCTTAACACGTGTGTCTTTTTAACAAACATTTGGTTCATTTGCAGAATAACCATTAGGCTAATTTGGGTTAATTTTTAACCAAGCAGTGGGAGCTACTGAATATAAGTGCAAGGTTACAGACAGCAAATTGAGGACAAATAGCAGCCCCTTCATCTGTTTCCAAAAATTGCACAAGAGTAATTTATCTGGAAGTGCTTGTAGTGCCCTGTGAATATGCATAGCTGCCAGGATGTATAATATTTGCATTTGGAAATTAGTTTGGCAATTTCAAGACGTCAGCTTCCCATCATTCTCAAGCAGGGAGTGGAGTGCACAGGTAATGGGTTCAGCAGGAAATGAAATATTGTTCTGACCAGGGATTCTAACTTTTGACTAAGAAGGAAATGATTCATAGTCAAGAGCTGTGCAGTCAATCAGTCTTCATTTTACCTTTTATAAGCTGCTGTCTGTCTTTTGTGATGCCTAAGGCAGACTCCGTATTTTTGTCAAAGGTGACACAGTTTTCTATGCCTCGAACCCCTTTAGGTTTGACAGGGTATCTCCAGCAAGAAGTCAGAAGAAACCGTTCCAGAATCTGTGATCATCAGTTTATGATCTGGAAGCTTCTGGAAGAGGTGTTCTCAACCCAGTCTTTGGGATTCACCCAGTCAGTTGGATTTTCGGGATATCCAAAATTGAATATGCATGAGACAGATTTGCATATAAGGAAGGCAGCGCATTTCAATCTTTCTCATGCATATTCACTGTGGATAACCTGAAAATCTGATTAGTTGGATGTGTTCTGTGTACCTTAGGTTGAGAACCAATGTCTAGACCAGTGGTTTCCAAACCTGTCCTGGGGGAATCCCCAGCCAGTCAGGTTTTCAGGATATTGTAAGCTCTTTGAGCAGGGACTGTCTTTCTTCTATGTTTGTGCAGCGCTGCGTATGCCTTGTAGAGCTATAGAAATGCTAATTAGTAGTAGTAGTAGTAATATCCACAATGAATATTCATGAGAGAGATCTGCATGCAGTAGAGGAGGTGCGTGCAAATCTAATTCATGAATACTCATGGATATCCTGAAAACCTGACTGACAGGGGGTTCCCCCATGACAGATTTAGAAACCACTGGTCTAGATACATGAATCCTGGTTTCATCATGCTTTTTGCAGTTCTACCTTGAGATTGATGATTTAGATCTCAAGTCATGGGTTGAATACTGTATTTGCAGAAGTTTTCAATCCATGACTTGTGATCTGAATCATCAAGCTCAGGGTAGAATTTAGGAGTCCATGGCCATTTCACTAGAAACTGACGGAAGCTTCCTGAACTTGAAGGGGAACGTTTACTGAGCTGCATTAAGCAGATAGTGCAGGCTTTATCTAGCAGTAGCGGGCTCCACAGTAATGGCTACCACACGCTGAAACCATCCAGCATGATAAAGTCCTGTGCTAGCTGCATAATGGTAGGTCATGGACGGAGAAGAGGTGGCATACATTTAGGAGCTCACAGGTCAGTATTCAGCTAACAGCGGTGAGTGTTTAAGCGCTGACTGCTGCGGGCTAAATTCAACCTGGATATTCAATGCTGGGCCATATCCAGGCCTTCGGCGAACTCAGACATTTAATGGGTACCAGCCAATATTCAGCATTGGTACCTCCATACTTAACCAGACAATGATAGGACTGCATTTTATTTGGTCCTGTCTACCTAGTTAGATATGCGGGGACTGGCTCTGAATATTACCAGTGCCCGCTTAATTTCCAGGTCCACCCTGATTCCATCCCTGGATCACCCCAGCACTGTCTAGATGGTGCCAGGGCAGTCAGAGCTGATATTAGGCAATACTACCCAGTTAAATGCCACTGAATATCAGTGACCGGCCAGTTTAAGTGGTCAGGAGACTCTCTGCCTGCTTAAACCATGCTGAACATCGACTCCTCAGCATTTTTTTCAATATCAGGCCCACCATATAAAATGAACTGTAAATCACACGAATAAAAATATTCCACATATAAAACATGCATACAAAGATCCACAACTTAACATAAAATGCAACACTCAAGTACAAAAACATATAAAACTAGGCTTCCTATTAAAAATCCATAAAGATAAAACCAATGGATCCACCCTATCTGTAGATTCCTAAAACAGAAACACCTTCACCTGTTTTCATAAAAGTCATGTTAGAATAGGTGGAGGTCAGATTATTTTTAATATTGAACTGCTGCTACCAGCTGCTATTGATTTCTAATTGTATTCTTCTTGGTAGTATGAGGTTAATTCTATAACAGGTTAATAGGACAGGAAGGCACCTATTTGTAAAGACATGTATAGACACATCTATGTTTTTCTAGAATACTAGCACAAATCCTACAGAAATAGCAGCTAAATTGTGGGAGCAGTACACACACACACACACATATATATATATATATATATATATATATATATATATATATATATATATTTATTTTAGTTTTATGCACATAAAGAACATGCATTAAATGGACTTTATGTACAGAAAATCTCCAAATTAGTGCACATAAAGTTAAACAGGCATACCTTAAATTGTATGCATGTTAATGGAATTTTATGAACAGTCACCAGTGAAACAAACTGAAAAAATACTTTAGGGGGTCTTTTACTAAAATGCGCTACTGTTTTTAGCTCATGCTAAAATCAGCTGGTGCTAAACACTGAGACGCCTATAGGATCATAACGGGCATCTCAGCATTTAGCGCCAGCTAATTTTTAGCGTGAGCTAAAAACGCTAGTGCATCTTAGTAAAAGACCCCCTTAACTTGGCAAAATTTCCAAAATTCATCTGAGAATGGACCAATATTTTCCTTATATTACTCTTGGATAGGAAATATCATTGTGCAAAAAATGATAATGATGAACTGGACCATTCACTACAGTACATTGAAACTACTACCTGCTACATATTGTTGGCACTGTTAACCATCCTGCTAGACACAGTACCCATGTACCCCATCTCAATCATCACCAGTAGGACATTTTTATTTGTTTCTCTTCTTAGAAATGCATTCTCAAGTTGTACACTATCCTCCGGATTCTATATATGGTGCCTAAATTTGTGCGGGCCCAAGACGCACATTGAGTAACGAGCCCTTAACTATCAATAATTGGGTGCTAACAGCTAATTATTGAAGCTAATTGGCACTCATTAAAATTTGCATGTGCATCTGGCTAATTTTACTAACTCAAAAGGGGGCGTGGCCATGGGCATGTTAGGGGCCTTCTGAAAAATTGCACTTGTAGTTATAGAATACTGCCTCAACATGCATAACTTGGGCACCAGAATTTACACCAGGTTTCGCAGGCCTAAATCTGGTGCCTAAAGTTAGGAAGTTCCTCTACGAAACATTCAAAGCCAACACCAAGGAAGTAGAGGATGACACATGACTCACAGGCTGGGAGTTGCAGATGAAACCACTTTATTAAAGCACCAACAATAAAGACCCAACACAGGTCCATGTTTCGGCAGCCTGCTTCAGGGATCACGTACAAACACTGTATATAAAACAAATATAAAAAGTACAAACATAATATACAAACTAAAAACATGATCACAAAAAACCTTATAGACGTATACTTAAAACTATGTATATAAAAATATATCAAGCAGACTGCCAATATTAAAGACATATATCAGAAGTATGTAAAATGTATTACAAAATGGTCTGCCAATGTTAAAAGAGGACTACCAATATAAAAAAATGTATTGATGATAAACTGCATAACTAAAAAAACAAAGTGATGAGACAAGAGGTTTTTTGTGATCATGTTTTTTAGTTTGTATTTTGTTTATACTTTTTATATTTGTTTTATATACAGTGTTTGTATGTGATCCCTGAAACAAGCAGCTTGCCCGTCGAAACATGGACCTGTGTCGGGTCTTTATTGTTGGTGCTTTAATAAAGTGGTTACATCTACAACTCCAAACCTGTGAGTCGTTTGTCATCCTCTACTCCCTTCGTGTTGGCCTAAAGTTAGGCGCAGGAATCAGCGCTAAGCATGATTCTATAAAGCACCATCTATAGAATTCTCTCCTATTTGTCCTTTTTAGAGTGTGTTTGTGAGTTAAGGGATACAACTCTGATATTGTCATTGGGACACTTGAACACCTGAATTCCTGACTTCGTATTCTTTTGATAGATCTTCTGATAATTCATAATAATCAGAAAGACAGTGGAATTATCTGGGTAGTGTTGCTGAATACCAGGCATGGTTGCCATCTCTTTCTCAGATGGAATAATCATATTGCAGTTATTTGAGACCACATTTGAAATATCAGTGTCATTTGCACTCCCTGTGTCATTTTGGTGCATATTTCAGAAATACTAATTGTGTTTTAGACGTGTATAAACCAGCATGTAGTCATTCATATTGCATAAATATCTAAATGCTAACTTAAGTTTAAAAAAAAGACTAAAAAGGAAATGCAAGATTTTTATTGCATGCACATTCTTAAACCATATCTGTTCTGCAGTGCAGTAATATTGGTATCTCTGCAATCAGGTTACAATTGTTTTCCATTTTCAGGAGTCTTGGGTACAGTTAGCATGGAAAAGATTGAAACTCAATTTGCCTTTAATTTATTTTCCATTATCACTCACGCTGTTCCAATAAAAGAAATGAAAGGCAGCATATCAGCTGTTCTTCTACCTTCTAGCACTTATCACACTAAGTTTTTACAGAAGCCAGAAGTAATGAGTGGTACAGCAGAAAACACCATTTTTTGGGCATGGGTGAGGGGAAGAGTTATTGTCAAATCATTGGTTAGGAAGCCCAACTCAGGAGGGAAGTTACTAAACTGTGATAAAAGTTGCCATGCAGACTGACACCTAGTGGTAGCACAAGATTACCACTAGAGGTCATGGCCACCATTTTCAACCCAGAGCCCCTAAGGGTAGTAGAAACAACTGAGAATTATTCATACTGAAGTCCACTGGACCATTACAGATGGGATCAGATAAGTCCCCAGGGCCTATGGATGGTGGTGCTTCAAGACATTGGAGGGATACAGGAGATGCCTTGGGGTGTGCTTCAGTTAGGTAGGGGAACTACAGAATTTTGGGAAAGGGACCTGCTGATAGAGTTCCAGTCACTTTAATATGGCAGCACCTGGGAAGCATCAGGCCACATGTTAGCGGTCCAGTGCTCTTGTAAATGAAAAATAACAGCAGGATTTGAGGTAGAGCTATTTTTCCAGAAATAATGCAGCTTGTGTTGTGAAGCACAAGCTGCATTACTCAATTTTTATATTAATGAGGTGGTAACTGAAACTAACATGCAATACATAAAATAACACATGACTTTGCTGTTTAATATGTGTTAAGGGACAAAAATTGGACATTATTCCCTTAAGGCATGTTAGTAATTACTCCCCCCCCCCCCCCACCTTATTTGGTAGCATACCAAACAGACAATTTAAATAACTTGCCAAAATCCATGTTTTTTGTGCATGGGGGACATGCAAAGAAAGATTTAACATTGTGTATAAGCATAATTTCCATTTTTAACATCTTTCATTCAGGCAGGATGACAGCGCTTTTTATTACTCTGTGGGGACTGAAGCCAGAAACAAGTTCAAGATCATTTCTGGCATGGAATAAAGGCCATTTCTGCTATGTTTACAAACTGCATTACATCTTCCATAGGAAATTAGGAAAGAGACTGTTGTTTTCATTGTGTCTTTACAGCTGATTAGACAGAGGTTCAGGAAAATAAATGACTTGTTTCATGTATTAAAGGGAACCAGGTTTGCCCATTTGCCTTCCTGTCATTAACACTAAGGATTGAATCAAAAGCCCTGCATGACCTTTAACCTGTAAATACATGCGTCTTTCCAAGGTAGATTCACACAGCAGTGCAAACATGTCAGCTTGAGGCTCTTTATTGAGCAAGGAAAGGCGGAAAATGGCATGACTTCATCCTAGGCTGGCTCATGGGAAAGTTAAAGAGCTAAGAAATGATTGTGCTCAAGTGCAGTGTTATACTACTGTGTGGTTTTGGTATCAGTAACTGGGAACCCCAAGGGCGGTAGCTGATCATTATCCTGCTCCAGTGCAGATAGCATTTCGTAAAACAGGTGAGATTTGGAAACGCTTCAAATTCTGCCTGAAATACAATCAATCTCAGGAGGGTCTGGCCCCAGTGGCAGTTTTCCAGACACTTGGAGAGTAGCGGATGAATAGCAGGAGAGAATGACAGTTTGAGAGGACCATAAAAACGGAACTTTGCCGAATTCGATGCAGCACAGTGTCGCAGTAGCTGACCCTGAGTGTACACTGGATGCCAACACTTCCAGAAATCAGTCTTATGTAGGCATTTTTTGGAGGAAAGGAGTGATCATACAGTACATTGTTACTGTTTAGTATCCTTTTCTTTCAAAACATTGCTTATGTATTTGCTTTGTCTGTCAATATATATTATCTTCCAAACTTTTCAATGTACAGCAACCTAATTTTCAATATAGTTATATCTATAGCCCAAATTTGAAAAAAAAAAAACCTCTTTGGTTAAGCAGGTAATTTTTTCAACTGAGCACACATCTAAAAAGCCACATTTTCAAAAGTATGCATGTAAGTGAAAGTGGCATAACCAGACATCAAACACTGGGTTAGCCAAAGTTAGTATGGGTGGGCATAACACATTTCCTATCCACTCCCTGCTCCCAAGGATCAGGCCCCATTGAGGTTATGGGAACCAAGTATAAAATCAAGATAGCCAGAAAGGGAAAGAAACCAGGCAGAAGCAGAGAGCAAGTACAGCATCTCGAAGCAAAAGAGGAGTGGAGACTTCCAGCCTGTTGGCACTGTACTGTTCAGGCTTCCTCAGAGGGAGCATTCTGTGTCTGTACCTGTACGGATACATACAGCCACCTGTGAGTAAAGGCCAAGGAATGAACTTACTCATCACTTGCTTCTCATGCATGAGCAAGCCTGCTCACTGACAGATGCAATATCACTGGCTAGGTCAGAAGCATTAAAGGTAAATTAGGTTTTGTTAGGGGGTGGAATGGTGTTATTAAGGTATTTGAAAATTCAGGATCAAAAGGGGGATTAACATTTGACATAACCCTGACTTCAAATAAATTTAATTTAATGTGTCTTTTCTTCAAAATAGTTCGCTCACAATCTGATGTAGAGAAGTGAGTGGGAAATTGTGAAAGTGTGTGAAGCCATGTGCAATCAATGTACCAAAGTAAGCTGGAGGACAAGCAATGTTCAAAATATAAAAGGCATAAGTGTGTAATTTCTAGATGTGTAATAAAACATTTTGAAGCATCTTCACTTGGAAGTTGCCAGCTCTTGATTACCAAAACATTTGGTAGATTGATTCTATAAGATCGGTAGCTCTGTCACCAATGAATGCTGTCAGACTCCTTTTTAAAATATTACAAAGCTCACTAAGAGCTTAAGCAAAAACAATTGAACAGAGGAGTAGCCTAATGGTTAGTGCAATGAGCTGGGGAACTGGGTTCAATTCCCACTGCAGTTCTTTGTGACCCTGGGCAAGTCACTTAACCCTCCATTGCCCCTGGTACAAAAAAAAATCCCCCACCTTAGATTGTGAGCCCACTAGGGACAGAGAAAGTACCTGCATCTAGGGCCGGATTCTAGAAATGGTGCCCAAATTGTGGGGCAAAAAAAAAAAAAAAGAGCACTATTCTATAATCAGCACTCCGAGTTGGGTGTTGTTTGTAGAATAGCATGTAGTGTCAGGATCCATAGCCAAATTTTGGCGTGAAGATTTACACCAACTGAAACCTAGTGTAAATCCTTCTCTTCAACAAGGCCTACAAAGAGAACCCATAACCTTACAAAAGCTACCTCACCAATCTACCCAGTTATCAAAGCCCACCTTCTATACTATCCTGCCTAACACCTTCCTTCTCTCTTCCCTTACCTAATCGTTGTACATGACTAATTGTATCTGATATCCTGGAATGACTATGTCATAACAAAACTCTGTAAGCCACATTGAGCCTGCAAATAGGTGGGAAAATGTGGGATACAAATGCAATAAATAAATAAATAAAAACGGATCCTCCCAAATTCTATAATACTGCATGTATCTTTAGTGAATGTCCATGCTCTTCTCATGCCCACATGCTATTTTCTGTTGCATGCTATAGGATTCGGGGGGGAAGGGGACATTGTTATAGGATAGCACTTAATGCACATAAGCTGTATTGAGCAGGGACTGTCTCTCTATGTCAGGTGTTCAGCGCTGCGTGCGTCTGGTAGCACTATACAAATATTAATAATAATAACAATAAATCCATATTGTTGCCAATTAATTCCAGTATTAGCTCCCAATTATTGGTGCTAATTGGCTTGTTACTCAGTTAAATTGTGCACACTAATTGGGAGTGTGCCCAAATGCGCTCGCAATTTTTAGCACTGTATACAGGATCTGGGGGATAATATATACAGGGCTGCATACGTCTAGTAATGATACGTAGTAGTAGATCAGAAACCCTAAGCCAGCCATTCCCAACCCAGTCCTCGGCGCACACCTAGTCCTATCAGGTTTTCTGGCTATTCACAATGAATATTCATAAGTTAGATTTGCATGCAAGCGAGGCAGTGCATGCAAATTTATCTCATGCGTATTCATTGTGAATATTCTGAAAACCTGATGAGACTAGGTGTGCCCTGAAGATTGGGTTGGAAATGGCTGCCCTAAGCTATTGTTTTGCAGGCTAAAAAAGGCAAAGGGGATGGGAATTGATATACTGCCTTTCTGTGGTTACAATCAACATGGTTTACATATTATATACACGCACTTATTTTGTACCTGGAACAATGGAAGGTTAAGTAACCAACCATTAGGCTACTCCTAATCAACTTGTCATGTTAAGCTCACAATAAAATATGGAGTCTCAAAATATTCCCCTTTTGAGAATGTGAACCACCATCTGGAACGTATGTAGAACTTGACAGTATTCAACTTTGAGATGGGGAGAGTGTGGGATGAACTTTCCATACTTTAACTGAACTGCTCTTGGATATCTGCCACTATGGAACAGCAAGATCAAAATGTCCAGGTTGTATTCATGTGATATTGAGCTGCCAGTTGAGTCGATAAATAAAAGAAACAAAGTGCTCTTTGATGAACAGTGCCTCACACCAGTTTAGAATATCACCCTTATGAAGACCTACATTCTTTTGCTGTTATTATAATATGTGCCTATGTACTACGCATATTCACGTTAAAATTAGCATGTACTCACATGAGAATGAAAAAAAAGTCATATGCTAATTAAGCATTAGCAGTTACATGTGAAGTAGCATGGCATTCTGTCCTTCTGGTGATAGTTTTGGCATGCTTTCCAAGGCCTAAAATGTAATGGTCAACTCTGAGTGAGAGTTAAATGTTAGCCTGTGTACAAAGCCAGCACACTAACACTGGGGGAATGCCTCTCCCAACACTCCCCCATCACAGTAATCTAGGGGTCATGATACCTCCTCAATCACTGCCCCAAAACAAATTCCAAGAGGCCTTGGTGAGCCAAAGTACCTCCCCACAGAAAAGTTCAACAGGCTTCTGCTCCCTGACTTGCCCACCTTAACTCTTCTTTCCAACTACGTACCACCACCTAAACTTCCGGAAAAAACTAAAAACTAGCCTGTATAAAAAAGCTTACCCTACCGATTCAACATAAATGCCTGATCTCTACAACACAACATAACCAAAATACTTAATGGACATAACACAACTCTCTCGATGTATGATTCCCAAATGTGGATGTGCCACATGAACTTTATCTTACCACAACATCACTTTGAATTTGTTTACACCGGAGTCGGCAAACGCCGCTCCGGCACTATGTAAGCCACATTGAGCCTACAAATAGGTGGGAAAATATGGGGTACAAATGTAAGAAATAAATAAACTGGATATAAAGAACCCTCAAAGAGCTCTTCATTACCGTCCCACCTCCCAACTCCCTCTCCCCAGGCACCAAGTCTAAGCCTTTTGATCACCTGATCATACACCAATCCCTGAAACCAACTCAAGGAGCTTTGATGGCCTAACTCATGAATGAGTTACCCCCACCTACAGAAGAAAGCATGACTTTCACCTATCCTGCTGCCACCATCTTTCACAATGGCACTGGTAGCAGAATAGCAGCAGCAGGATGAGAGGAAACTATGCTTTCTCATGCCCAATATATATCTGGACCTTTGTTGAATGAGGTAGGCACTGAAAGTTAGACCTGCTTGAGGGTAATGCTGATGTCTAGGAAGTAAGGTGTCCACTGATCATGTGTCCAGGTCATGGGGCTTGAGTTGCGCCAAGGAAATCCTTGACCTGCTGTCAGTGTGGGACGGTAGCAAGCTGTTTCTACTGGGAAGGGATGAAATTCCCTTTGTTAACTGGCCCCTTTGGTCCAGTTAGCACAGAGTATTTTGTGATGTTGCTAGTATACAGATTATAGAGTCAGGTGCCAATTTTGGGAGTGCGGTTCCTAAACTAACCTAATGAAAAACTGACTAGTGCTGTGTTCCTGACAGTGGCTAACAAGGAAGAGTTAGAATAAAGAATGCTATGCACTTAGAACTGACTTTCAACCTTAAGCACCTAACAGGCCATTACTTAGAAACATATCCATGTGTAAACAGCAGCATTTACCCATATGTCACATACATGTGTAAATACTGATTTCAGAAAGCCACTGTTTACACATGGAGATCCACATCAGAAGGAATATAAGTGTATGAGGAAAAATTTCCACATCAGTTTTTACTCCAGCTCAAAGGCACGCATAGGTTTTGGAAAAGTGCCCATTTTAGATTAGCCAGGGCTTTACACAAGGGATTAAAGAAGTCATTCTCGTTATTCCAATGTAGTTTAATTGGAAGTTGCTCCACTTGCATGTGGAATTTGCAAAATTTCCACTTCCAAGTGTAAGTACTGACACCGCCGTGGGGAATATGCCGGATTTGTGCTGTTCATTATTGGTGCTGCCACTGTACATGCCAGAAAATACATGTGCATTCCTGAAGGTATTTCAGAAAAGGCTTGGTATCAGCAGACCCTTTTCCAAAACACCACAAGAACTGAGCACGTGCCATCCTGGCATTCCTAAAATTAACGCACATTGTTATAGAATAACGGTGATTCACGCCTAATGGAAAGGTGCTGGTACTCAGTACCCCCACGTACACCCTCAAAAAAAGACCCTGAATAACAGTGACTTGCAGAATCTGTAATTCTGCTTCGCCTTAATATCTGGTGTGGTCAGGTGAAGTGCTACTACTTCTCATCCTGTATTCCAGTGTCACCTTACAGGAAACACCTGCAGTCTGTTTGTAGTCACTTCCAGATGCTAGAGGATGATTTAAGCGAACTGTGCCAAATACAGAGGAGGAAGATTTTGCCCAGATCATATTATAGGTGGTGCCAGGGCTGCATCAAAGACATTTTCCAACTTCAGTGAGTCCAGCAGCCTCTGAGACATGGCTGAGAGACTCTAAAACTGTCCCATGTTTCAGAAGGAAACATGGGACACATTTTTAGAATGGCATACTTAATTTTAACCCTCTTCTTTTTTGGATGTCTGTTACAAAATGGAGTATTTTGAAAGGAAAATATTTTTAAATGATGTTCTCTTTGCAGCAGTAAAATGGAGATGGCCCTGGTTTGAGAACACACACATGCAGTTGGCTTCTAGTGAAAGTGATGTACTTTCAGGGTCATTCATTTCTGTTTTGTAAATTTAAGCAGTTGCAGATTTTCCCTGACTTCAGACCAGATGTAGCAATCACTTATTCTTCATAGGTACAAAATGGAAAAAGAGACTCTTTCATACCTCTGACCCTATATTTGGGTTATATTTCTCTGATGCAGAAACAGAAAATGTCTCTTCACCTTAAATTCCAAGGGCCCTAAGGGACCCTTTTTTCAAAAGAGATTTGTCATATGCGTAAAATGAGAAGTATCCCTATGGGCAGTCAAGTCTACTAAGTTACCTCCAGTCTTTGCAGTAGCACAGAGGAGTGTCCTGTTTCAGTTAAAAAATAAGAAGAATTATATAGTGCATACCAAATATACACAGTAGAGATATGCACAGGGCTCATTTTTTTGTTTCATTGTCAGTTCCTTTTGGCTTTTCTTCTCAATTTTCAGGGGGTATTTTTTTTTTTTATTGGTTCATTTCACATATTAGTTTTAATTAAAACATTTTAATGCACATTAAAATCTTTTGAAGTATGCCACAATCAGCTTAACAAACCCTCAAGCAGTGTTTGACACTGCATCATGGGTTGTTGCTAGTGAGTTTACAGCAGTGGGGAGGGGGGGGGGTCAATTATTTTTTCTCATTTTTAGCTAATCAATTCAGCGGGTAAGCTGGGCACATCAATGATCAGAGCAATAGTTATTAACTTACAGCGAACTCCAGGCCTCAACACTTTCCCCAGTTTTGTTTAATTTATTTTGTGCCTGCTTTGTTTAGTTTTACATAGATTGGATCTCCGGTATCACATGTTCACTGATGACATCCATATTTGCACGCCAGTTGATAGAGGTTGGCATGCCGGGATAGACAATCTTAATAGTGGTCTGGACGAGGTTACTGTATGGTTATATTCTCATGGCCTTAAGCTGAATGTGGAAAATCCCAAGTCCTTATGGGTGGGAAGAAAGCTATTGGATGATAAACTTGTGGTATCAGTTGACAGTCAGTGTGTTCCATTTAAGTCATCAGTGAGAAATTTGGACATCTGGCTAGATTTTATAAAGCAATAAAGGCCTGGTTCTAGCAGCAGACTTATGGGTAAGCAGTATCACTATCAATGTTATGGTTATTAATCCCTATATCCTCTGATTAAGGGTTCATTGCAATTTACAAATAAAATTGTCAATAAAGAAGGTATAAATACAATTTCATGAAGACTAATAACACTAAAAAGATAAGTTTTCAGTATTTTAGTTCAGTTCTACTCTGACATCAACTGGAAGAGAATTCCATAAGGGTATCAGTACAGCTCCAAAAATAGTGTAAAATATTCAGGAAAAACAAATCTTACCAAAATACACAGGACAAAGAAGTAACTGCTTAATTAATCTTGAAGAAGAGCCAAATAGAAATGCAGAGATTTAATATGCAGAAAATAAGGTGCCAGGCCATGAATTACTTGGTATAAAATACAAAAAGCTCTGAATCGAATATGTTCAGCTACTGGCAACCAATGCAGATTCTTCATATAGTTAGAAACACTGGTAATTATGAGAAAGCAGCAATGAGGAGTCTGAGACTGACAAGGTAGAATTCAAATGCATTAGTGCGGTATTTATTACTGATTTTATTTTTTGTGTATTTGTGTTATTGTACATCACCTGAGTGTATTGATGAGGGGATTAATAAATGTTAAAAAAAATAATAATATCAATCAATATTGTATGCACTCAGGGCTACTTTTACCAAGCTGCACAAAACGTTTTTAACACGTGCTGAGGCCCCCTTTTGCCACAGCAAGTATAAGGTAGGTCTTTCTTTTCTTCAGGAAATGGCCATGCAGCAAGTGAAGCACTTGCTACATAGCCATTTCAGGGGGGAGCCCTTACCGCCACCCATTGAGGTGGCGGTAAGGGCTCCTGCTCTAACGCGTGCTCAGTTTCACATAAAGGAGCGTGCACAGGACATCAGCAAGAAGAAAGAGCAGGGTAGCAAACGCGGCTGCACCGGAGACCAGCGCTGAATAAGACCAGCTGGTGGGGGTTGGGGACCCCTGCCAGCAAAGGTATTTGCTTTTTCAGGGGGAGCGACAAGGCAGTGAGGGGAAATGGCGAGGAGGTGAGGGGGAGCATTGAAGAGGTGAGGGGGAGGGGTGAGGCGGCGGCGGGGCTGTAGACTAAAATGTGCTCCCCCACCTCAGACTCCGGCCCCCTCCCACCGCGAGCTCTGGGTACGCCCCTGGTATCGGCATTACCACACCAGCAGCCACTAGTGGAGGAGTGGACTAGTGGTTAGGGTGGTGGACTTTGGTCCTGGGGAACTGAGGAACTGAGTTCGATTCCCGGCACAGGCAGCTCTTTGTGACTATGGGCAAGTCACTTAACCCTCCATTGCCCGCCGCATTGAGCCTGCCATGAGTGGGAAAGCGCGGGGTACAAATGTAACAAAAAACAAACTAGCGTGGCTTTGCAAAAGGGGGTTTAGGCAGCTGTGTGCATAAATTCTAATTAATACCAATTAGTATCAATCATTGCTTGTTAAGTGGCAGTTATCGGTGCTGATAGGTTTTTTAAGATAATTAAGTTCTGCTCACTAATCAGAATACGACCTGATTTGCATGCACAACTCAAGTCACAATATATAGAATGTGGACATATATGCATAAGTGGGAGCCCTGCCTATGTCCCGCTCTGTGTAGGGAGCAAAAAAAGAGGGACAAACCACCACATTAATAATATAATAGAATTTCTATTCTGCAGTCAACCTTGCGATTCTATGCAGATTACCAAACCAAGAAGCTGGACAGCCACCGGGAATTACAAAACTAAACAACCCTACAACAAACTTAAAAAAAAAATTATACATAAAAATACATGTTAGGCAAATCTTACAAAGCTATTGTCCTCCAGAATTCAACACATATTTCCTAAACAAAAGCATTTTGAGTTGTTCTCTAAAAGACATATAACCAATAGCAGACAACAACAAGGTAAAGTACCTCTTTATCTAACCTTGCAGCTTGAAATGACAATAAAGAATCCAACTCAAAGCACAGCAGGAAAACAGTGACGATGACCAAAAGAATGTCTTCAAACAAACAGTTCCTTTATTGACATCTGCGCACATCAATATCAACAACAAATGCAAAACCCACTTGACGGACTCGACAATGGCTGCGTTTGGCTACATCGCCTGCATTAGGAGTCCAATAGCAATCTAAGAGCAAATGGACACAAAAAGCATGAGATAGACATCATCTCCACTAGTTTTCTGCTGCCTCTCTGTATGCCACCCCTCCCCCCTTTGCAAACACTGTGATAGGGAAGATATGTATTAGGTGGCTGTAGGTTGGATTAATTGAGAAAGGGACAACTTTAAAGTTGAAAGTGAGGAGGCCTACTACTACTTATCATTTATATAGCGCTACTAGATGTATTCAGCGCTGTACACTTGAATGTGAAGAGGCAGTCCTTGATCGACAGAGCTTACAATCTAATTAGGACAGACAAACAGAACAAATAAGGGATAAGGGAATTACTAAGGTGGGAATGATAAAACAGATATTGGTACTGAACAAGAGAATAGGGGTTAGGAAATAAAAGCAGCATCAAAAAGTGGGCTTTTAGCCTAAATTTGAAGACGGCCAGAGATGGAGTTTGACGTACTGGCTAAGGAAGTCTAATCCAGGCATATGATGCAGCAAGATAAAAGGAACGGAGTCTGGAGTTAACAGTGGAGGAGAAGGGTACGGATAAAAGAGATTTACCCAATGAATGGAGAAGTGATAAGTAGTAGTAGCTCCTGGGGAGGAGTGTTAGGAGAGAAGAGTGGAGAGGTACTGAGGAGCTGCAGAGTGAATGCACTTGTAAGACAATAAGAGGAGTTTGTACTGTATGTGGAAACAGATAGGGAGCCAATGAAGTGACTTGAAGAGAGGACTACTATGAGCATAGCGGCAGAATTATGAACAGATTGAAGGGGGGAGAGATGGCTTAGTGGGAGACCTGTGAGAAGCAAGTTGCAATAGTCTAAGTGAGAGGTGATGTGTGTGGATAAGAGTTTTGGTAGTGTGCTCAGAAAAGAAAGCATGAATTTTGGTGATATAGAGAAAGAAACAACAGGTTTTAGCAGTCTGTTTGAATATGTGCAGAGAAAGAGAGAGAGAGTCAAAGATGACCCCAAGGTTACGAGCTGATGAGACAGGCCTCTTAGCATTCTGTAAGAAAACAGCTAGTGATGTTAGAATCTCAAAAGAGAAAAGTTGAAGGGGATTCAATTGAGCATAAGAACCACTGAGAAAGTAAGTCAAATTAATCTACAGCAGTTTGCACCTGAAAAACTATCAAATTTTTTCCAAGCACACCTACCTCTATAGAGAAAATAAGCCTGTTTGTGAGGGGTACAATTCTGATATTGTCATTTGGACCCTTGTATATCTGAATTCCTGACTTGATGTTCTTTTGATAATTCATAGAAAGAAAGGTAGACTAGAGTCCAACTGAAATCAACAACTTCTGTTTCACCCGAAACCAAATGTGGGGCCAAAATTGACCATTTGGTTTCAACTAAAACAGAATCTGAAAATTAAAATGGCCTGGCCTCGGTCCCAGTCCTGCCTCCCTCCCCCCCACTCCCACTCGACCAAGAAAAGGCTTCCTTCATAGCGCTCTTACTCAATATGACAAACTCAAGAAAGAAAAACAGTTTGGGCATGCATTAACAGTAAGGTGATATTCAGTCGACTCTACATAACATCTTGTATTTGTGTAATATTATATATGTGAGAAACAAAAGTGATAACTGCAGTTGAGGTTAAAGAAATGCCTTCAGCAGAGCTCTGCCTGCAGAGACTCATAACTTATAACATACAGCTACTGAGACTAGGAATGTGAATGGCCCCGAAAAAAAAGTATAGCAAGTTTTCATTTTAAACAAAGGTTTTGCAATTTTCATGTTTTTCTACACGTTTGTGATTTTCGTGCATTTTATGCATGCAAGAACTTTTTTTTTGCACAGACAAATAGACTTGATTTGGTGATGCATGGCACACTTTCTGGTGCAGCTGGTAGCACATGGGCACCGCCAGTGTTGTGCTCCTCAGTGGCGTAGCATGGGGGCCTGGGCCCCCAAATTGGCTCTGGGGACCCTGGTTTGGCTGGCAGGGGTCTCCAACTCCAACCAGCTGAAGCATTTATCTGCCCCACGCTGGTCTCGCACTTGCCTCCTCTCCTGTTTCCAGTCACGCCGCGCATGCTCAGTTTCATTAAAACGAGCGTGCAGTGCACAGCATGCTGAAAACAAGAGAAGAAGCAAGTGCGAGGAAGCAAGTGCGAGAACAGCAGCACAGTACAGATAAATGCTTCAGCTGGCAGGGGTCAGGGACCCCCACCAGCAAAGGTACCTAGCGTCAGCAAGGGGGGGGGGTCAGAAGCGGCGGGGGAGGGGCAGCGGCTGTGGCAGGCAGGCAAAAAGGTGTCCCCTCCCACTTTGGGCTCTGGCCCCCCTCCCGCCGAGATCTGGCTATGCCCCTGGCGCTCCTGCCAAGAACAACACAATGCACAACCTGTAAACTCCAAAGGCAAGTGTAATTGAGTGTAATGACCTGACAGGGGAATATACATTAAGTATTCAAGCTAAACCCCAGAAGAGGGTTATTTGTGCAGTTACCTGGTGAACTGCCATCTCAGCTGTGTAATTGTAGTGAAGACTCCTCCTGCCCTCAACTGGCCAGTGAGTGCCGAGGGTCTGCAGTGTGCAGGCACAATGTGTTACAAATAGCTTTCACACACACTTCATTGCATGGTGCTCCTAAGAGCTCCATGAAAAGGTTTCATTTTAGGTTTTATGCAAATTACCCTTTCAGTGCTTTTCAGATTCTAGAATTTGCAGCAGAAGAATATTGTTTTAATATATTTATTTAATTTGATGACATGCCTCTCCAGTAGAGTGGAGGAGTAGCCTAGTGGTTTTTTTTGTTACATTTGTACCCCACGCTTTCCCACTCATGGCAGGCTCAATGTGGCTTACATGGGGCAATGGAGGGTTAAGTGACTTGCCCAGAGTCACAAGGAGCTGTCTGTGCCTGAAGTGGGAATCAAACTCAGTTCCTCAGGACCAAAGTCCACCTCCCTAACCACTAGGCCACTCCTCCAATGCCAGAGCACCAGGCTTGAAATCCAGTTCAAATCCCACTGCTGCTACTTCTGATCTTGGGCAAGTCACTTAACCCTCCATTACCTCAGGTACAAAGTTCAATTGTGAGCCTTCCAGTGACAGGGAAATTACCTAGTGTACCTGAATGTAGCTCGCCTTGAGCTACTACTGAGAAAGGTGTAAGCAAAATCCAAATAAATAGCCTTTAAAACAAAACAAGGTGCAATGCAAATCAAATTGTAATATAAATAACTGGGCATGGAGAGTAGCATAAAGTCACAGGGGTAGCTGCAAATTGATTTTAGGATGTGGATTAGAAGTTATGTGCAGGTCTTTGGGAGAGTTAGTGAAGGTCTTTTGCCTCACAAAACAGTTACAAGAAAATTTAAACGTCCAGTCTCTATTGAAGGCTACAAGGGAAGGCTTCATTTAATGTTAATATACAGCTCACTACATAAGTGATTGTGGCAGGAGCTCTGTCCCAGATTTGGAAACAGTTAAGCAGGAAGGATTTTCCTCTAACTAGGAGGCCACATTTTGATTTGCTACTTGAGTGGGTACAATGGTGGCTAGGCTTGTTTTTGAGAGAGCCAGGAGGCAGGGCAACGTAGGCATTTGGGTAGAGGGCATGCAGGGACGTAAGGGTTTCCAAGGGTTGGCAATTCACAGCTCCCCCCTCCCAAAGAGAATAGAAAGGATGATTGGAAGATGGAATATGGTTAACATGAGATGCATGTATAACACAGATGTAAATTAGTCAACACTTGCTATGAAATGGGTTTGGTAGCAAATATTATCTTGTCCAGCACAGTAAATACATTTGCAATCTATTTGCAGATCTAGCAGACCTCATGCCAGATAGCTAAAGGCACAAAGCACTCCTGCTTTCACTCCTCCAAACACCACCATCTGTGGCTGCCCAAATTCAAATCAGATCCTTCTGTGAAAGTGGACACGCATGCATGCTAAATGGCAGGATTTGCTTTCATTAGTCCTTCCCTGCTAGTTTTAATTCTGCAGAAACAAGCAGCTCTTTCTTTTCAGTGGCTTTGGAAAGGTGTCCGTGCCATGCTAACAGGCATGTTGACCAGTGTTGTGACAGTGCATCATTGTATGGGGGTCTTAATATCTTCTACATGTTTCTTTTACATCAGTTGTAAGGTTCAGATCATGTGTTTATATGATGACTGTTATGTCTGTATTCCCTAGAAAACAGCAGGTAGAGGAGTAGCTTAGTGGAGGGAGCAGCAGGCTCGTAACCAGGGAAATCTGCTTCAAATCCCACTGTTACTCCTTTTGATCTTGGACAAGTCACCTGGGGAATTAGTGCACGCTAGATGATAAAAAGCTTATTTTATACCTATGGGCTTCTTAACATTTAGGTCTAGATTCAGTAAATGGTGCCCTCATTTAGTCGCCCAAAAAATGTGTGCTGAGTGCTATTCTATGACCAGCGTTCTGATTTGTGCACTGTTTATAGAATAGCGAATAGCGCTGGGCTCTGCGCCCAACTTTTAGGCATGAGGATTTACACCAATGGAACCCTGTGCCTAAATTAGGCGCAGATCCCCTGAATTCTATAACAGTGTGTGCATCTTTAGTGAATGCCCCTTACCCGCCCATGGTCACACCCCCTTTTCAGTTGCGTGCTAAAGGATTGGTGCATGCATCTTTATTGAATAGCACTTGGCAAGGTGCACACATAAATCCAAATTGTTGCCAATTAATGCCAATTGGCTCTAATAAGCTTCTTACTCAATTAAATTGTGCAAGCAAATTGGGCTCACTCCCAAATCTGTGTGAGCAATTTTAAGCACCGTTTTTAGATTTCCCCTGCACATGCACACAAATTCCATTAACTAAGTTTTAGTGAAAGGGCCCCTTAACCCTTCATTGCCTTAGTTACAAATTTGGGGGCATAGTTATCAACATGGTTACTGTTAAGATGTTATTTTACCATTAATCCATGCTATTTTAGCACAGGTCCCATTTTATGCAGTGAGACCTAGTTACTAATAACTGAAGTTAACAGCAAAATAACACTTCTTAACAGTAACCTACAATAATAACTTCCCTCCTAAGATTGTAAGCCTGAGGGAACAGGGAAACACCCAGTTCCCCTGAGTAGAATTCACCTTGAGCTGCTAGTGAAAAAGGTATGTGCTACATCCAAATAAATAAATAAATGTATAAAGCAGTACCTATCCTATAAAGGAATTTAAACACCTAGGGGCTGATGTTGAGATAGCGGGAGGGAGCCCAGCTAACTCCTGCAGTCAGCGGCAAACCCAGAAATTCAATGCTGGGGGCTGAATCCGGCAACCGGCATTGAATTTCTGGGGGGTTTTCGGCTACTAGAAACATAGCCGGTTATGCCAATATTCATTGGCTGACTGGCTAAGTTATAGTGGCCAAAGACAGACCTGCTATTTACCCGGATCTGTCTGGCCGCTAAACTTAGCTGGTTAGCCAATGAATATTGGCACTAACCGGCTATGATGCGTGACATAGCCAGTGACTGGGTTTGCTGCTAAGCAGTAATATTCAGCCGAGCTGAAAATTAGAGCTTATCCAGGTTAAGGCTGTTTAACCGGCCAGGAGCCATTCCTGGCCGGTTAAATAGTTTTAAATATTGGCCTGCTACTTTCCCTTATGGGATGGTAGCATAACAGGCCAAATATGCACCTATGCTTTAGGTGTGAGCACTTACACCAGCCATACAGCTGCTATAAATGCTCATGCCAAGATTATGGTATTATTGATGCTTTGTCAATAAAATATTTTCCTCACATTTGGCTGCTGGAAGTTGTTTTGGTCCCCCTTACTCCATTCTTAGGTGTGATTCACATAGGGCGTTTTTCTTTCCCTTTTGTTTGCATCCAGTCTATAATTTAAGCACATAACTGTGTGTCCCGTCCATACTTTCAGCCAGACTCCACCCATGTGTACATCCACCTTCACAGTACTCATATTGTGTTATAGAAAAGCATAGAACAAGAATATTTATTTATTTATTTATTTATTGTTCACTTATATCCCACATTTTCCCACTCATGCAGGCACAATGTGGCTTACAAACATTAAATAAAATACAGAATAGGAAAACTTAGAAGAATATACAAGGAGTATGCAGGGGGAGAAGCATCTAACAGGGCGAACTAGCAGGGTAGGAGCCAGGGGGGGTGCATCAAGCAGTGGTATAAAGTGAGGAGTAGGTCTTGGCAAAGTAGGTCTTCAACAACTTCTTGAAGAGGGCGTGGTCCGCTTGAGTTTTAAGGTGTTGCAGGAGAGAATTCCAGTGCTTAGGACTCCAATAGCGGAAAGATATTGGCATTACATGTGTATTCTACACAGCAACCAAAACAAGTGGAGTAGAAGGGTGGGTCTTCCACCAATGGACTGATTGATTCTCAGTAATCAAACAGCTAGAACCGGACATGGGACCGCGTTTCGGCATAACATCCTGCCTCAGGGGTCTGCTGTTGTTGTATGCGAAGAGAAAACATCTCTACTGAGATAAAGACCAATATCACATTTAACCAGCCATGTTTAATCTTTACTTTCTCAGAAAATACAATGCGTAAACAGCCGTATCAGCCTCCATGCATCACTCTTTCTGGCACAAGAAAAGTGCTCATTATATGTAGACGGGCACACAACTTTTGATGCCTAAATGTTAGAGCCTACTTTTATAGAGTTGTCCTCAGACTGTCTTATTCTATTTTATGTTGGATTTTTGTTGTTAGGGCCCAGAGTAAAGTGATTGGGGTTTTTCTTCTAATAAATAGGTTGTAAATGCATCTTCAGATGTTCAACAGACATGGCAAACTCTGGCGGTTGATTTGCTTTTGGAATTAGTTTCACAGTGTCAGACACAATTCAATCTGTTCACTGCTGGGTAAGAAAGATTTTTTTGAATGACATCAATTTAAATTGGGCAAAATATTTCTGAGCTCATTTTAGGAGATAATTGCAGCTCATTGGAAATCAGGCCCATTCTGCTGTCCTTGACATTGCTCTACAGCAATCCTGAATAATATTGTAGGCTTTCAAGAGAGAACAGTTTATAGGAATGTATTTCAGATGCTCATGGCAGTTCGGATTGCTTGTGGGGTACCAGACTGTAGATGCCAGTACTTTTTTTTTTTTTTAAATAACTGGCTAGTTATTTATCCATGTTGTATGCATTTTCACAAAGACCTTGTGATTCTTTTTTCATTAGTGTGAAAGTCTGTTGTTGAATAATGAGAAACCTAGATGGCGGCAGGTAACTAGAGCTTCCATAACAATTATGCCATTACTACAGTGCAAGGTCTCTTCGCTGGTAAAACATGCCATTCCCTCTAGCTGTGCAGTTCCAGTCCTCTGTTCCCATGCATGCACACAGAGGTACAGAGAGCTGATACACATCAACCAAACAGATAAGCTGTAGGAAAATGGACACTGAGGCCTGTGCATTTAAAAATCCCTAGTGTTTTAGCAAAGACTTGGCAAAGATGGATTCTTTTCTAAAATATGTATAGTGTCACCAAAAAGTGTATGGGGGCAATTATGGGTGCCTCCATTTAGGTGCTCCATGTGGCATGGGAAGTGCCTATTTTAAAGCAGCACCTGAGCACCCCAATTCTGTTGTAGAAAACTAGTGTAAACTCACATTGACACACCCACATTGATACCTACATTGCTTATTCCTGACGCTTACCATCTGCTCTTTCAGAAACTGTGTCATCTTCAATTGTTTTGAGGCTTGAAGTTTTGTCAGGGAAACTCTGCAGTGCGGCATTAAGCCCCACCTTCTTTGTCACATCACTAGTACTCAATTACAGAAGGGTGCCAGTTTTTGGAACCTGCTGCTGTCATTGCTTATTCCTAACATCTACCATCAGTCTTTCATGAACTGCAATTGTTTTGAAGCTTCAGGTTCTTGGTCGGGAAGACTCTGCAGTGTGGCATTAAGCCCCACCTTCTTTGTGACATCACTAGTACCCAGCAATTCTCTCAATTGCAAAATCACGCCAGTTTCTAAGGCACACTGCTGAAGGGGCATGCCTAAGGGGTGTGGGATGCCCCTTGGTGTGTTCCTTATCTTTGTATCTATTTTACTAATTAGATTCATCTGTGATTGACTATTTGTTTTGTAGGAAGCAGTGTATTTTACCTGCCATCACTTATTGGTTTAATTTGATTGCATGGGAACGTTTGTGTTTGTAGAGTGGGTTTTATTATATGCTGTGATCAAATGCTGATGAATGGAGTATCCCAGTGCAAATTTCTAGCAATGGATAGTCACATGCATTGTTTAGTAGATTTGTAAATGATGATAATCTTTTAGACTGTTCATTGGTCATGCAAAAGGAGATTATCAGTGTTATACAAGGCAGGAGAGGTTATAATTTGCCTAAAAGGAGGGTGCAGGCTAAAGGGGTTAACAATAGGAACTTGATTCATATAAAACCTTCCATAAGAAATTGTAGCACTTATCCACCAGTTCCTTGTCTTTATGTTAGCATTAGGTCAGCAGTAAACAAAGTAGAGATTATAAGGGATTTACTTGAAGAATCTCAACCAGGTCTGATATTTTTGTCAGAGACCTGGTTCTCACTTGTTGATGATCCCATTTATGTGCCCAAAAGGCTATAAAATATCACATGTTCCCAGACAGGGTAAAAAGGGGGGTAGGCTTGCAATTTTATATAAATAATTTTTTCATATCCATATTTTAGATACAATTACTGTATCTCCATTGGAAGCGGATTACTGTACTGTACAGGACTCATTGCTTTTAGGAACTTTATGCTGTATTGTTTTTTTACTGCCCTCTGAGTAAGTGGGCTAGTTGCAAAGATAGCTTTGAAGAATTTCTATCAAAATATTCAATCCAGCAACATGCTACCTTACTATTTGTGTTCAAATAGCACGGGTTAGTGTTAAAATAACATGTCTTAACAGTAACTCACCTTTGATAACTGTGCCCCTTAAAGAAATGATACAGTATGTGTTTAGACTACTATTTTAATACTATGCCTAAATGAGAAAGGTTAACAAAAAGAAAAGAAAGATGTTCTTGTAAGTGTAAAATTGTTTTAACAAATGCTTGTTGAAGTGAGATCCGCTGCGGTAAAAGGGGGCTTCAGCACACGTGAAAAACACGTGCCGACGCCAGTGCAGACCCTCTTTTGCCGCAGTTTGGTAAAAGGGGCCCTGAATTTCTTGTTAAAAAATTCCTTCTCTGTTATATTTAGCTATATTTTAGAGCCAAAGAAGTGATTATGGGCAACATTAATTAGCATTCTAACACCTTGCAAATGTAAATTCAGATCTCCAGATAAATACATTGCCTTTAATAATACTTTGACTCTGTTGTTAATAAAGATATTATAAATAGACCTGTCATGTTTGCTTGGAAAAAAAATACGTTAAGCAAAAGAAATGATAAGCAAACCTCCTTAGATCTTAAAGTTAATTCTGCATGCATTACCTCCATATTATTAAAACAGCCAGGAGTGTAGGTGTTAAAGAAGCCTTTACTGTAATTTCAAATAGCATTTGAGACTGAAGCCTTATTGCTGTAATGACAATGCTATATACCAGTGGGTTCCAAACCTGGTCTGGAGGCATCTCAGTCAGTCGGGTTTTAAGTATGTCCGCAATGAATTCATGAGAGAGATTTGCATGCACTGTCTCCACTGCATGTAAATCTATCTTATAAATATTCATTGTGGATAAACTGAAAACATGACTGGCTGGGATGCCTCCAGGACTAGGTTTGGGACCCACTGGTATATAGCATTTAAGGAGTAATTCTGTAACAGTGTGCCTACTGCAAGACTGGCACTAGGGGTCACAGCGGCAGTGGGAGGCTGGCCCTAGACCGCCAGGGGCTTAGGCTAGGGTTATTTGGCTCCCTATCCGTTTCTGAATACAGTTCAAACTCCTCTTATTGACCTATAAGTGAATTCACTCTGCAGCTCCTCAGTACCTCTCCACCCTCATCTCTCTCTACACTCCTCCCCGGGAACTCCATTCACTAGGTAAATCTCTCCTAACTTCACCCTTCTGCTCCACCGCTAACTCCAGACTCTGTTCCTTTTATCTTGCTGCACCATATGCCTGGAATAAACTTCCTGAGCCGCTACGTCAAGCTCCATCTCTGGCCGCCTTCAAATCCAGGCTAAAAGCCCACCTGTTTAATGCTGCCGTTAACTCTTAACTTTTTCAATTGTTCGTAACCCTTATCTTATGTTCCTCACTTCAATAGTCCCTTATCCCTATGTGTTCTGTCTGTCTGTCCTGACCCTTATCCCTTATTTGTCCTGTCTGACTGTCCAAATTAGATTGTAAGCTCTCTAGAGCAGGGACTGTCTTTTCATGTTCAATTGTGAAGCGCTGCGTACGTCTGGTGGCGCTATAGAAATGATAAGTAGTAGTAGTAAAGTAGTAGTATTTTTGACTTAAGGGTAGGATGGAAGGGGTATCAGGACCAGGGACAGGGAGGGGGTATCAGAGGAGCTAAAGCACCTGATCCTGCTTATACAGGTCCTGGCTGATATTCATCCAGAGCCTGCATAAGTGTCTTATGTAGGTCCCAGATGAATATCGGCCGGGACCTACATAAGCTCTGGTTGCTAGCACTTTTGGAATTAGCACCAGATATTCAATGGCAGTGCCCGGAAATGGCCTGGCATTGACTATCCAGGGCTAATTCTGCCCACAGCAAGTCAGCATTCAGATTTTGACCAGCTTGTTTATACGATTGCTGGTTTTAATTCAGTGTTTTGAACTGTAAAGACAGAAAAAAAAGCAGAAGGGTATCTTCTTGCCTTTTATAGAGCTCCTACTTCTGTTCTATCAACGTATTGGGGATGGTTTGGACGCCCCCTTTGATGTCAGAGAAGGTCACAGCCATGGACAGGAAAGCATTCATATTTTTCTATTCCTTGTTCATTCTATTAACTGCATGAAATATTTAGACACAGGAGTTCAGTGTTTTTTGAGCTATTACTGTATAGAAAACAGCTGTGTAAACAGGACAGTGGTTTATTGTTTAACACACATATATGACCTGATTGGTATCTAACTAGAGTTTAAGCCTTAAAATTCTGTATTAAACCACTATTAGCTTGCATCCGACCTTGTTCTGAACTAGAAGTGCATTTTTTTCACACCTTTTAAAAGTTTTTCTTTGGTGGCTTTTGTCGCACTGTAACAAAAGTCTCCCAGTTTGCATGTAGCAGTGAGCCGATTGCCACTCTCTGATCCACATCGTTTCAGCTTTGTACAACTGGTGCAAACTTTAGTATGTGCTCCAGGATATTACAATATCTGCATGCCAGCCTGTTTCTTCCCTTTAATCCATTGTTTCTATAAACAGGGGATTCTGAGATTCCTACATTTCAAACATGCTAAACCGGTAAAAATAACAGAGGTGTTTATAGTTCAGACATAACTCCGCTGATTCCTCTACAGAGAGGGGGAGGGTGTGCTTATTAGCTTCTGGCTCTATTTTACTTGCTCTCAGGGTTTATTTTTTTAATCTGAATTTAAGAGTTCTTTAGACTTGGGCAGCTCATTAGAAAATTTGTGTTTCAAGAATGACAATTACAGCTGGGCTGAACACACAGCCTTGTATTCTGTGAAACCACAAAAAATGAGTGATCACAACTGGCAATTGACTGTGGTGAAAATGGGGAAAGATGTAAGGAGATAAAGAGTGAGGGGCGAGATGGGTGGAAAGGGAAAGGGTAGGGTTACCGTATGTCCTCTTTTAGGATATCTTCAGACATGTCCTCCTGGATTTTTAATTTTTTGGAAAATATCCTCTTTTTCTTTTATGTGCCTATGACCAATACACCTACATATAAATGCCAGACAAGTGAACAGAGAAGATATACCATATATACAGACAGCTAATTAATTTTAAATCACTAACCATCTACACATACTCCCTATGGTGTTAACACACAGAGTTTCTCACTCATATCATTTACACTGTCAGGCTTATTTTTGAAAGAGGACGCCCATTTTCGACACAAATCGGAAGATGGGCGTTCTTCTCACAGGGTCGTCCAAATCAGTATAATCTAAAGCCGATTTTGGACATCCCCAACTGCTTGCCGTCGCAGAGACAGCCAAAGTTCATGGGGGCGTGTCAGAGGCATAGCGAAGGCGGGACTTGGGCGTGCCTAACACATAGACGTCCTCGACCCATAATGGAAAAAAAAAGGGTGTCCCTGACGACCACTTGGACGACTTTACCTGGTCCTGTTTTTCTTACGACCAAGGCACAAAAAGGTGCCTGAACTGACCAGATGACCACCGGAGAGAATCGGGGATGACCTCCCCTTACTCCCCCAGTGGTCACTAACCCCTCCCACCCTCAAAAAACAACTTTAAAGATATTTTGTGCCAGCCTCTATGCCAGCCTCAAATGTCATACTCAGGTCCATCACAGCAGATTGCAGGTCCCTGGAGCAGTTTTAGTGGGTGCAGTGCACTTCAGGCAGGCGGACCCAGGCCCATCCCCCTCTACCTGTTACACTTGTGGTGGTAAATGTGAGCCCTCCAAAACCCACCAGGAACCCACTGAACCCACATCTAGGTACCCCCTTCACCCGTAAGGGCTATGGTAGTGGTGTACAGTTGTGGGTAGTGGGTTTTGGGAGGGGGGGGGTTGGGGGTTCGGCACACAAGGTAAGGGATCTATGTACCTGAGAGCAATTTGTGAAGTCCACTGCAGTGCCCCCTAGGGTACCCGGTTGGTTTCCTGGCATGTCAGGGGGACCAATGCACTATGAATGCTGGCTCTTCCCATGACCAAAGGGCTTGCATTTCGCTGGGTTTGAGATGGCCGGGCCCAGTTTCCATTATGGCTGGAAAACGAAGCTGTTGTTTGTTTCTGAGATGGGCGTCCTTGGTTTCCATTATCACTGAAAATCAGAAACGACCAAGTCTAGGGATGACCATCTCTAAGGACACCCTAAATGTCAAAATTTGGCCGTCCTCGACCATATTATCGAAACGAAAAATGGACGTCCATCTCGTTTCGATAATACGGGTTTCCCCGCCCCTCCATTGGGATGTTTTGCTAGGACGTCCTCAGCAAAACGTGGGCGTCCCTTTCAATTATGCCCCTCCACGTTATGTTATAAACACTAATAGTGTTCACAATGGTTAGTGATTTTATATTGGTTAGTTGTCTGTATATTTGGTATATCTTTTCTGTTTACTTGCCTGGTACTTTATATGTATATGCTCTGTTGCTTTTAAAGCTTTATGTTTATAGATTTTTTTAAGTTATTATGATTTTATTATTTGAAACTGACCCCCTATGTTTACTAAAGCTTATCTTGAGTTATCTGCAGCAGAGCCCATTTTATTCCTATGGGCCTTGCTGCAGAAAACTCGCGCTAAGCTCCCTGATTAAGCATTTTTATTACATGTTTTTAAGTTGTTTGTATGTCCTTGTGAATGTATTTCTGTAATTTGTCTATAGTTTTTGAAATTCATTTTTATATTCATTCTGTATGTTTAATGTAATAGTGTGTTCTAAAAACCCTGATGCAGCCTATTTGATGAAACATGGCAATATCAGGTCTAGTCTAATAAAGATTTTCCTGGACTCTTGGTCTGCTCTGGGTTATGAGCTGTTTTGCATGCATCTGCATGCTTTGTATCTCAGTACTCTGTATACTATGGTACCTCATGTTAATATGCATTACAGTAATACAACATGCATTGTTGCTCTTTAATATGGGCTAAAGGGCAAATAATGCATGTTAGGGCCCTAATGCACCTTAATAGCTACCCGCTAGGGGGGTAATTCTCGGTAGATCGCCTACAGTTAGGTGCTGGGATGGTGCGCATTAAGCACGATTTCTACAACAGCAGCTCAGTGGCTGGTGTAAACGCTCACTCCTAACTATGGTCGGTTAGGTGCATAAATTTCAAAAATATGATATATAAATCTTAATCTTAAAAAATGCTAGTCTTCTATAACTCATGCACGTAACTGCCTTTCATGCTCCTGACCCACCCATGCCCCTCCCAGGTCAACACCCCCTTGGAGTTGTGCATTCTGGAATTTGCGCACACAATTTATACAATGAGGCATATTTTCAAAGCACTTTGGGAGGCTAAGTTCCATAGGTTTCTATGGAACTTTGGGAGGCTAAGTGCTTTGAAAATGAGCCTCAATATCAACTAAGGGCAGTTGGGGGCTTAACTACCAATTAGTGCCAATTAACACTAATTATAGGAAGCAATTGGTTGTTAAGACCATTTAGCACTAATTATAGGTAATAAGTGGTTGTTAAGGCCAATTAGCAGCTAATTAATTAATGAAGTTATTCTATAAGTTGCATATACAAATTTGCATGCTAGTTGGAAATTTGGGCACACAAGTTTCAAATTCAAATTTATGTGTGCATTTTTAAGGATCCATGCATAGGTGTGATCTAGTGGTTAAAACACTGGTCTTGCAATCCAGAGGTGGTGGGTTCAAATCCTGCTGCTGCTCCTTGTGATCTTGGGCAAGTCACTTAACCTAACTCCATTGCCTCAGGTACAAACTTAGATTGTGAGCCCTCCTGGAACAGAGAAATATCCAGTGTATCTGAATGTAACTCACCTTGAGCTACTGCTAAAAAAGGTGTGAGCAAAATATAAATAAATAAATGCATAAATTTATGCATGGCTACAAAAAGGTGGTGCAGCCATGGGAGGGTCATGGGTGAATCAGGGGCATTCCTACAATTTTTGCGTGGTGTTATAGATTAAGGGGAATTCGCACCTAATTTAGACACAAGGATTTACACCAGGTCTTACTTAGTGTAAATCCTCATGTCTAAAGTTAGGTGCTGATCCCTGCACTAAGCGTATTCTATAAACAATGCCAAACTTTCAGTGCCATTTGTAGAATAGCACTTAGTGTGTTATTTTTTTGGCGCTGTTTATAGAATTTGGTCCTGTGTTTGTATTTTCAGTTCATGCCTTTTTTTGGGATTTGAATGTTGTTATTTGTTGTCCGAGAGAGCCCAGCTGGATGGTATTGGTGATTGGGAATGTAAATTTCAATCCTGCTGCATATTTGTAATTTCATTGACACTAGGTTTTTTGGTCTGTTTTCTACCCTTAGTTTGCCAGGGTACGAGCAACAAGCTAACACGGATGGCAACTATCGATGAACATTTCAACAGCCTGCAGAAAATGTACAATAACTGTGAGATAGTACTTGGAAATCTGGAGATCACAAATGTCCCACGCCAGTATGATCTCTCCTTCCTAAAGGTAAATGTCTTTCTCAGACAGCTATTACTACTACTACTACTACTATTTAGCATTTCTATAGCGCTACAAGGCGTACGCAGTGCTGCACAAACATAGAAGAAGGACAGTCCCTGCTCAAAGAGCTTACAATCTAGTAGACAAAAAATAAGCAAATCAAATCAATTAATGTGTACAGGAAGGAGGAGAGGAGGGTAGGTGGAGGCGAGTGGTTATAAGTGGTTACAAGTCAAAAGCAATGTTAAAGAGGTGGGCTTTCAGTCTAGATTTAAAGGTGGCCAAGGTTGGAGCAAGATGTAGGGGCTCAGGAAGTTTATTCCAGGCGTAGGGTGCAGCGAGATAGAAGGCGCGAAGTCTGAAGTTGGCAGTAGTGGAGAAGGGAACAGATAAGAAGGATTTATCCATGGAGCGGAGTGCACGGGAAGGGGTGTAGGGAACAATGGCGTTCCTAGGGGGGCTGGCACCCGGGGCGGATCGCCGATGCACCCCGCACCCCCCGGGTGCAGCGCCCCCCCCCCCCGATGCAGGGCGGACCCCCCCCAGTGAAAGGACACCCCCGCGAAGGACCCCCCCCACCGGGTGCACGCGGCCGGGGGGGGGGGTGCTGCGCGCCTGTCCTTCGTTGTTCCATGCTTCTTCTCTGCCCCGGAACAGGAAGTAACCTGTTCCAGGGCAGAGAAGAAGCATGGAACAACGGAGGACAGGTGCGCGCGGCACCCCCCTGGCGGCGGGCACCCGGAGCGGACCGCACCCACGGCCCCCCCCCCCTAGGAACGCCACTGGTAGGGAAGGACGAGTGTGGAGAGATACTGGGGAGCAGCAGAGTGAGTACATTTATAGGTTAGTAGAAGAAGTTTGAACAGGATGCGAAAACAGATAGGGAGCTAGTGAAGCGACTTGAGGAGAGGGGTAGTATGAGTAAAGCGACCCTGGCGGAAGACGAGACGGGCAGCTGAAAAGAGAACCAGGTGATCACTTTTCTGCCACTTTAAACAGATATTTGTTTAATATTATGTGGATTCGTAGAAACACTATCCATGAAAGTGGTGCTGCTGAAAATCTATGCAAACAAGCATCTATTGAAAGTTAATCCTGCTACAGTGTATGTATGTATTTATAGCTAAACATGTAAATTATCTGTTCAGCTGCTGAGTTTTGCCTCTAAGCAGGTACATTTCAGTGCTGTCCCAGGTCCACCCCATCCACACCCCATTTTAAAATGGATAACTTTGTCTGCGTAGTGATACAGGAGGAATTTAATCATTTTAGCACAGGTCCCATAACATAGGGAGTGACAACTGCCCTTCCTCGAAGTGCCACCCCCAACAACCTTTCTCATTCCCATTCTTTCCACCAGCCCTTTCCCCTCCCCATTTTATGCCCAACTCTATTACCCTTTACTTTCCACAATACAAACTAGGATCTATGAATCTTCAATGAACAGTAATAAGAACAAAATAGACAACAGTGTGGAAGTTAACAGACAGCAGTTTTATTTATTGTCAAAGAACTTCAGAGTACACGTGATGTACCAGTACCCAAAGCTACATTACAGAAATCAGTTTGCAGGAGTGGCCTAGTGGTTAGGGTGGTGGACTTTGGTCCTGGAGAACTGAGGAGCTGAGTTCGATTCCCACTTCAGGCACAGGCAGCTCCTTGTGACTCTGGGCAAGTCACTTAACCCTCCATTGCCCCATGTAAGCCGCATTGAGCTTACCATGAGTGGGAAAGCGCAGGGTACAAATGTAAGAAAAAAAAATAGCAGAACTTGATCCAGTCAACTCTGTGCTACCCACCATATTAGCTAAGTAGCTTGCCCATTCACTGTGTGACCACTGTTCACCGCCCCTCCTTTCCCAGCCAAGGCTTAGGGAAACCAGCAAGGACCTCCTTGTCACAATGCTAGGTCAGATGACCCATGATTACACCTTCATTTCTACTGCCAGGTGAAAATTAAGGAAGATCATTTGTTACTCCAGAAAACCCCAAATTACTGCCACTGGGCCCAGTGAGAAGTTGCTCCCCCCCCCCACCCCCACAACAAACGAAGCCGCGTTCCTTTGACCCAGAGACTGACAAACTAGTTCAGTGGTTTCCTGAACATCATCCAAGAACAGGTCCAAACCAACATCTGATAAACGTACCCTGTCATGGCCTTAAAGGCCAGCACAAGCTACATCAACCCAATCATGTCTCATTTGAAGCCCATCCCTCGATAACAACCATAACCCAATTTGTCTGTTGTCCTTAACTAAACCTCTCCTCCAGCATTTATCTTGCTGACAACGAGGACAAAGGATAATGTATGACCATGCTGCTATCTTAGCAGTTGGGAACCAGTTCATGATACTTCATATCATCCTTCACTTTATTACTCAAATGCTTGCAAGTCCTTCCTCCCCTTCACCCCATGATCCAGCATCTCACCATCCAACACTCCCTTCACTCCATGATCTAGCATGTTTCCCTCTCTCTTTCCTTCCTCCCCTTCACCCCATGATCCAGCATCTCACCTTCTCTTCCACCTCTGCCCCAGGTCCATACTTTTCAATGCACTTTTCCCCTTTAGAGCGCTAACAGTGGCAACGTTTCACATTTAGCCGTCTGCTCTGCGTCAGCCCAGGAGTTGTTCTCTCTGCCGTGCCCTGCCACCTTTGCTGTAACTTCCTGTTACTGTGGATATGTCTTGACACTTAGCTAAGCTAAAACGGAACGCAAATGATGTCTGATATCTGAATATTTTGGTAGAAAACTTGTCTATGCACTTCAACTCTCTAGAGTGAGGCACGGCAGAGAAGGTCTCCTGGACTGACGCAAGGCAGGCTGCTGAATGTGAAATGCGACTGTTGTTAGTGCTCTGAAGGGGAAAATCAGGTTGAAAGGTAAACGGGGGGGGCGGGGGGGCTCAGGACAGCTGCTGCTGAAGATGGAGGAAGTGGCGACGAGAGAGAGAGAGAGAGATTAGCTCAAGACAGCTGCTGGAGGCTTGCTTGTGGGAATCAGGTGAAAAAAGGTACCAGTACACCATACCGCATGTACCGGCAGAAAAAAAGCCCTGTGTGTTTTGCAGGCATGTGCATGCTTTAAATGGTCTAGTGTGCTTGAGACTGTCCTCTTTTTTTAATAGAGTTCCTTTTCTTGATTGTTATTTTAAATTTGGTTGTACATTGCTGAGATCTTACGATTGTAAGTCAAGTGGTATAGCAAGTGTAATAAACTGTAACTTTAACTGCAGTATTATATGTATCCACTGCTAACCTAAACTAACGTGTGTTACAGGAACATAAGAATAGCCATACTGGGTCTGACCAATGGTCCATCTAGCCCAGTATCCTACTTCCAACAGTTGCCAATCCAGGTCACAAATACCTGGCAGCATAGGCGCCGACACCGTGGGTGCTGTGGGTGCTCGAGCACCCCCAATATTTCACCGACCGGAAGTTTCCAATGTTCCTCTCTCCGAGCTCCAGTGCCCCCCCTCCTCCATCCCTCCCTCCCTCCCTCCGAGTTCCAGGGCCCCCCGCCCTCGCTCCTCTACCCCTCCCTCCCTCCGTCCATCCAAATTTTAAAATCCATCTTCTTACCTCATCGGGGGGGGGGGGGGGTTACGGCGCCAGCTGCACGCCACATAGTGGCAGGACCAGAGCTGAGAGACAGACGAAGGAAGGCTGAAGCGCGAGCCTGCACGCTTTTCACTACGTGGCGTGCAGCTGGCGCCGTAACACCCCGACGAGGTAAGAAAATGGATTTTAAAATTTGGACGGACGGAGGGATGGAGGGGCGAGGGCGGAGGGCCCTAGAACTCGGAGGGAGGGATGGAGGAACAGGGGGGGGGGGGGCTCTGGAACTCGGAGGGAGGAATGGACAGATGGGCGGGGGGGGCCCTGGAACTTGGAGGGGGAGGGGGAAGGGGGAATGCACCACCTCTAAAAAACAAAATTGAGCACCCCCAATCATTTTAAAAAGTCGGCTCCTATGCCTGGCAGAAACCCAGTTAGTAGCAACATTCCATGCTACCAATCCCAGGGCAAGCAGTGGTTTCCCCCATGTCCATCTCAATAGCAGACTACGGACTCTTCCTCCAGGAACTTGTCCAAACTTTTAAAAAGGGGGTGGGGGAGAAGGGTATGATGTGTGAAAATGTGACTTTGACTTGCTCTCCCCCTCCCCCCAAATATTTCCTGGAAGTTCTTTGGCCCACCTTTACTTTGTTTTTTGACCTAAGTATTACCATGGTAGGGCCCTTTTAGCCAAATTAAAGGGCAAATAATGCAACAAGGCCCTAAAGCAGCTTGATAACCTTCTCCTAAGGTAGCTACAAAGAAAAAAAATGGCCATCCTCTAAGATGAATGGATAACAGATATCACCATCTTTTACCGTAAGATTGTTTATACTCAGACACTATGGCAGTTTGCCAGTGGAAATAGTTGTGGCTAATACACACTGGACAAGTTTCTTAAGAAAAAAGATATCAATGGTCATGATAGCCTATCTACATACTAACGAAAAGTGCTAATCCAGTAGGTCAGAAAAGAAATAGTTTTATTGTTGCTGAACTGACTGTACATGTACCATGTTTTCATGCCTCCTAGATTAGCATTCAGAGAGGGCTGTGAGATCGGATCCAGTGTACCTTGAGCTTGTTTGTGTCACTTGAGCTTTTCTGTTCCAGTTTTATAAAAACAAGGGAAATAATGAGAATGAGAAACTCTACTTGTGTTTGTTTTTCGTAGAGTATACAGGAGGTTACGGGCTATGTGCTAATAGCTATTAATTCACTGCGGACAATATCACTGGAAAATCTCAGAATCATTCGAGGAAACACACTGTATGAAGACAACATGTCACTGGCGGTTTTTAGCAATGAGGATCATGAAACAAAGTTTGCCTTAGAAGAACTAAACCTAAGGAGTTTAACAGGTAAGGCGGTGCAAAGATATTATATTCAGTAAAAAAGGGGCTGATATTCAGACAATTTAACACCTAAAATTGAGTGGATAACCCGATATATCAGGTCTTTGTAAGCCACATTGTGCCTGCAAATAGGTGGGAAAATGTGGGATACAAGTGCAATAAATAAATAAATGTAACCAGACAGCGCATATGTTTAAATTTATCTGGTTATCTTATGGAAGGGAGAGCAGTATGCTGGGACATAGCCCGATATTTAGAATTATCCAGTAATCCTGATCCATTTAAATGAGATTACACATATTATTGCTTTAACGTAACTGGATAAAGGTATCCAGTTCAATTTAATCTGTGATAATCAGATATTCTCTGATATATCCAGTTATCTTTAATCAAATATCAGCCCTCTACAGTTATATGCAAACATTTTGGCACACCTGGTCAAATTTTGTTTCAGTGAATCTTTAAGTGAATACAGCCTCAATATTGTACAAAGTTAAATACTCATCGTTCTGAAAATGTTGACGTGTAATTACTGTTTGCAGTTTTGAATAGATTCAGAATAAGCAAAGTGTTTATGGCAAGTGCAAAAGTGTGCACACCCTCAGAACAGCTTCCAAACATTTGTAACCAGCTAAGAGGGGTAGATTTCAAAGTGCATTATGGTCATAATGTGTTATTTGCCACTTAATAAGTGATAAAGGGCACTAACAAAGGTTATATCACTGTAATGTACTTTATTTTAAGTACGGATTATATATAATAAGATACAAAGCATGCAAAACAGCTCATTACTAAGCAAATTCAATAATGCAAGCCGAGTTATTCCTGAAAAAATAACACCAGCAAAAAGCTTCTTAAAGGAGGCAGTACTGAGCAATGAGGAACAGTCCTCTTCCGCTTCCCCCTAAATTGCATCTCCCACCCCATAGCCAAAGCACCAAGTACGTCCCTTAGGCCCAGAAAACTATGCCAAGTAATCCCCCCATCCTAAAGACCTCTCCTCAAGGTACAGCCAAAGCACCCCACCCTCCCTTAGGCGCCCCCTGCCCCCAATGGTCTAGCTTCCTAATCCTTGGTTACCAATAGGTTCAGGACAGAAGCAATCCTCACTTACTCTTGCCCTGTCTGGCACCAGTGATCCTTAGCTGTAGTCTTATATTTTGCCCTTATATTGCAGCTTGACCCCCTAGCTGAAGTACCACAACACTACTGCTAGAGGTTACTGACACCATTTTGAACCTGGTACCAGAAGGGTCAAAACTGACTGGGGAATGCTTCTTCCTCAAACACCCTAGACACCAGGGATTAGGATTCTAGGCCTGGGGGCGGGCAAGCTAAAAGAAGGGGGATGTTTATTTGTACTTGGGAAATTCTTCAAGGCAGGGACAAGTACATTTCTGGGTCTTCAGGGCCGGGGGAAGTATTTGGTGGTGGCTTTGGGGCACTGTAAGGTTGGAGAGGAAGAATTTTGGGGGTGTTTCAGGGTTGAGGGATGTCATTCAGTGGGAAGGGGTGGCTCCTCATAGCCTGTGAGGATCGGACCATGGCTTTGTAGTCTGATGCTATTGGGATGGAAAAATAACAAGGCTTTCTGAGAAGTTCCGAGAGAAGAGGACATTTCTATAGTAAGTGAACGCTATTTTGCTTTGTGCTTTGGGAACTTAAAGATTGGGGTTTAAAGGAGGAATTGTAGGTTAGTGTTAAGCAAAATAAAAATATGAAAAGCAAATTTTATCAACTAATCTCCATACTCTTTTCCACTTAGTTTTAAAAACTTTGTACCACAGCATTAACAGATAGAATCTAGCAGGCACTGCAGAATCTAGTTTAGTATTAAGGGAGAATAAAAAAGAGAGAGACAGAGGGAAAAGCAAGCAGGACCTAGTTTAGTATTAAGGGGGGAATAAAAAGAGAGAGAGAGAAAAGCAAGCATCATTAACTAGTTGCCATGGAGGGGCATAATCGAACGGGGCGCCCAAGTTTTCCTGAGGGCATCCTTGCAGGACATCCCTGCGAAGGGGTGGGGAAACCCATATTATCGAAACAAATGGGTGGCCATCTTTCATTTCAATAATACAGTCGGGGATGCCCAAATCTCCACATTTAGGTCGACCTTAGAGATGGTCGTCCCTAGAGATGGTCGTCCCCAATTTTTGTCGATAATGGAATCCGAGGACGCCCATCTCAGAAACGACCAAATCCCCTCACATGCCAGGACATCAACCGGGCACCCTAGGGGCACTGAAGTGGACTTCACAAATTGCTCCCAAGTGCACAGCTCCCTTACCTTGTGTGCTGAGCCCCCCAACCCCCCCCCCAAAACCCACTACCCACAACTGTACACCAGTACCATAGCCCTTAGGGGTGAAGGGGGGCACCTAGATGTGGGTACAGTGGGTTTCAGGTGGGGTTTGAAGGGCTCACATTTACCACCACAAGTGTAACAGGTAGGGGGGGATGGGCCTGGGACCGCCTGCCTGAAGTGTACTGCACCCACTAAAACTGCTCCGGGGACCTGCATACTGCTGTGAGGGACCTGAGTATGACATTTGAGGCTGGCATAGAGGCTGGCACAAAATATTTTTAAAGTTGTTTTTTGAGGGTGGGAGGGAGTTAGTGACCATTGGGGGAGTAAGGGGGGGGGGACATCCCTGATTCCCTCTGGTGGTCATCTGGTCAGTTCGGGCACCTTTTTGAGGCTTGTCGTAAGAAAAAAGCTCATCAGGGACGTTCTTCTTTTTTCCATTATGGGTCAAGGACGCCCATGTGTTAGGCATGCCCCAGTCCTGCCTTCGCTACGCCTCTGATACACCCCGGGGAACTTTGGTCATCCCCGCGACGGAAAGCAGTTGGGGACGCCCAAAATTGGCTTTCGATTATGCCGATTTGGGCAACCCTGGGAGAAGGACACCCATCTCCCGATTTGTGTCAAAAGATGGGCGCCCTTCTCGTTCAAAAATAAGCCAGATAGTAAAAAAATTTTTTAGGTATATTAAAAGCAGGAAGCTGGCAAAAGAGTGTTGGACCGCTAGATGACCGCGTAGTAAAAAGGGCGACCAGGGAAGACAAAGCCGTAGCAAAGAGATTAAATGAATTCTTTGCTTCGGTCTTCACTGAGGAAGATTTGGGTGAGATACCGGTGCCAGAAATGGTATTCGAAGCTGACGAGTCGGAGAAACTTAATGAATTCTCTGTAAACCTGGAGGATGTAATGGGGCAGTTCTACAAACTGAAGAGTAGCAAATCTCCTGGACCAGATGGTATTCATGGTAGGCAATCCACCTAAGTGGATGAACACAAAATCCCAAGGGATCAAAACGCAAGCAAGGAAGTGGGAAGTGGACCAATGACTCCAGGAAGCTATGACTATGGTAGTATATGATGAACAAATTTCAATGTAGACTTGGCACAGTACTGTGTTTCGGCCACAGGCCTGCCTCAGGAGTCTTTGATGGTCTTCATATAGATAAATAATCTCAATATAAGCTGGTCTTGAAAAAGACCTTTACGATCTAAGTATGGAGTGAAAAGCAGGATGTATCTCCTTGTATCTGCAAAAAGTAAAGGTGGTATTCATCCCAGAGTACTGATAGAACTGAAAAATTAGCTTGCGGAGCTATTGTTAGTAAAATGTAATTTATCCTTAAAATTGAGCGTGGTACCGGAAGATTGGAGGGTGGCCAATGTAACGCCGATTTTTTAAAAAAGGTTCCAGAGGAGATCTGGGAAATTATAGACCGGTGAGTCTGACGTCAGTGCCGGGCAAAATGGTAGAGACTATTATTAAGAACAAACTTACAGAGCATATTCAAAAGCATGGATTAATGAGACAAAGAGGGGCATAATCGAACAGGGACGACCATCTCTAAGGACGTTCCGGCGAAGGGGCGGGGAAACCCATATTATTAAAACAAGATGGACGTCCATCTTTTGTTTCGATAATATGGTCGGGGACACCCAAATCTCAACATTTAGGTCAACCTTAGAGAGATGGTCGACCTTAGAGATGGTCATCCCCGGTTTTCGGCCATAATGGAAACAGAGGACGCCCATCTCAGAAATGACCAAATCCAAGCCCTTTGGTCATGGGAGGAGCCAGCATTCATAGTGACTGGTCCTCCTCACATGCTAGGACACCAACCGGGCACCCTAGGGGGCACTGCAGTGGACTTCAGAAATTTCTCCCAGGTGCATAGCTCCCTTACCTTCGGTGCTGAGCCCCTCAACCCCCCCAAAAAACCCACTCCCCACAACTGTACACCACTACCATAGCCCATAGGGATGAAGGGGGGCACCTAGATGTGGGTACAGTGGGTTTTGGGTGGGTTTTGGAGGGCTCACATTTACCACCACAAGTTTAACAGGTGGGGGGGGGATGGGCCTGGATCCGCCTGCCTGAAGTGCACTGCACCCACTAAAACTGTTCCAGGGACCTGCATACTGCTGTGATGGAGCTGAGTATGACATTTGAGGCTGGCATAGAGGCTGGAAAAATGTTTTTTAATTGTTTTTTTAGGATGGGAGGGGGTTGGTGACCACTGGGGGAGTAAGGGGAGGTGATACCCGATTCCCTCCTGTGGTCATCTGGTCAGTTCGGGCACTTTTTTGAGGCTTGGTCGGAAAAAAAAGGGAACAAGTAAAGTTAACCAAATGCTCATGAGGGACACTCTTCTTTTTTCCATTATCGGCCGAGGACGCCCATCTTTTAACCATGCCCCCGTCCCGCCTTCGGTACACTGCCGACACGCCCCTGTGAACTTTGGTCGTCCCCGCGACGGAAAGCAGTTGAGGACGCAAAAAATCAGCTTTTGATTATGCCGATTTGGGCGACCTCGGGAGAAGGACGCCCATTTCCTGATTTGTGTCGGAAGATGGGTGTCCTTCCCTTTCGAAAATAAGCTAGAAAGTCAACATGGATTTAGTGAAGGGAAATCTTGCCTCACCAATCTACTACATTTCTTTGAAGGGGTGAACAAACATGCGGATAAAGGTGAGCCGGTTGATATTGTGTATCTGGATTTTCAGAAGGCATTTGACAAAGTACCTCATGAAATACTTCAGAGGAAATTGGAGAGTCATGGGATAGGAGGTAGTGTTCTATTGTGGATTAAAAACTGGTTAAAAGATAGAAAACAGAGAGTAGGGTTAAATGGTCAGTATTCTCAATGGAGAAGGGTAGATAGTGGGGTTCCCCAGGGGTCTCTGCTGGGACTGCTGCTTTTTAACATATTTATAAATGACCTAGAGATGGGAGTAACTAGTGAGGTAATTAAATTTGTTGATGACACAAAGTTATTCAAAGTCGTTAAATTGCAGGAGGATTGTGAAAAATTACAAGAGGACCTTACGAGACTGGGAGACTGGGCGTCTAAATGGCAGATGACGTTTAATGTGAGCAAGTGCAAAGTGATGCATGTGAGAAAGAGGAACCCGAATTATAGCTACGTCATGCAAGGTTCCACGTTAGGAGTCACGGACCAAGAAAGGGATCTAGGTGTCGTCATTGATGATACATTGAAACCTTCTGCTCAGTGTGCTGCTGTGGCTAAGAAAGCAAATAGAATATTAGGTATTATTAGGAAAGGAATGGAAAACAAAAATTAGGATGTTATAATGCCTTTATATCGCTCCATGGTGCGACCGCACCTTGAATATTGTGTTCAATTCTGGTCGCCGCATCTCAAAAAAGATATAGTGGAATTAGAAAAGGTGCAGAGAAGGGCAACGACAATGATAAAGGGGATGGGATGACTTCCCTATGAGGAAAGGCTAAAGCGGCTAGGGCTCTTCAGCTTGGAGAAAAGGCGGCTGAGGGGAGATATGGAATTCGTTGCCAGAGAATGTAGTAAAGGCAGTTAGCTTAGCGGAGTTTTAAAAAGGTTTGGACGGCTTCCTAAAGGAAAAGTCCATAGAGCATTATTAAATGGACTTGGAGAAAATCCACTATTTCTGAGATAAGCAGTATACAATGTTTTGTATTTTGGGGGGATCTTGCCAGGTATTTGTGACCTGGACTGGCCACTATTGGAAACAGGATGCTGGGCTTGATGGATCTTTGGTCTTTCCCAGTATGGCAATACTTATGTACTTATGAGGTTGATTCCCAGTTGCATTATTCTTCTACCACAGGAGTTGAACAGAGTAAGGTCAGTTTGTGAATCCCCCACCATAAATTAAAGTGTGGTAGAAGTCTGACTTTTACTGCACTTTGATACCTGCCTCTAGCCTTTCTATTCTTGCATTTGGAATTTTTCCCATGCTCCTTGCAGAATTCTTCTAGCTCAGAAATATTCTTAGTTCTTTTTGCAAGCACTGCATTTTTTATATCTCCTGCATATTTTTTTAAAATATTCAAGTCTGGAGGTTGTGGAAGCCATCAAAAAACTTTTATTTTTCTTTCCTGTGCTTAATACTTAGCAAGGCATTCTTTTCTTCAAATACTTCACCATTTTTTTTCTCCAAAATTATCTTGTGTGATTGTGGCTAAACAGTTCAATTTTTGTGTCATCAGTCTAAAGCACTTTGCTCTCAAAGGTTTTACATACTTTAGACAATGATTTTGGTGATGTGGTCATGGAAAAGGTTTGCTTCTTGTTGCAAATCACTGTGTAAGCAACACTGTACTGTGGATCTTTGCCAGCTACTCAAGTCTCAGCTAAAGTTTTCACCAGGTAATTTTTCTGATCATGGATTCTGTTTTGCACATCTGACCTGTTTTTGGCCAGCTCTCTTGGAGATTTTTCTTGGTGTTCTAGACCCTGTCTTGACTTCAACAAATCCATTTCTTAACAATTTTTCTGACATTTGAAATTGCTAGCTGGAAGCATTTAGAATATTTTTATAGCCTTCCTCTGCTTTGTAAGATGGTAGTTAAGATTAGACATAACAACAATTACAGTCTGAGAGGTTAGAAGGGTCAGAGTATTATTCCTTTATCCATGGAATTGTCCTCACCTGATTAATTGAAAACCTAAAGCGTCAACCAACGTTTAGAGCCTTATTAACAACTTTGTTAATAATTTTTAAAAGTAGTAAAAAATCAATTGGAGTGTTCCAAACTTTTGAACATGCCATATCTGTAGTTTTCTTTATTTTGAATCTGTAAAGAAAAACGTGCAAATAAGTAGAAAATCTACATTAAAAATTGCAGAAAGATGTCGTGTTTAACTGTATGTACACACAGAAGAAACAAGTCCTCACAGTCTAAACAGAACTCAGGAAAACAGCAAAGAGGATGCAAAAATAAATGGATGATGCTTCAAATGGTCTATGAATTTATTGTACAACAACCATGACTCAAATGTTTAACTGTGTACCGTGTAGAGGTTGCACCACCTTCTTTTCACATAGATAGTCCTTAAAACATAGCAGTAGAGAAAATGAAGTAGATAAAAACCCATATGGCCCATCAGTTTGCCCAACTGTATCATCCACTATCCCTTCCTCACCCTTAGAGATCCTATGCTGTTGTCTTTAGCTTTCTTGAATTCAGATACATTAATTCTCCGCAGGGAGGCTATTCCACAGATTCGCCACCCTTTCTGTGAAAAAGTATTTCCTTAGTTTGCTGCTGGGTCTGACCTCTTTCACCTTCACCCTATGCCACCTCATTCCATTTCAATTGAGAGTCTTGCCTTCTGTGCTTTCGTGCCATGGAGGTATTTAAATATCTCTATCATATCTCCCCTCTTTATGTCTGTCCCCATATGCTTTATGACAAAGATCGCTGACCATATTAATAGCCGCCCTCTGGACCGACTCCACCCTGTTTTTAACTTTTTGAAGACGAGGTCTCCAGAATTGTGCACAGTCAGTGGTGTGCTGGTAAATTTTTAACAACAGGCTCTCTCCCCACCCAGCAATTTGGGGGTGCGCAGAGGTGGACTGGGGGGCAATGCATTACTCTCTTTCTCTCTCTCCTTCCCCCCTCATATCAGAGCTCCCATTAAACCATAAGACCCCCATTAAACAACAAATCTTTATAGCCCAAATCAAGTGCCATGTTCATAGCCTTTTATATATATGTATATATCATGGTGCATGATTAAAAGCTTTCACAAACTACTGCCCAGCTGTTCAGCTTGAACATTGGAATTTGTCTCCTGAGGCTTCTGATCCTGAGACCCATCCAAAAAATCTTTAGGGTCTAGACCTTCAGTTTGAGAACTCATTCCTGCCTGAGTAAACAGCTTGGATCAAAGAAACTAAAGGAGAAGGTTGTCATGCTGAAGTACAAAGTACAAGGTGGCCAGAACTCTCTTTTACCAAGCGTGGCAGGCAGCAGCAATGACCCTAAGCCACTGATGCCTGTACCCCACACATGCTTAGTTGTTGATGGTTCAAGGATGCTGTTGCCAACTGCAGAGCTTGGTAGAAGAGAGTTCTGGCTGTCTTTGGAGGAGGTCCTTAGCTTGGAATGCTTGAGGATCCTCACCAGCTATACAGACCCGCAGGAGAAAAGGCAGGGAGGGATGTTGTTGGGTTGGGGCTAGTTAGGGTGGGCGGGCCTGGAGCAAAAGTGTCTGGGCCTGGGCCAATCCAGGCCCGCCCATGGCTACGCCCCTGGAACCACTTACTTATAAAAAGTTTAGTTACCCTTAAAATAGCTCCTTTCAGTTTTGCCCTCTGCTTTTCTACTTTTCCCAAATGTTCCCATCCAGCTAACAATTCCTTGAGGTATTCCCCCATCTCAACAAAGTTAGTTTTTTTGAAGTCTAGAACCTTCACTTCTGAAGGCTTACCTGTCTTAATATTGAACCACACCATTCAATGATTACTGGATATCAGAGGATCACCCACTATAACATCAGAAACACTCTCCCTATTTGTAAGCACTAAGTCCAGTATGGCCTAATTCCGCATGGGTTCTATTACCAACTGCATGAACATTTCACCCTGTAGAGAATCTAGGCTCTCCCTACTTCTATACAACCCTGCAAAAGGGTTGCCCCAATCAGCATCCGGCATATTAAAATCACCTATTAGTAGTACTTCCTCTTTCAGAACTGTATTGTGAATCTTCAATTAAATCTGTCTACTTCTGCCTGTGAACGCACAATTTGAGTGGGGGTGAATAAACATTTACATATAACTGTACATATTTAACTTAAAGAAGGTCATATAATTATTAATATCATAAGCTTTAAGACTAAGGGCGCCTTTTACAAAGCGATTAGCAGTGTGCCAATTATGATGAAGCCCATTCAATTTCTATGAGCTTTGTCACATTCGGAGCTTGGTAATCACTACCACGGCTTTGTAAAAGGAGCCCTAAGATGTCTCATAAACTTAACTGCAGTTTGAATAATTTGGCCTTTCTTGCTAACTTTTTGGAAGTGTTTATTATTAGCTAATATTATTTAGTGTTATTATTTAGAAATAGTGGAGAAAAGATGACGTATTCACCCTTTTGTGCTATGTTGCAGAAATTCTTACAGGTAACATAAGAGTTCTCTGGAACCCAAAGCTTTGTTACTTGAACACTATCCAGTGGGAGGATATTTTAGGCAAGCCAATCACAGAAAATCAAACCATGGTGGATGAATTAAGCCCTATAGATTGTAAGTATTCTTGAATTATAATGGCACTTAACTGTTAAAATGTAGAGTTTCTATAGGAAGTGTTATTTGATTTTATGAAGAGGTACAGTATAAGCGGCATACTGTCTGTACTATCTTGTGGTCAGTTTTGCAATTTGCATAGCTAGTAGTGCTGGAATTTGATGCAAGTATTTCTACTTGCAATAAACGAGCTAAAGATACCCAAATACATTTGTCTCTCTTATTTTATACAAGCTGATGATTGGGGGAAAATAGAATGTGTGCAGTTGAAAATCAAATATATCTGACAGGACCAAACCAAGGGCATTTGACACTATAGGCAAACCTTCAGCTGTGCAATTCAAGGGACAGATCAAGGCCTGCCCCTCCTTCCCCACATCCAGCATCTCCCCTTCCATAGTCCAGAATTTATTTCCTACCTTCTCCTGTATCTGCCAACTCTGTAGTGTCCAGCATCTCTCTCCTTCCCTACCCATTCTCCCCAAGATGTCCAGCATCTTCCCTTCCCTGCTTCCTCCCCCCCCCCCCCCCCCCCCCACACACACACACAAAGTGTACTGGCTTCCATTGACCTCCATTCCCTAGGTGTTCAGCATTCCCCCTGATCCTCCCCCCACCCCCCAATGAGACTTTCATCAGTTCGCTCCTTTCCTTACCCTGTTGTGGTGGTGCCAGTACAGCAGTCATGGTGTCTATAAAAGCTCATTGCAACTAGCATGGGGCCTTAATGCTCAAGGTCTGTCAGGTTCTGCCCCTCTGAACTTCCTGTTTTGGAGATAAGCATGCACAAATGCTGAAGACCCTGTGCCAGCCATGGTGAATCTTTTGTAGACACCACCACTGCCGCATTAGCATTCCAGTGCCCAATGATCCATGACTTATGTAGAACTCGGGGGATTGTTTCTACTGGTAAAAGAAACCACAAAAACAGCTTTATTGTTAGGCATTTTTCAAAATGAACATGTGTATGTATTTTCCCTTTGAGAATTTGTGAAAATCTATGGATAATAGTACCCTTTTACTTAGCAACTACCTAGACAGTTTTGAAATTTCCCCTTTAAGGTCATTTTTAAACTTGTAGATAGCTTTGTGCTTGTCTCTAATCTATTGCCATCATATATTTCATATTGTACAGTCATGTTGCACAAATTCATTTTTCCCGTTCTAACTGTCTGTGCTTGGCACGCTGCTTATCTCAGAGTCAAATAATTATCATAGTACATTACTGGAAGAGTGGTGAATCTTTACGATTTTGCTGCACTAGGAAATGTGCACAATTAGATCTTTTCTGTCTAATAAGTTCACAAACATGATTTACTCTTGATCTTTGGCAATATAAATACAGAATGTGTAGGTTCTTGTACAGATTAATATTCAGGTGGGCAGTCAATGTATAATTTGAAATGTCTGACTTAGATGGTTTTGGTTTTACTTCCCCTCACCCGTAACTGTCCAGTCTGTCTGTATTATTTAGATTGCAAGCTCTTTTGAGTAGGGACTGTCTCTCTTTATGTCAGGTGTTCAGCGCTGCGTGCGTCTGGTAGCGCTATACAAATGCTAATAATAATAACTATGCTTATATACAGCGGTGCTATCAGTTTATGTAGACATATTACATGGAACATCCAGATTAAATATTTCCAAATATATCTGCTATCTGTGTGGAACAGGGAGGGTAATTTTATGAAGCTGTGCCTAGTAAATGCGCATTTTCACATGCCAAACGCCTATTTTACCGACTTGACTTTATAAAATACAGGCTTAGGCACCAGGGCTTACACCAGCTGGTGTAACTTTTTGCGTGTACATTCCACGAATAAGTGCAGCCACCCCACACTCTGTCCAAGCTTCACCTCATGCATACCCACAGTGAAAGTACACGGCATAAAACGTACATGCATGCTTTCATGCAAGTTAGTATGTTATGAGGTCATTTCTACTCCAATCACTTTAAACAGTGGGTAAATCCAATTATGTAGGAGCCTCAGCAGCAACTCATTTCACACAGGGATTGACCCTGTGACTTCTCTGCCTCGTCATTGGCTTCCATTACATAACTTCTTAATCACTTTGGGGCTTTTTTACAAAGACGCAGGAAGCACACGCCCAATCAACACTACCGAATCCCGCGGTAGAAAATAATTTTCTATTTTGTACCACAGGGGGCTTTCCCAGCAGCATGCCTACGCTGGCATGCGCTGAATGGTTACAGCGTGGGTAGCACATGAGCCCTTACCGCTAAGTCAGTGGGTGGCGGTAAGTGTTCAGGCCGTAAATAGGCGTGCGCTACTTTTAATATTAGCGCAGGCCCATTTCCCAGCCCATTAAAAAATCGCCATTTTCCCAACTGCAATAAAAAATGGCCCATTGCGCATCTAAAAGGTGCACCCACACTACCTCAGGCCACTTTTTACCGTGGCTTTGTAAAAGGGGCCCTTTATGTTTCAACAATAAAAAAATTGGTATAAACTTTAAAACTTATCTTTTAGTTTCAAAACACTACATTCAGACCCACACCGATATGGACCATGTTTCGCCATGCTGCATCAGGGCAATAGATCCTATATTAAGATGCAATTAACTTCAGGCGTCTCCTCAACTCGTCTTAATATAGGACATATTGCCCTGATGCAGCATGGCGAAACATGGCCCATGTTGGTGCGGGTCTGAATTTAGTTTTTTGAAACTAAAAGATAAATTATAATGTTTATAGCAATTTTTGTATTGTTGAAGCATAAAGTGATTAAGAAGTTATGTAATGGAAGCCGATGACGATGCCGGCAAGTCACAGGGTCAATCTCTTTCTGAAATATGTTGCTGCTGAGGCTCCTACATAATTGGATTTACCCACCGTTTAAAGTGATTGGAGAATTTTAGAGCGCAGGGTTGTTTTCTGAGTGATTTAAATTACCCCCGCTGTGCATATTACTGTGGACTATTTAACAGTGATTCTTGAGGTCATTTATATGCACAAGTGGCCAGTTATGTGCATAAATGACTGAAATACTGGTATTTATGCATTTACTTAGAACCTAAAACTAAGCAGGTCGTTATAAGATTACCCCCTTAATTTAGATGCTTAGTGGCAGAACATTGTCACCTAGGGGATAGTTTCTAATGTGGATTAAGGGAATAAGGCACACTATTGACAAGTAATGCACATTAACCCCCAAATTCTATAAACTTGTGCACACAATATTACATTCACCCCTGATTCTATAAAAGCCGCCGTAAATTGTGTGCATAAATTTAGGCGTATGTGCCCAATTTGCAGGCGCAATTTAATAGAATAACAAGCAATTATTGACACTAATTAGATTTAATTGGAAGTTACGTGCGTAAATTTAGGTGTGGGATCCGCAGCTAAAATTTATGCACAGCCTGAAAAAGAGGGTGTAGAAATGGGAGGGTCATGGACATTTCAGGGCGGATCAGGGGAGTGGTCTTGAGTTATGTGCGTAATTATAGAATATGGATACTCCACGTGTAAATTTAGGCACAAGGATTTGCACTTCATTTTCATTCATGCAAATGGCAGCACCTAAATTTATGCGTGATCTCTCTGCTTAAGCGTTGTTCTATAAACCACACCCAACTTTAAGCACAGCTTATAGAATAATGCTTAAGCAAGTTTTTTTCAACGCATTTATAGAATCTAGCCCTCAGTGTGCAAAATTGCAAGTGCAAGTTATAGATTAGTGTCAGTTATATGCATAACTTAATTAGCTGCTAATTGGTATTAATTTGGTAAAAATAGTTTGTTCTCTAGTCACAAGTTGCTTGGACCTATTGTAATTCATTCAGTGGTGTTCCTAGGTCGGCTGCCGCTTGGGGCAGATCGCTGCTGCACCCCCCCCCCCCCAGCACACCACCCTTCTCCAGCGAATCACCCCCCCCCCCCCCCCGCAACTCACAACACTCTTCCCAAGTACATCATTCTTAGCTCCTGGGGGTGTAGGGAGCAGTTGCTCAGCTGTTGCCTCCACCAGTTTCCTGCCCCGGAACAGGAAGTAATGTGGCTGCTCCCTGCACCCCCTTGCATCGTGCACCTGGGGTGGATCATCCCACCCTTGGTATGGCACTGAATTCATTGTATCAGGGACTGTCTAAAAGTACTTGTAAAGGTTTCAATTGGTTAAGAATAGGACAGCCATTTAAATGTCATTAAAATTGATCATGTCACACCTGTTTTGGTGGAGTTGCATTGGTTACCCTTACAGGGTGAATTTCATTTGAATTGCTTTGTCTTGTGTACAAGGCTTTTTATATGGGGATTCCAAAATCTCTCTCTGATAAATTAGTCAATTACATATCTTCATGCGCTTTGTGCTCTTCTCAAAAATGGTTGATACAGCTTCCCTCTCTAGACACTGACTACCACCAGAAACAGGTTTTTTTGTTATGCTGTATCTCTACTTTGAAATTCGTTACCTATTATCTTCATAGAATCACCAATTATTCTGTATTTCACAAAGCTTTGAAGACCTGGTTATTTGTCAACAGTTATGGTTCGCTTGAGGGTTGATTTCATCTCAAGAAATCATTCTTTTTTGTATTTTAAGTTTTGTTTTTATTTAGTTGACTAAGAACTAACTTGCTGTGGCGGACCCCCCCTCCCCACACACAAACACACAGGTTTGGTATCTCTCTCTCCCTTGGGCTGACATCTATCCTCACTCTCCCAGTCCAGTCTCTCTTTTGCCTTCTTCTGTCTCCCTTCCAGTGGGTCCAGCACTACTCCCTCACCTCTCTCATTCCCTTGCTGTTGCCAGCATCAGTAGCAGCATGAGAGGCTGTCTTCCACCAGTCCTTGGGTCTTCCTGAAGCCACGTCCTGCCCACAGGAACTTGCATCAGTGGAGGCAGGGCGCGGCAGAGTGAAGACCCAGGTGCTGGCAGAAGGCAGGTTGTCATGCTGCTGCTGCTGCTGCCACTGCTGGCAATTACCAACGCAAACATTACAGGACTGTGGGGAAGTGAGAGAGGTAACGGAGCAGTGCTGAACCCACAGGGAGGGGGAAGGGGGAAGAAAAGGCTTAACCTGTAGATCAGGTGGTCAGAGGCTGGGTATTTTGGTGCCCTTAATCACTGGTGCCCTGGGCCAGAGCCTCACCTGGTCCAATGGTTAAGACACTCCTGGCAACTGCAAGGGGGGGGGGGGAAGGACCAGGAAGGAGCAAGGGTGTGCTATCAGTTTACAGGTGAACATTTAGACTGCATTTGAGCCAACTTAAGTACTTGTGGAGGAGTAGCCTAGTGGTTAGTGCCAATGGCGTTCCTAGGATGGCTGACACCCGGGGTGGATCGCCGATGCGCCCCCCCCCCCCAGATGCAGTGCAACCCCCCACCCCCGGCGAAAGGACACCCCCCCCTCGGGTGCATTTTTACCTGCTGGGGGTGCCGCACGCCTGTTCCGGGGCAGAGGGAGCATGGAACAAGTGGAGCCGACAGGTGCGCAGCACCCCCCCAGCGGCGTGCACCCGGGGCGGACCGCACCCACCGCCCCCCCTTGGTACGCCACTGGTTAGTGCAGTGGACTTTGATCCTGGGGAACTGAGTTCAATTCCTACTGCAGCTCCTTGTGACTCCAGGCAAGTTACTTAACCCTCCATTGCCCCTGGTACAAAATAAGTACCTGAATTATGTAAACTGCTTTGAATGTAGTTGCAAAAACCTCAGAAAGGCAGTATATCAAGTCCCATTTCCCTTTCCCTCTCCCCCTACTCTTCAAGGGGGAGTCATTTTTACCCCAAATTTCCATTTAAATTACACATTAATAAAGTCGTTTAATCTTCTTTCCTTCTTTACCTTGCAACAAATTAGCTCAGTTTTAATAAACGTGAGCATGTGCAAAGTGCTGCTCATGCTCAATTTCACTAAAACCGAGCATGCACTCGACATGAGGGGAAGCAGAGCAGGCAATGCGGCAGAGAACAGCACTGGAAGAAGGCTTCTGCTGGCGGGGCTTGGGGACCCCCGCCAGCCAAACCAGGGGGGACCCACTTGAGTGACTTTATTTCTGATTCCACTGCTAATGTTTCATTTGTATTCAGCATCAGAAGTGATCAGATTATGAAATGCTCAAACGGCTTTACTTCTGTTCTTGCGAAGGGCGATATATCCAGTATTTGTAAATAAATAAACAAATACCAACATGGGCTGTCTACATTCTCCTAAAATGGTTTGAATTTTACTTGTTTGTCCTTACTTTCTGTTCTGCTTATACTCTACTTGGTATTTGAGTGGCTTAATTTTGTATTTCAATCCTAGGTCCAAAGTGTGCAGACTCATGCAATTCATCTTGCTGGGGTCCTGGCCCAGAGAACTGCCAAAAATGTAAGTGTACAAGATATCCGCTGAACATGTCTGTTCTAAACATGTTCATCATAGGCTGAATCTGTGGTGAAATTCTTGTCCAATAGGACCTGTATTCAAAAATACTAAAAGGACTATTCTTGGTAAAAGATTTAATAATCATTTTTCCTTTTGTTAATATATTCAGGTTTAGTTAAAAATTATCCCAAGTTTTACACGTCTACTGCCATCCATTTTAAAATATCTCATTAATGTACATCCATGAAATAAAGCCTTCACCTTCCCTACAAATGTGTGGAATAACATACCAGGCAAGATCGTAGAGACCCAGTGAAAGATTCAAGGAGTCCTTAAGTCCATACAGTCAGTGGCATATCTAATCACGGCATGTGTGTGTTGCATACGCACCCTCTGTCAGTCCCTCCCTTCTCTCGTCTCGCTCCCACTGGGTCTCTCCCTTTCCTTCCCAGCCTGGCCCTGCAAAAATCTGAACTTACCTCTCACCACCCTCTCCCGGCTCCTCCTCCATCCACACTATCTGTCACTGCATGTAACAGGGAAACCCAGTGGTGTTCCTAGGTTGGCTGCCATCCGGGGCAGATCACCACTGTGCCCACCTGGCGCTTCACATCCCCCCCATGAATCACGAACCCCCCCAGCTCATCACCTCCACCCCCCCACCACCACCCTCCCGTCTTTCCTCTTGGGGGTGCAGGGAGCAGTTATGCTGCTGTCGGCTCTGCCGGTTCCCTGCCCCAGAACAGGAAGGAACATCAGAGGGAGCAGGGAACCCCAACTGCTGCGCAGCTGCTCCCTGCACCCCTTTGAAGTGTTCACCTGGGGTGGACCGCCTCCACCGCCCCGCCCTCTGTATGCCACTGGGGAAGTCCAGAAGAGGAAACCAACACCCAAGTTATGGTTCCTCCTCTACAATCCACTGGTCTTGGAAATAGCAAGTATTCCCCTTCATCCTAAAACAGAATGGCTACAAGGAGAGGGCATGAAAAAGAGAGGCTCTTTGTGCATAAAATTGTCAGTAGATCTTCTCTTGATAAAGTGAAAATTAGTAATTCAGAATGACAAGTGGTGACTGATGTTAGAAACTTCCTCAAAGCTTGATTGTCATATGCTGAACACCTGAATTTACCTGTTTTTGTGTATCTGAGGGCTACAAATAATAAGTAACCTGCTGGTAATTACTGTTTTTCAGTGACCAAGGTCATCTGTGCTCAGCAATGCTCCGGCCGGTGCAAGGGGAGAGTTCCCAATGACTGCTGTCACAAAGAATGCGCTTCTGGCTGCACGGGTCCTCGAGACAGCGACTGCCTGGTAACATTCATACAATATGCCAAGAGCTGAGATGGGCAAAAGTTAAACCAAACAAACCGTAGCAGCTATTTAAGTTTGTCAACATTCTAGATTTTTCCCCAGATCCACTGTCCATGGCAAACCTGGGGAAAATCCAAGAAATACATTAGCAGAACTTTGACTTAAATTTAGGTTTTTGCATAAATCTACATTGAATCTGAGCACTGTGGATTTCCATGACTCAAAAAATTCACTGGAAATCTGTTGAAGATTTGCTAATTCATGGATTAAAAAAAACAAAAATATTTTGCTGAGCCAATAAAATCATCTTGCACTTTCTGGGCCCCCACAGTGATAGTGCCATATATGACCACATGCAGCACCTGAGTCTTAGATCAGGCCTTTCATTCCCTGGGTGGTTCTGGTTGCAGGTGATGCAGAAGCTTCTCCCATAGCCCCTGCAGGAGCAGAGCTTAGTCCTCATGCAATAGTGGCGCTTGGAATCTAGACACGGGACCTACTATTGCATGGTTCTGAAACAAGCCCTGTGCATGGTCCCGGTCTGGGGACTACAACAACAATAACTAGGCTGGGTGAGGTGGGAAGTACATATAAATAGCAGGGGGAGAAATCCCTGGATAGCTGTAAATGGAGGGTCCTCATACCCTATCCCAGTGCTGGTTCCAAGTAAACCAGAAGCCCAAAGGAACTATGCTGTGATTCAGGGCAGAAATTTGGAAGAGGGCTTCAAGGCCTGTCAGCAGGCTGTTCCTCCTTCAGTATGAGCAGGCTTGAAGCCCTCTGTAGCATGGAGACCCAGGACAGTTACCTGTTGTAACACCAGCCCTGAAAGGAACAGGAATAAGCTGCAGGACACAGAAAGAAATGCTTACTGATTTGTCAGCATAGTTCCCAAACTTTTGTTCACACATCTCTTGTCAAAAGCCTGTAATTTTAATTCTGACTTCTGTGTAGACCCTCAGGAGCCAATCACTTGCACACATGTGGTGCGATCCATCCCATTAATGAAGCTGAAAGTCTAACTCCTAATATTGAATGTACAATCTAATAGCTTATATACTCTAATCGCTTACATTCTCTGTCTTGTTATGAAAGCTGATATGCTTTAAACTAGTTAATAGTTACCACATTATTTATTTCAGGCCTAAAAGAATATCCAGGCATGGTACATCATTAAAAAGTTAATCAGATACAATACACAAAAGGAAACATTACAAAATGCAACAAACCATGATAAACTATAGAGTAAATATCTCTAAACCCTCCTGATAATACCTGCATCTGTAAAACCTAGTAATCGAGCCAGCAGTGTCCTAGGCTTGTCCAAAAAGCCATGATCTAAGCTGCTTTTTTTTTTTTTTTAGTTATGTATTTATTAATATTATCCAATATTTTACAAGACAATCCTCTTGTTCAGGAAAAGTATATAATAATCTACAAATTATGTAAAAAAATAATAATACAAACAGGAAAAAAAAGTGAAGCGTAAGCTTCACATTAACAGGAAAACTATACTCAAGTCCATACATGTGATCCAAGATTTCAGGAAAATACTGGAGACAAATTATCTAAAGGTTTATCAAAAAAAAGAAATTATACAAATACTGTTAAGTAGAGCAAACACTTATAATTAACGCTTATCCATTTTCACTGAGGTTATGAGTGAAGATAAATGAGACGGCTCTGTAAATACATATTTTTTCTCCTTAAACCTTATTATACACTTGCAGGGGTATCTTAAAAAGAAGGTACCCCCCAAGTGTAAAACTTCAGGCCTAAGGAGCAGGAATTGTTTCCTTCGTCATCGTGTCTCCTTAGAGACATCAGGAAAGAGTAAGACTTTTAAACCCAAAAAGGGTTTATCTTTGTTTCGGAAAAACAGACGAAAGATCCAATTCTTGTCTGGTAATAGTGCAACTGTAGCCACCAATGTAGCTGCAGTTGCTAATTCGGTATCAGAAGTCTCAAGCAAGAGAGAGACATTTATCGGAGCTTCGGGTTGAGAGGTTCCTTTCCCAGGAATATAGTAAACCATAGTCATTGGTGGTAAGTTCTGTTCAGGAATTAGTAAATTTTCACGCATGTAGCGTTTCAGCATATCCATAGGAGTAACATTTTGAAGTCTAGGAAAGTTGACAAATCTTAGGTTATGATTTTTAGTGTAATTATCAAAGGTTTCCATTTTATCTCTAAGACTCGTCAAATCTTTCATCATAGTATGTTGTACCGTTTCAAGCTTCATAATTCTCTGATCCATGTTAACAAATTTCCCATTCAAATCTTTAATCTGTTCCTCTTGTACCCCCAGATTACTTTCCAGACTAAGCTGCTTTTTTAAAGATCTCACCTCATGCAAGTTAATGTTTTAAAAGGCTTAGCATTCCAAAACATTCTAGTGACACTGTTTAATTTACCTTCTAATTAGAACTTGAGAACAACATCTTGTTTCATTACATCCTTTGTCCCATAACAGGCCTGTCTGAAGTTTCAAGATGATGGGACTTGTAAGGAGACCTGCCCAACACTGCTCCGCTACAATCCCAGCACCTATCAGATGGAAGAAAACCCCGGGGGAAAATATAGCTTTGGAGCCACCTGTGTAAAGAAATGTCCACGTGAGTTACTTGACTAAAAACTACTACTACTACTACTATTTAGCATTTCTATAGCGCTACAAAGCGTATGCAGCGCTGCACAAACATAGAAGAAAGACAGTCCCTGCTCAAAGAGCTTACAATCTGCATTCACATTTGTCTTCCTTTTTGAGGGGGGGGGGGGTGTCAGTCTAGGAGTATTTGCATACAAGAAAAATGCATTTTTTTTTCCCTATGTGTAGGATAAATTATTTTTGTTGTTTTTAATTTTTATTGTATTTTCCTTTGCATTTGTTTTCTATATTTAACAAGGAGAAATGAAGAGGTCAATTTTCAGATGGTACCTATTTGTTCAGATCTGTACTAGACATCTAAGCGGAGTGGAGGAGGAGCCTAATGGTTAGTGCAGTGGGCTGAGAACTGGGATACTGGGTTTGATTTCCACTGCAGCTCCTTGTGACTCTGGGCAAGTCACTTAACCCTCCATTGCCCTGGGTACAAAATAAGTACCTGTATATAATATGTAAACCGCTTTGATTGTGACCACAGAAAGGCAATATATCAAGTCTCATCCCTTTTCCTTAAGTGCTGCTTGTTTTTCATTTTCAGCAGAGATGCATGTATGAAAAGCTGCTCACACCCCGTAGTGTACACCTAATTTTATATGTGCATAAAAATGGCCATGGAAGGGGAATTCTGGGGGATGGGGCCCACTATGGACCTACTATAAACAGATAGGCGTAGATATTGAGCAGCTCTATATGGAGCATATACATTTGGGCTGGACCTGCCAAAAACCAGGTATAGCCTGGAGTGTATGACCAATTCTATAATCTTGCAAACACATTGTTGCACTTAGCATGTGCAACCCAGGTCTCACCCATGCGTTAGCTCCAACCCCAGGCCACACAAAACAAACATCATACTCGGACCACTCTTACCACACACACATCAGATCCAGTCCACTTGCAGTCGAGCAGGGAGTGGGTCAATGGTCTGGAATAGCGATCTGGGGATTTGGGAGACCTTTCTCTCACCAGTTCTGGGTTCCTCTCAGCTCTTCAGTCCAGGAACCACATGACACTCCAAAGGTTTAACAACAAACCCTATCTTTTATTATTCACTGGAACAGGCAGACTGTAACTTTAACTCTCTTCTCAGTACAGTCTTTAAGCATAGCTCCAATGCAACTTGATTTCATCGTTCTGTCATTCCCTGAAAGGGGAACACCCATGCCACTTCCTTCACAGGTGTATTTACAGAGGAATTTTCAGATAGGGCTATTTACATATAAACAATTACTCCTGTCCATGCCTATCCTGGGGCTGTTCTTCTCCTCCAGTAAATCACCCCCCCCCCCCCCACCGCTACCACCAGGCACAATCCCTTATGGCTGTCCTCCTTCCTTGGATGCACCTCACAGGGCTGCACCCTGACCTTGAGCAAGCTTCCTCCTGCCCTAAACCCTGCTTAAGGACCAGACTCCCCAATTCGTCTGAAGGTCTGTCTGCTTCACCAGTTATTGTGAGAAGAACAATAACTGTTCCTTGATTCCAGCCGAGCTTAGGTTGGCACTTCAGGATCCCCCTTCTTCGGGGTCACTTGGCAGGGGCTTTCAGGCAACCAAAGACCTTTTCTTGCTCTCTTTCTCCCCCTTTATTTCTTCCTAGCTCCTCCCAGAACTGTCCCTCCCCAGAACATGGGTACTATATTTCTCCATTCTGTTCCAAACACACTCCCCATGGGCTGGACTTCCTTCTACCCTGGGACCTCCCACTCACTCCCCCCAGTGATTCTTAGGGGAATCGATCTCCTGCAGTAATCTCTATATGATAGGGATTACGCATGCGAGATTGTGCATTTTGATCATAGAATACGGCAAGTTACAGGCGCAATTTAAATGTTAAATTAGGCGCGAATTAGTGTTAATCAATTTGCTATCATTGGAGCTAATTGTCACTAATTTGCAGTTACACACGTGACTGCACTTGCTCATAAACCTTAACATGTGATTCCTTCAGCACACAACTGCTAGGGGTTGTGGACATGGGAGGGGCATGGGCAGATCAGGGAAGTGCCTAGTATTTACATGCCAAAGCTGTAAATTATTGACAGTCACGTGCCTAACTGACAGCAGTTGGACGCAAGCATTTACACCAGCCTTAATTTCCACATGGAAATTGGTAAATTAGCTACTCAGTGCTGTTAATTGGATGTTAAGCACTTATCAGCACTAATTGGCATTAATGAAGATTTACATTCACAACTCGCTAAGCGTGTTCTGTAATGTGATGCACTTAAATTCTAAGTCGCATAGTTAAAAAGGGGGTGTGGCCATGGGCAGGGCATGGGCGTTTCATACATCTATTAACGTTGTTATGGAATACACCCGCTCTGCACCTAATTTAGGCGTCGGGATTTACACCACGCTAAACATGGTGTAAAAGGCCATCACATTTGGTCGTGTGAAGAGGTATTCGGTGTTATTCTATAAACCTAGTCTCTAAAATATAGGCGTACTTTGAGAATAATTTTTTTTTCCACGCAGAATTTTCAGGTGCCATATATAGAATCTAATGCTTAACACACACACACTTTAGGCACCCTGCTTTAGGCGACCTTTTGAGAATTACTTCCATAGGGAACAATTCAATAAAGAGGCACTTCGATGTTGTCATCCCGATGCAGCACGGGGGAGCGCCCATTCTCTAATGGCATCTGGGCACCCAGGTTACATTATTGAATACACTTACGCCAGGACTATGGCAGGCATAAGTGGGCCTGCCTAAGAGTGGCAAACAGCGTTCATAATTACAGCAAGTAGGCAACATGCCCATATCCTGTCCATGCCCATCTTTCCACTTACGTGCACTCTTACGGCATAGCATTTTTGCTGAATGTATGCATGCAAGGCATGCCTTTTTAAAGGGCAATTCTGCTTTAAGTGTCACTTCCACATGTAAATGCAGTAAAACGTGCCACTTCTGTGCGCAAGTGCCCTAAGTGCTAGTATATAAGGGCACAGGTAATTTTCATAGCATGTAACTGCACTTGGACGGGCATGGGTAGGACATGGGTCTGTCTCCAACTTACATATGTAATGTACAGAAAGTTATTCATGCCCATGCCACATTTACGTACCCTGAGTTAAGCCAGCTCTTTGACGGGTGTAACTGCAGACAGTTAAATTGTAGAATTTCCGATACCTCTGGACGCCCATATGCCAGTATTTCAAAGGCACTCCCCGTGCTGCATCAGCCTGCCTAATACGAGGTTCCCACTTGTAGAGTTTCCCCCATAGGTGCCCAATATCTGTGCCTAAATGTCTAGAGTAGGCACATAAGTATATGCGCCGATCAGATGAGTATTTTCAGCAGCTCTCAATGTACATGCAGTGCTGCTGAAAATGCACCTAATCTATGCATATACCTCAGCAATCATAGCGGATATCAGGGCCACCAAGAGGGGAGGCAGGGGAGTCATCCTTTCCTCCTCCTTTTCAGTGGTCCTCCATCATTTCTGCAGGCTGCCAGCGACATCAAAAAGGAGAGCAAGCTGCCTCTCGCTGACCCTAGAAGCGTTCCCTCTGCTGTGTCCTGCCTCCTCTGACACAACTTCCTATGTCTGAGTAGGTGAGACACAGCAAAGGAAATGCTTCCAAGGCCTGCCAGAGGCAGCTTACTCTCCTTATTGATGCTGCTGGCAGCCTGAAGAAATGATGGAGGACTGCCAAAGGGGAGGGTGGAAGGATGACAGCAATACTGGACTGCAGTGGGGGTTGGGGGAGAAAAGAAGAGTAAAAGATGCCAGTCTGTGTGAAGGGAGGGAGAGAGATGCCAATAAGCAGGCAAGGGGCGGAGAGACAGAGATGGCAGACCAAGGGGTCAGCGGTGGGGCTTTTAAGATTGTTTGCCCCAGGCCAACTTTGTCTCTTGGCAGCACTGGTGGACATTACAACATTCCACTTGAAATGGCTCCTCAGTTATTTCCCGTCTTGTACACATTTAGTGGGTCTTTTACTAAAGCTTTCCTTGAGTTATCTGTAGCAGGGCCCATTTTATTTCTATGGGCCCTGCTGTAGATAACTCAGGCTAAGCATTAGTAAAAGACTCCCTAATTTAATTCCTCTTTTCTTCCATACATAATAAATACAGACCTATTCAGAAAACTGGAAGCAATTTTCATACTTTACAACAGATATAGTTTAGTACATAAATATATTTGCATAAATACACAGTATAATGCTCACATGCTGTAGCATTATTTGTAGATAAAACATTCATGACCCTTCTATGGGAAATTTTTGGTTATGTAATTCACTATAGGCCCGATATTCAAAGTGATTTAACTAGGCAGGAGAGCCTCCTGCCCAGTTAAATCTCTTGTGTCTGCACTTTTGAGGCTGCCACCAGAGGTTACAGTGGCCATTTTGAGGCCTGAGCTGCGATGGACAGGAGTGAGTGATCATCATTGCTGCCCTTACGACCTCCTAGACCACCAAGGATATGAAATTTAGGCCCAGGGAGTCTACAAAGGTTGTGAGGGATGGAAGATTGGTTGGGAGCTTATGTTAAGGGGGGATGGACAGAGGATCATGATCAAAGAGAGGGAGGGAAGACTCAGAGGAGGTGAGGGCACGAGGATTTGCAGAAGCTAGAATGGTCTAATGTTCGGCAATTAAAATTCAATGCGAAGAAATGCAAAGTGATGCACATAGAGAGTAGAAATCCACGGGAGACGTATGTGTTAGGCGGTGAGAGTCTGATATGTACAGGCAGGGAAAGGGATCTTGGGGTGATAGTATCTGAGGATCTGAAGGCGACAAAAAAGTGTGACAAGGCATTGGCTGTAGCCAGAAGGTTGCTAGGCTGTATAGAGAGGTGTGACCAGCAAAAGAAAGGAGGTATTGATGCCCCTGTACAAGTCATTGGTGAGACCCCACCTGGAGTATTGTGTTCAGTTTTGGAGGCCGTATCTTGCTAAGGATGTAAAAAGAATTGAAGCGATGCAAAGAAAAGCTACGAGAATGGTATGGGATTTGCGTTACAAGACGTATGAGTAGACACGCGCTGACCTGAACATGTATACCCTAGAGGAAAGGAAAAACAGGGGTGATATGATACAGACGTTCAAATATTTGAAAGGTATTAATCCGCAAACAAACCTTTTCTGGAGACGGGAAGGAAGTAGAACTAGAGGACATGAAATGAGGTTGAAGGGGGGCAGACTCAAGAAAAATGTCAGGAAGTATTTTTTCACAGAGAGAGTGGTGGATACTTGGAGTGCCCTCCCGAGGGAGGTGGTGGAGATGAAAACGGTAATGGAATTCAAAAAAGCGTGGGATAAACATAAAGGAATCCTGTTCAGAAGAAATGGATCCTCAGAAGCTTAGCAGAGATTGGGTGGCAGCACCGGTGGTTAGGAGGCAGGGCTAGTGCTGGGCATACTTCTACGGTCTATGCCCTGAAAATGGCAGAATCAAATCAAGGTCGGGTATACATATAAAGAAGCACATATGAGTTTATCGTGTTGGGCAGACTGGATGGACCGTACAGGTCTTTTTCTGCCGTCACTTACTATGTTATGTTATGATATTCAGCTGGGACCTGCATAAGATCCAGTGGCCAGCACATGCCTGTATCCGGAGATGGCCTGGCATTGAATATTAGGACCTAATTCTGCCCTCACTGGTCAGTGGTTTAAAAAACACTGACACCACCAGCTGATAACTTGACCAGTATGTGGCCAAAATTTATCCTTCCAAAGAGAGAGGAGATTTGGGGTAGGCTAGGGGCAGTCCAGAATTTATACAGATAGCAGGGATATTCTGCCACTGTTCAAATAATTTATGCATTCAAGTATGAACACAGAAATAGCAGAGCTATCTTTATATAAATAAGATATACATGTAGATAAAGTTATTTCACTATCTAGAACAATTGGGAGATGAATAATAACTCAATTGACATGTACATCAAAAACACATTACTTGTGTATAGAGGAAAGGCCTCAAGAAGCCCCCAGCTATATTTTTCTATAGCTCACGGAGGCTGGGCTGCTTCATCATCGGCCCAAACCTCTGGAATGTAATTTTTCTTTTTTTTATATATAAATCTTTTCACCAGAAATGCACAAAATATTCAATGAACTCTTAAGTTCGAAAGGTACTTAGCTTTTATTGGATCATGTCCTTCGTATAACGAATCTTTCTCAACGCTGATTGCGACCATGGCCAACGGTGGCTAACGTTTTGTCACCTGCCTCAGGGTCCTATGGTCTGCGTTGATCTATAAAAGAAAATACATTAACCCGTACATGCAAACAGTATTCAAACCAACAGTTCACTTTTGCGCACAAGTACCTTTGTTCAAACACTTCCAACTTCAGCGGACCGATCTGACAAAATGGCTTCTCTATTTTTTTATATAGACAATTATGTCAGACGCCAATAGCAAAATTTAGCCAATCAGAGTACTGAATTTTCAATCCTTAATTGATGACTGGAAGACGAACATCTGATATATACAAATTTCTCTTCAAACAATGACATAAATAGATTGGCTACTGAAGGCGCTAGAGTTGAACCCATAGCAAATCCTGAGACTTGTTGAAAAGTTTTTTGATCAAACTGGAAATAATTATTTTTCATAGCTAGAGTAGCCAGTTTCACTATGAATGAGGTGAGTGATTCTCCATGCTCCTGCAAAAGTGTTAGTTCAATAACCTCCAAGGCTTCATCTTGGGGAATAGAGGTATAAAGAGCTACTACGTCTAATGTGACTAATACTGTATTCTCTAGAGGTGCTTCCAAGCATCGAAAAGTTGCATGAAATGTGTCGAGTCTTTTATGTATGATTTCCCTAAAGGAACCTGAGGACGCAAAAAAGTGTCTATGTAAATAGAAAGAGGTTCCAATAAAGAACCCTTCCCGGAAACTATAGGGCGTCCAGGAGGGTTACAAAGGGTCTTATGTACCTTTGGCAAGGTGTAAAAAACTTGTACATTAGGAGTGCCCTGATTCAAAAATTGAAATTCTTTTTGAGTTATTAAGTTATTGAAATACGCTGTGCCTGTTAGTTGAAAAATATAGGTCTTAAGCCTCTCAGTAGGGTTCTCATCAAGTTGTATGTAATCTCTCATATTATTTAATTGTCTGAAGACTTCTTTTTCATACTCAGAGTGATCTTGGAGCACCGCTGCACCTCCTTTATCGGCCCTCCATATCACCAGCTGGGTATTATTTTGGGCTGATGATGAAGCAGCCCAGCCTCCGTGAGCTATAGAAAAATATAGCCGGGGGCTTCTTGAGGGCTTTCCTCTATACACAAGTAATGTGTTTTTGATGTACACGTCAATTGAGTTATTATTGATCTCCCAATTGTTCTAGATAGTTGGATAAAATAAAAGGGAGACAACCTTCATATATGACTAGTGATAAAGTTATTTCACCATTCTGGCTCAAATACATGTCTCCAGAAAAGCCACATAAAAATATGTGGATAACTTGTCCATATATCTTTATACATTCACTGGACTACTGAATATTGATCTTTATAATTCTAATATCTGGTTTTCTTTCATTCCAGATAACTATGTTGTAACGGATCATGGATCATGTATTCGCTCCTGTCCACCACAGTTCCATGAAGTGGATGAAAATGGAGTCAGAAAATGTAAAAAATGTGATGGACCATGTGAAAAGGGTACAGCATCTTTCATCTAAATCAAGTCGTACAATTTTAACAGAATGCTTTAGCATTCGTGCTTGGGGTACTTTACTTAAGAGAATTTATGTTTATGACTATCCAGCTTATTTTCGAAGGAGAAGGGTGGCCATCTTCCTACACAAATTGGGAGATAGCCGCCCATCTCCTACGGCCGGCCAAATCGGTATAATCGAAAGCCGATTTTGGCCGCCTTCAACTGTATTATGTCGCAGAGCTGGCCAAAGTTAAAGGGGGCATGTCGGCAGTGTACCACAGGCGGGATGGAGGCGTGGTTACGAGATGGCTGGCTTCAGCCAATAATGAAAAAAAAGGCTAGTCCTAACGTTATTTGGCCGACTTTACTTGGTCCCTTTTTTTTAGGTCCAAGTCACAAAAAAGTGCCCGAACTGCCCAGATGACCACCGGAGGGAATCGGGGATGACCTCCCCTGACTCTCCCAGTGGTCACTGACTCCCTCCCACCCTCAAATAAAAACTTTAAAAACTTTTTTTGCTAGTCTCTATGCCAGCCTGAAATGTCATACTCCGGTCCATCGCAGCAGTATGCAGGTCCGTGGAACAGTTTTAGTGGGTGCAGTGGACTTCAGGCAGGCGGACCCAGGCCCCCCGCCCCACCTGTTACACTTGTGGTAAATGGGAGCCCTCCAAAACCCACCCGAAACCCACTGTACCCACATGTGGGTGTCCCCCTTCAGCCATAAGGGCTATGGTAGTGGAGTACGGTTGTGGGGAGTGGGTTTTTGGGGGGATTTGGGGGGCTCAGCACCCAAGGGAAAAGAGCTATGTACCTGGGAGCAATTAATGAAATCCACTGCAGTGCCCCCTAGGGTGCCTGGTTGGTGTCCTGGCATGTGAGGGGGACCAGTGCACTATGAATGCTGGCCCCTCCCAAGACCAAATGCCTTGGATTTGGCCGGGTTTGAGATGGCCGCTCTCAGTTTCCATTATCGCTGAAAACCGATGCCGGCCATCTCAAACCCGGCCAAATCCAAGGCATTTGGCCGGCTCCAACCGTATTATCGTAACGAAAGATGGCCGCCCATCTTTTTTCGATAATACGGTCGGGCCCGCCTCTTTGCGGAGCCGGCCAAATAGATGGCCGCCGCCATTCGATTATGCCCCTCCACATGACTGATTTCTTCATTCATTAAGACAGCCCAGGACTGGTGACTTCTAAATGTCAAATTTCCACCATTTTTCATCTGTATGAACATCATTCCTATATCTACTCTACATTTCTACATACCCACCAGAGCAATCCAGTCAACTGTTTCTCCGATGACAGTAAACCACCCGATATTCAAAAGGATTAAACCTGCTGAGCAACCCAGCACCTGATATTCAGAGGCATTTAAAGGGATGAGGATAGGTTTTCAAAAGTTTGCATGTAAATTGTTTAATAAATGTTGTGCATACTAAATAGTAGATGAATTCATAGAAGGAAAATATATGTAGTCAAATAAATACATTATTCATTTCACTTATTACACTTAGAAGATATCACTATAGAAACAGCTTACGATGACTTACAAACTACAATGTACAAATAAATATCAATAATACAAGCATAAATTCCCATAATAACTCACCATTATTTGTATGATTGTGATTATAATAATAATTATTATATTATTGCTTTTGTTATTAGCAGGCAGATTTAGGACATGCCCCCAGCCCACTCATAGCTTCCCTGATCTCCGACCACAGCTCCACCCCTGACACACCTCACTGATGTGGACTGTGGCAGCAGCTTTCCTTTCCAGCGGTAGCAGGAGACACCTTAATAAAACGTCATTTCCTGCTGCCATGTAACCAGTTCCACAGCTCTTATCACAAGACTAGTCCCATGGCAGCAGGAGATGACATTTTATTAAGGTGTCTCCTGTGGCTGCTGAAGGGAGAAGCTGCTCAGTGGGAGATCTTGGCTGACCAGTGAGCGTATGGGAGATGATCCGTAAAAGTGGGACTTGACAGGTCTGGTAAAATAAAGTCACTTGTATATGCTGTTATAGAGATGTTTATATACCTGCATAGCATAAATGAAATGACACAGCATAAAGCACAAAAGAAATAACCACAACCACAGAGTCCCAACCAACAGCACAATAAGTGGCTACTTTTTTCAAACAAAAAATAGTTAAAATCAGAGGAGTCCTCAAATTAAAAGTCAACTATTAAGATATTAACAGAAAACAGTCAGACACACATAAAGGAATAGCCACCAACAGAATCTGGTCTTCCTTCCAACTACCAACCCATGACACAGTAAAACATTACCTCCTAAAATATTCAAACTCACAATGCATACTAGATCCTTGTCCTAGTTACCTTATGAAGGAAGCTCCTAATATATTCATCAATTTGCTTCAGCAGCATATCTCCTTCCTACTATTCCACGGCACTTTCCAAGATAATAAAGGTTCTATTATCCTAACACCAATACCAAAAAAACAATTCAATCACCTTAACTGATGTATCAAACTACAGACCAGTAGTCTCCACTCCTTTGATGATAAAGGTGATGGAAGGAATTGTAGCAGCACAAACTATGGGCTACCTTTCACATTTCTCCCTACTACACAAATCGCAATCAGGTTTCAGACCATGCTATAACACCAAGACTGTCCTTACTACCCTAGTATCAAATCTCAGAAAAGAAATTAGCCTAGGGTCTAAGATCTTAATAATGCAGTTTGATATGTCTAATGCATTCGATGTAGTAGATCATAATATCCTACTAAACATACTAGACAACTTTGGTATATGTGGCACAGTCCACAAGTGGTTTCAAAGATTCCTGAAATCAAGATCTTACAAAATGAAAATGAAAGGAACCTTATCCTCTCCTTGGTCACCAGGGTGTGGCGTCCCTCAGAGTTCTCCATTATCACCCATTCTGTTTAATGTAATAATGTCTGAACTAAAAAAATGAAAATAGGGGTGAGATCCCTAGAGCAGTCGGTTGAAAGTTAAGAATTATTTAGGTACTCAAACAATATGTATTACTTCAAGCAAGTACTCTTGTTGTCTTCTTAAAGAGGAAAAGGCCTCGAGAAACCCCTTGACATATAAAAAAGTCAAACAGGGGTTGGACTTCCTCATCGTTGGCCCAAAACCTCTATATAGTGACTTTAAATTGGCTAAAAGGTATTTAAACAGAACTTAGCTCAAGGGTAAGTCAGTCTCTGTGCTCCCTTGTTGATTTAGACCATGATCACTCTGGGGGAGAGAACCACCACTGGTCTGCTGTGGTAGCCTTGCAGTATTTCCATTTCAGCATCGCCAGAGTGCACCACTTCCGGTGCTCCAAAAATATTTCAATTTTTGTAGCACTGTTGTGTACCCGGTGGTAATCGGGCAGTAACGCACACTACCCGGTTACATCTGGGGCCCTTTACCGCCACCTCAATGGGTGGCGGTAAGTACTTACCCCCCGAAATGGCCATGCGGCAAGTTATTCACTTGCCGCAAGGCCATTTCTTTATGAAACGGGAAACCTGCTTTTTACCCGCTGCGGTAAAAGGAGACCTCGGAGTTCATCAAAAACATGCACTGATGCCAGCGCAAGCCCCCTTTTGCCGCAGCTTCATAGAAGGACCCCTTTGTGCTTTTATCATCCTACTACTAGTAATCATTTCTATAGAACTGCTACATGTACACAGCACTGTACCCATATACAAGTACTTTCTCTGTCCCTAAAGAGCGCATAATCAAAGTTTTTGTACTTGGAGCAATGGAGGGTTAAGTGAGGTGCCCAAAGTCACAAGGAGCTGCAGTAGGAATCAAACCCAGATCACCAGGATCAAAGCCTATTGCATTAACCATTAGGCTACTCCTCCACTTATGTCCTGAATGATGAAGAAAAGATCTTCAAAAGGTCTATTAGTTGGGATATCCCTGTTTGGAGAGGAACATTAACATTCCTTCCTGTACACCTCCCCCAAGGAATGAAGCTGATGTTAATAGGTGCCATTGTGGTTTTCTAATAACTAGCCACAGCTTGAAGGGTTACTGACACTTCTTTTCTTTAATATTTCGTTTCTCACCAGCTTGCAGTGGAATTGGAGCAGGCAATCTTAAAGGTGTTCTTGCCGTTAACGATTCAAACATTGACACCTTCAGAAGCTGCACCAAGATCAATGGGGATGTGATCATTCTGGCTGTAACCATTAGAGGGTAAGTTATCACCTGTTTGCTGCTTTTCTGTTGCTCTTCCATTTATGATTTTATAATTATTTTAAAATTGTGTTTAATTGCTTTTTAGTGACCCCTTCACCAACACTGCACCTCTGGACCCAAGTAAACTGAACATCTTTAAAACAGTTAAAGAAATAACAGGTAAGGAAATAAAGAAACTTTACTGTAAGGTTGAACTAGAGGAAATCAGAAATAATGTAGAGTAAAACCCATCAGTGTAGCCACGCTTAGTCCTGTACATTTTTTGTCACTGTGCACATGTGCTATTAAATGTTTCATACATGCAATATAGCACATATGTACTTATTATTTGGAATATTTACCTTGCCACAAAACCCAGGGTGGGTTACAATAAAACATACATCAAAATGACAAACAAAACACAACAAAATTCCCAATCAGCAACTCCAACGGCATAACAATTGCATCATGCTCCCAAGATGCTCTGAAAACATGTTTGTTACCTAATTACAGAGTACTAAATTAAACCTTTTTTAGATGTTTTCTAAAAGGCTGCAGTTCCACCATATGTGATAAAGATGTGAATTTGTTTTCAGATGAAAGAACTTATTTTCTGTTTGTATACTCACGAACAAATCAAATGGGCATAATCCATTCATATGAGGCATCCATTATAGTGTATAGGGCTAGGAAAACAGGACGCCTTTTTTTATGGACAGGGAGAAGTTCATAAGAGATCAACCTCATGACCCTTGAGAGCAGATGCTAGTGACTGCAACTGAAGCCACACGAGTTATAATATCAAGATAGAAAACATTGAACATTCCCTGGAGGAGCTCATTGGACCAGCATTTGGTCCATAATCCAGGACATAGTCCATCATGGTCCAATGGGCTGCTGTGGGGAGTTTCTCACCTGCTGCCCAAAGGCAAACTATTCATTGGATTTTTTTCCTGGTTCTCCTCTTACCTCTCACTTTGCACTTTCAGTGTTCACTCTGGCGGTTCCTCTTCAACTTCCATCCCGCTTTCAGTTGGTGTCCCCCAGGGTTCTGTCCTTGGACCCCTCCTTTTCTCCATCTATACCTCTTCCCTTGGTACCCTGATTTCATCCCATGGCTTTCAATACCATGTTTTTGCAGATGACTCTCAGATCTACATCTCCACCCCTGAAATCTCAACCGTAATCCAGGACAAAATTTCATCCTGCTTGTCTGACATTGCTGCTTGGATGTCTCAACGCCATCTGAAGCTAAACATGACTAAAACTGAACTTCTCATTTTCCCACCTAAATCCACCTCCCCTCTTCCTCCATTCTCTATCTCTGTTAATGGCTCTCACATCCTCCCTGTCTCCTCGGCTCGTAACCTTGGAGTCACTATACGCGGGCTGCAAAGAACAGACTATCGAAAAACTCCAAACTGCCCAGAATACTGCTGCCAGACTCATATTTGGAAAAACTAAATATGAAAGTGCAAAACCCTTAAGAAAGAAACTCCACTGGCTCCCACTTAAGGAACGCATTGCGTTCAAGATCTGCACGATTGTACACAAAATCATTCACGCAGACGCCCCAATCTACATGCTAAACCTCGTGGACCTACCTCCAAGAAACGCCACAAGATCATCCCGCAAATTTCTCAACCTATACTTTAGTTTCTCTGAGAGTCTTGGCTTCAGTCCTTCCCAAGCTCTAAGAATCAGGGATTGGACCTACCATGGTGAGCAGACATGGAAGAAGTAGTGAGGTGATTAAGCTTGCAGATGACACAAAATTATTCAGGGTTCTTAAAACATATGCGGACTGTGAAAAACTGCAGGAAGATTTAGGAACTTGGAAGACTGGGCATCCAAATTACAGATGAAATTTAATGTGGACAAATGCAAAGTGATGCTCATTGGGAAGAATAATCCAAATCATAGTTACCTGATGCTAGGGTCCACCTTAGGAGTAAGCACCCAAGAAAAAGATTTAGGTGTCGTCGTAAACAATACACTGAAATCTTCTGCCCAGTGTGCAGCAATGGCCAAAAAAGCAAACAGGATGCAAAGAATTATTAGGAAAGGGATGGTAAATAAGACCAAGATTACTAAAATGCATCTGTATCGCTCCATGGTGCGACCTCACCTTGAGCATTGCATTCAGTTCTGGTCACCGTATCTCAAAAAGGATCTAGTGGAATTAGAAAAGGTTCAAAGAAGAGCGACCAAAATGATACAGGGGCAGGAACTCCTTCCATATGAGGGAAGGCTAAAGAGGTTAGACCTCTTCAGTTTGGAAAAAAAAGATGGCTGAGGGGAGATATGATTGAGGTCTGCAAAATCCTAAGGAGGTCTTTTACTAAAGATTAACTTGAGTTATCTGTAGCAGGGCCCATACGATTAAAATGGGCCCTACTGCAGACAACTCAAGCTAATCTTTAGTAAAAGACCCCCTGAGTGATGTAGAACGAGTAGAAGTGAATCAATTTTTACTCTTTCAAAAAGTACAAACACTTGGGGACATTCAACGAAGTTACATGGAAATACTTTTAAAAAAAATAGGAAGAAATACTTTTTTCACTCAACGAGTAGTTAAGCTCTGGAACATGTTGTAGTAACAGTAGTTAGCATATCTGGGTTTAAAAAAGGTTTGGAGAAGCTCCTGGAAGAAAAGTTCATAGTCTGCTATTGAGACAATGCTTCCCCTGGGATTGGTAACATGGAATGTTGCTACTATTGGGTTTCTGCCTGGATTGCCCACTGTTGGAAACAGGATACTGAGCTAGGTGTTGATCATCTCCTGGGGTGTTGGGAGGGAAGGAGGGGAAATCCTGGGGGGTCTTGATCTTCTTCCAAGGGGTGGGAAGGAGGGAAGTGGGATAGGAATCCAAAGGGTTTAGGACGATCCAGGGATACTGATTGTATTTTTTTTATTTATATCTCTTTATTGATTTTTAATATGTAACAACACAAAACTACAACAAGAACAACAACACAAACAATGAGTGTATGATACTAACACCGTTCACATGAAAGGAGCAGTATTGATTTTAGGTTTATTATGTTAAGACTTTTACAGTATTAGTGGATAAGAGATTGAATTGATTGTATTTTTATTTTTTATAGCTCCTTTTACTTTTCAAACTGGACTGGTTTGCTAGCTAAGCAGAGATGCTAAATGAAATTATATTTAGTACGTCCATCACAGGTATTTTTTTTAACCACATGATGAGCCATAGCCAGAAGAGCCTTCAACCAAAATGTGTTTGGTTAGAATATACGGTAACTGTAGAATAACCCTTGATTTTCTCAAAATTAATCACAAGCACCAGACTCGTAGAGCACAGCACAGCCTTCCTGGTGGCCCGAAAGTAAACTGTTTACAAGTGATTGTTAAATATAGCCCCTGTCTCCTAACAGAAAAAAGTTCTGTATATTTGCCAAGTCAAAAGTCTTGTAAAAATATAAGAGAAGGAAAAAGAACTTTGTTCTCAGCAATGACCCAATGTATCTTGTTTTTAAACCTGATTTATTGTGTTATCTCTGTATCATACATTTTAGGATACTTGATGATTCAGGCATGGCCCGCCAATATGAGTGACCTCAGTCCTTTTGAAAATGTGGAAATTATCCGTGGCAGAACACAAGCGCAGTAAGTAAATCATTTTTCTGAAAGGGTGCCAGTGGCATACTGGCTAAAATGGCAATATTGTTACAGGGTACAGAGCCTTTCACTTTTAAATCACTGGTTCTGAATTGTGTGGTCATGTAGGGGGAGTACTTACCGCCACCCATTGAGGCGGTGTGGTGGTAAAGGCTCCCGCGGTAACCCAGCAGTAACAGAGCAGTACATGGCACTGCCTGATTACTGCCAGGTTAGTGCCACACTAGAAATTATGGAATTATTTTCTGTAGCGCTGGAAATGGTGCGCACTCGAGGTGGAACTACCACCGGCAGCCACGTTGGGCTAGTGGGAGTTGCTGTGCAGCAACCCTTTTTGTAAAAGGGCCCCAACGGCACTTAGGCATTTCTCCATAGAATAACACCTAGTGCTCTCATGCAGAAAAACCACCAACTAAAAGTGTCTTAGACACATGTAAGTGAGCCATAGTTTAGATACAAGCTTATAGAATTGCCCTGTATGTGCATATACTTGATCTAATGTTGCATTAATTTATGTATTGACATTAATCTGAAAACCACATCAGTTTTGGGAGCCACAAGAACTGAACCCTAGAACAATGAGATCATTTTATGAACATTTTTGATGCACATACAGAGCTAGATTCTACATATGGCGCTATAACAATCGACTTTGAAAAAGTGCTATTCTATAAGCCACGCTTAAAGTTAGGCACAGTTTATAGAATAGTGCATATGCCCGGGAATTGTGCCTAACTTTTGATGCGGTCACTTGCACCATCTGAAACGTGATGCAAATGTACATGCCTTGGCATTCGCTCCAAGTCCTCAAGAACTGCCACTGGGTCAGGTTTCAGGCTACCCTTAATGAATATTCATGAGAGAGATTTGCATGACTACTATTTCTATTACACGAGAATCGTTCTCATGCATATTCATTATGGATAACCTGAAAACCTGACTGATTGGCAGCCTTCAAGGACTGGGAGTGAATACCACTGTACTAGTCATCTATCAAATGGCATGATTTTATGGGAATAAAATTCATAAAAATTAAACAGTGGAGTGACTGTGCCATCTCCATATCACAGATACTCTTCCACACTCCTGTTTTTCTCTTCATTGCAGTGGTCAGTATAGTGTTGTGGCTGCAAACATTGACATAACTGCTCTGGGAATGCGGTCTTTGAAAGAAGTGAGCGATGGGAACATACTCCTAAAGAACAACCCAAACCTCTGTTACATTGAGTCTTTGAACTGGACTCATCTTCTAAAACTGCAGAGTCAGCAGAGGAAATTTGAAGGCAACATGCCTACAGCTAACTGCAGTAAGTGTGTTTCTAGGTATATTGCATAGTGGCATTCTGGCTTGGTAGGTCTTTCTATACTTTTGTAATTACTTAGATTTAGCCCATGTCTCGTCAATGGCAGCTGTAAGGAATATGAGGGGGGTAGAAGGGAAGACAGGCCTAGAGAAAGGACCAGATCCTATTCCCCAGAGAAGTGGAGAAAGGAGAAAGACTACAACTCCCACCAGTCCCCAAGAGGAGTGCATCCTAGAATACAGGACTATGTTTCCCAGCAGTCCCAGAGGGAGGCATACCATTGCAGCAAGGATTTCCATTCCCATCAGCCCCCGGAGGAGGTTGAGAGAAGGACAAGGGCGGGGAATTGGAAAACCCTGACACAGAGAACTAGGCTAGGGGAGGAGGTCCTGAATCTGCCCAATCAAGGAAAGGAGGGGCAGCTGGGAGAGGGGGGTGGGGAGGAACCCGTGGACTGGCAAGGGGCAGAAAAGAGAGAGGAAAGAGAACAGAGCGGCCGATGGATACCTCAGCTCTAGCTGAACTAAAAGGTGAGATAAAGCAGCAGCTGGGAACTTGGTATGGGAGCTGGGTGAAAACAGGAAGATGGTGGTTTTCTCCAAAGGGGAGCTGAGAAGCTGTTTTCCTGGAGGGTCCAATGGGGAGAGGTGGCTGGAAGACAGTGCTGGCCCAGTGGGTGGTGATTTTGAACCCTGTGGAAACTGCTTTACATGAACTGCTGTGATTCTGAACCTTTGGAAACTGCTTTACCCAAACTGCTGTGATTTTGAATCTTTGTTGAACCTTTGGGAAATTGCTTTGCATAAACTGATATAAGTATATATGACCCTGACTGAGTTGCTGAGTCATTATTTTGAGTCATGGTTGAGAGGAGCCTAGGAGAGGAGAGCGGTGCATGAGCTTCTGCGGGATTTCCTGGAAAACTCCCTGGACGTCTGTGGGGGAAGGAGGCAGGTCCTTCACACAGCTTAAGATCCTACAATACTAAATATCTATTTTCTTATGTATTTCCACTATTCATGATGTAATGTAAGCCACATTGAGCCTGCAAAGAGGTGGGGAAATGTGGGATACAAATGCAATAAATAAATAAGGCAAGTTACATTCTGTAGGTATTTCCATGGCCAGAGAAGACTTATAGTCTAAGGGCTAGATTTACTAACATGTGTTAATGTGTCTTATTACTCCTCAATGATATTGTCAAATGAACCTGTTTTGCAATAACATACATTAACACATCAATGCATCTGGCCCTATGTTTGTACCTCGAGTAACAGAGGGTGAAATGACTTATGAGAATCATCAGTGGGATTTGAGCTCTGACTTCCCTAGTTCACAGTCCACTGCTTTGAGGATCATCTACTCCTGTACTCTGATCTGATACTAATCATTTTACTAAGAAAGAGATCAAGGAAGAACCATTTTTTTTGTTTTCACCTAATGCTAGATTTTAATTAGCTGTAAGGTGCATGGATACAGATGTGCCCATGGACTATGCATAAATGAAAACTGTCCTCATGAAAATTCACCATGCATTAAAAAAAAATCCAAATAGCATTCATCAATAAATGTTTGACAGTACCATACAAGCAAACAAGACTGGCATGTTGCAGTTAAAAAACAGCATTAGCGTCAAAAGGATATCACAAAACCATCATTGCTTTTCCGGCTGCTTCTCCAAGGACCTTGGTCAAGTCACTTAACCCTCCATTGCCTGAGGTACAGACAGGTCCTGAGGGAATTCTGCACAATTGTGCAACACAGAATGTGCACAGAATTCCTCATAGAGAGACAATAAGGTCTTTCTCTGCCATAATTTCTATGTTTCTATATTTCAATTGGTGCATTAAAAATAAACAAGGACCATGTAGTGGAATGTTCAAACATTTCATAGTGTTTAAAGTAGAGCTGTATTGAGCAGCATATTTTACTATTCAGCCAAATACAAATAAAGAAAAATATTATTTGTCCGAATGCAAATAATGGGAATTGAACTTTAACATAACAAATAATAAAAGAAGCAACGTGAAATCAGAGATCAAGTGTTTATTTCAGTAGGATTTAGCACAGTAGAGCCCCAGACTATTCGTATTCAAATTTAAATCACTATTCGGCCAAATACGAATAATGTATTCAGGGCAGAATCGAATCAAATTCCCTACCTGTGTGGAATGTACAGAATTCTGTGCAGGTACCAGCATCAGCTGTTCTGTTTAATCTCTCTGGGGAGAGGCACATACCTACTATACCTGAATGCAACTCGCCTTCAGCTACTACTGAAAAAGATGTGCTCAAAATCCTAATAAATTATTTATTTATTTGTGACATTTATATCCTACATTATCCCAAGGAACCTTGAGTTCAGTGTGGCTTACAGCAAAGTAATCAAAGTAATCAATATAACAGTGGAAAGGATCAGAGTTGTACCTCTGTAGTAAGTTATTATAAGTTGAAAAATTGGGAGAATTATTGCAAGGATATAGATGAAACAGTGTACAGCAAAGAACAATCATCGTAAGTATGAGAAGGGTAATAATAGTAACAGTGCAGTAAAATTATTATGAGCACTATACAATTAAAATTAGTGCAATACAATTGAAAGGTTAGCACAGGAAGAAATCGATTAAATTGGATACAGAAGTTACATGGAGGGGCATTTTCGATATGACATCTAAGTCCAACTTTGTAGCTTATTCGTTAAAAAAACAGGTTTAGATCAAAATGGCCCAACTTATAGCCCTGGATGTTTTTGTTTTGTTCCATTATGGCAGACAAACATCCCAAGTGTTAGGAACGCCCAGATCCTACTTTTAACACACCACTGACACGCCCCCTTGTGATTTGAATACACTTCTTAGAAAAACGTCTAAAAATTTAATTTGAAAAAAAAAATGTGAACGTTTTTGTCAGAAAAACATCCAAATGCAGATTTATGCCACTTTTTGGATGTTTTTCTCTTTTGAAAATGAGCCCCAGAGTGACATTATATAGAAATTAAGCAGAAAAGTTAGTTTTCTGTTGACAAGAATTTTTTAAAGAGAGGTGATGATTTGCAGAACTGTAGCTAAATATATTGATATTTAATTGGCTTTGGTAATGAAATCCACCATTTTGTGCCCAGGTATGTAAAAGTCTGTTGATAGAACGGATTTATAACCAATCTTTCTGCAATTGGGGAAATGTAGTATAAAATGATCTCTTTCTCCAGAGATTGTGTTATGCAGAGGAAGTTCTATGAGTGGCTCCATATAATTAGAGAAAAACACTAAACAAAAAATGGCAAAAATTCCCACAAATGAGAACTACAACCTCAAAAGTGGAAAATAATCCACTGAAAAATATCTCAATCACAATGAATAATAAAAAGCCGTTTAGCAGGAGGAAAAGACCTCAGAAATCGCAAAGAGTTTTCAGCCACGGATGTGGCCCAACATAACTACTTTTAGCAACAAATTAATCATAAGTCAGAAAAGCCTCCTTGCCACTGGCTCGTTAAACTTTAATCTAGCTGGCTAATCTAAAATCTTCATTTCATACCATTGCAACAGTTTAGTATATTAATTTTTCAAAAACATTTTTCAGAATTTTAAAAAATGTTTTAAATGCCTCAACACTCCGTTCATGAGTTAAGTAAACTTCAAGTGAAAGCATCAAAAACTAAAATTTTTAAGGACACTGAGCTTATATTTGTGAACAGACTGGATCTCAACAGGCACCCATTTCACCATGGCTTCATCAGGAGATACTGTCCAGCTGTCACCTAAAATAAGAAAACCAGGAGGGAGACTGACCAAGATGGCATCGAGAGCGGTCGCATTTTGCTGAGCTCCGCGAGATTTCTTTTTTTTTTCTACATCCTACAATCTTTTTTCCTTTTCTCCATGCCTAAAAGGAAAGGGAAAATTAGAGGAGGTTTCTCCTCAACCTCTATTGATCCTTCCTTACGACAGGCACTGATCACAGCATATGTGACGCCGATTACAGCACGGGACGCTCCAGTGGCCGGTGTAGAGAGCAGCCCCGGCCTGGAAAGTGATTTATCACTTAGTCTTCACAGTCCAACGCGACAGGTTTTAGAGGCAGAGAGTAGCTTGGGAGATCAGCTTGTTAAACCATCGGAAAAAGCTGTGGAGATACGAGGCGAGGAGAATATCTCCCAACCTCAGATGCTGCCTCAGACAGGAGATTCTCCCGCAAAATTAAACCTCTCACTTACCGCCAAAGAAGAAGGAGGAAGAGAGACCTTTTCAGAGGGAAAATCTGCTGCGATGTCGGAAGTGGATCTGCGGCCTAAGCCTGAAACAGCCCTACTTTCTTTGAAGAAACCAGCAACGGTAACATTAGACTCTCTGTGGTCTGCAGTGGAATCGTTGCATGTCTTGCCTTTGTTACTAATACAAATTCTAATACTTCAAAGATAGACTCTTCAGTCTCAAATTGTTCGTCAAGAATCTAATATTAAAAAGTTTGAAACATCATTAACCCAAGTAAAAGAACGGGCAACTAAATTGCTTCAAAATGCTGATGTGGTACAACGTAAATTAGAGAAATTGGAAAATGGGGCTAGAGCATTGAACTTGAGACTTCTAAATTTTCCATCTGTAAAGTATACCCCAATAAGAGAAATATTTCAGAAATTCTTAAAAGAAGTTCTCCACTATTCTGAAGATACATTTCCTCCATTACAGATTTATTACTTACCAACTCGAGAAACTAGAACTTCAGCTTTATTACCTACAAATGTTTCTTCTGAAAGTCTGGATGTTTCAGCTGTTCTCGAGAACTCACAAGATATAGTAGACTTTAGGTCTACCTTATTAGTTTCATTTGTTTTCCTCCAAGATAAAGAGATAGTAATAAGACTTTATTTAAGACAAAAGATTCCAGTATCTTTTATGGGAGAAAAGATCCAGATATTTCCGGATGTGTCTAGGGTGACACAGGAAAGAAGGAAAAAGTTTTTGACTATGAGACAAGAGATTCTGACTTTGGGAGCTAAATTCCAATTAAGATTTCCATGTAAATGTGTGATTCAGATAGAGAATACGGCATATCATTTCTTTGAATCATCTCAAGTGTGAACTTTTATTGATGCAAGGCTTCCCAAATGACCAGAGACTTTGTTCTAATTGTTGGACATTAAAAGTAGAATGTAATCGTAATTCTTGACATCCATCCTTTATGTGTAATTGTTTTCTTTTTATAGTATCCTCTTCCTCTATTAAGGATATTTATATCAGTCTCCCCTACTTTGTGGACTACTGCATTTAAAAATTATAATTGTTGGGGTAGTTTACTCCCAAAATATTGTTTCTTTGATATATTATGGCATATTTCTTGACAAAGTTCACTTTGAAATTGTATTAAAAACTTTATAAATAAAGAATTAAAAAAAAAAAAAGAAAGAAAACCAGCATTGTAAAAAAGTGGAACTGTTCATATTTAGCTTCTGTACTGGCTGCCTGCTGAAGCGGAGCACTGAATAATGGCGGTGGCGTCTTTATAACAACCCGCCTTTCTGACAGCAATGGCCGTTGACATATGATGTCAGCTGCTCAATGATGTGTCAAATAACTCGGCGTCTTTTTAACACCCTGCCTTTCTGACAACAGTGGGCGTTGACAAATGACATCAGCTGCTCAATGATGTTTCAAACATTCTTATGCAAATAACAGGAAAATAACAAGGCTAGTTTTCCAATTTTGGGGGTTGCATGTAATTAAGGGCCATTCCATAAATTATTAAATGAATAAAAGCGTTTTTCTTTTGTGACCATTTTTGAAAAAAATGTCCACAGGAAAAATGCACAAAAACAAACCATTGTGACTTATGGGGGGTGGGGGGCAGCATTCCTAGTAGACTAGCCACACAGATATCCTCTAGGAGGCGCTGCAGTAGATTTCACATAAATGGTCCCTGATATACATCTCACAGTTACCCCTTTATATTGTATTGGGAGCCTTCCAAAACCAACCAAAAATCTATTGTGCCCAACTGTACACCACTACAATAGTCCTTATGCCCTCATATGTCAGCTATATGTAGGTACAGTAGGTTTTTGGAGGGCTCATACTTTCCACCATGTGTAATAGAATGGATTACGGGCCTGGGTCCCCTTCTCCATAGTGCACTGCTTTGACCATTAGGCTACTCTAATAGGTCTGGCTGTAACATCTGAAGCTGCCAGAGGCTGGTATGTACTGCTTCTTTCACATATTTGGGTAGCGGGAGGGGGTCAGTGACAACTGGGGGAGTAAGGGGGTTCATGCCTTAATCCCTCCAGTGGTCATTTGGTCATTTACGACACCTTTTTTTGACTTAGTTGTGATTGAAATAGGTCTAGACCAAAACTTCTAACTTTTAGCCCTGGACTTTTTTGCTTTGTTCCATCATGACAGAAAAATGTCCAAGTTTTGTGAACGCACAAATCCCGCCCCGATACGCCCCCTTGTGATTTGGACGTACTGCTGATGAACGGCATAAAAAAACATCTTAAAATGAGTTTTTAAAATAGCAATTGGGTAATTTTGGACAAGAAAACATCCATGTGCCGCTTTGTGCCCCTTTTTGGACATTTTTCTGTTTCAAAAATGAGCCCCTTAATATTTTTATGTTAATTATAACATTTTGTTTTATGCTTTATATTTTGCTAACATCATTATTGACAAGGCAATTAAACTGAAGTTTTATGCCATATAACATGAATATATTAAAACATGCATTTGCATGCACACTTTCAACACTCTTGATTATTTGCTTTTTTTAAACATGATCAGTTTGTGCATTTCTCACCTTTTTCTTTTACTTTATTCCACACATAACCATAACACATCTTTTTTTCATGCCAAGTCGAAAGCTTTTCTCCTACAAGAGATTGCTCTTACCATATGCTTGCCCCTCTAGAGACAGACTAGACAATTGAAACACATGTAGGCGTTCTTGAGGTTCAGAAGGCAGCAGGATTGCTGTTTCACTCACTAGCTCTGCCATTTTCTTCTGTATTTAAGGTGCGCCTCCATTCGGCTACAGATGCTGCTAATTACACAGATCTCCTGTTCAAATGCAAAAGACTAACATGGAGAAGCCCACCCATGGTGCAAGGGGGTGGCAAATTGAGATGACTCACTCAGGCCCCTCAGTTTTCGGACCCCTCCACTGTCTTGTAGCCCCTGGCTCAGCTCTGTAGTTTTCGGTCACTTCTCAGGCTCGGCCACATATATCAATATTTGATGGACTCCCTCTGGTTTATTAGGCCAGGGTCCTGCCTGCACCTCAGGATTATATCTTGGGCTGGAGTTTATTCAGGAAATTAGCCTCTCGTAGTCGTCAGCTGACATATTTCTCCTGAATTATTCTGCTGGCTCTGTCACACTGAACTGTATCTATAACATACCAAGAGGTTCTTTTTTTTTTTACTTTATTTTTATTGGAAAAATCTGACAGAACACTTGTAAATGGGATTTCCCATTGGCTTCACGATCACATAAGAGAAAATAGGATTAATTCTAAGGGTAATTCTAGGACCCTTTTATAAAGGCACGTTAGGCTGTATGTGCATGCAGCGCATGCCAAATTGAAACTACTGCCAGGCTACTGTGCCCCCGGTGGTAATTTTCAGATTTTTCGTGTGCCCATAACGCCTGAGTGATTTGTTTATTTATTTATTTATTTCCTCCTATGTGCTTCATTTCCAGTGGTAATTGACAGTTGTCACACGCTGACCGGTCACCATGCATGTAGCTCGTGAGCCCTTACCACTAGATCAATGGGTGGCATTAAGGGCTCAGGCCGGTTTTAGACGCGCGCTGGTTTCACTTTTACCGCATGCTCTTTTCCCAACCCATTTTTTAAAAGCCCTTTTTTGTAGATGTGGTAAAAAGTAGCTCAAAACACGCGCCTACACTACCGCAGGCCACTTTTTACCGCGGCTTAGTAAAATGACCCCAGAGGATCTTCCTAGATTTAGCTACATACATGATGGCAGATCCAAAATGTTGGAGAATGGCTGATTTTTTTTTTTTCATATCATGGGTGCATATGCAGTCTGCAAAATTTACATGTTTGAACTTCTGTAACTGTTTTTTCAAATAAAAGGATGGGGTTTGGACTGTGGTATTGTACATTGCTTTAACAGAATATATTAAAACCTCATTTTTTTTGTTTCTGGTGCTTTTCCCAGAGATGGTTATATTTATGCACATAGATTATAAAATACTAGTAAAAAAGGCCCGTTTCTGGAACAAATGAAACGGGCGCTAGCAAGGTTTTCCTCCCCAACACCCCCTCCCTCCGTACCTCCCCTCCTGTTCGTCGTTCTGAAGCCACTGACGCCATTGCTTCACCCTCGTTGCGTGACGCCATTGCTCCGCCCTCGACGTCATTATGTTTGACGCGAGGGCGGGGCCCAGAGACTTGGTGCTTTCTGTGGCTTCACCACCACGAACCCTTCATGACGGAAGTGACGTCAGTGGCTTGGCTACAGTGACGTCAGTGTCCTCAGAACGTTGAGGGTGAGTTTTATTATATAGGATTGTAATCTATTCATGTTTTTCACAGTCCAGGTGCTGCTCTAGGGCTGACTTTAAGTGCTCACATCTAAAATATAGGTTCATATTTGACCTGTTATGGTAGCATTCTATGAAAATAATTAGGTGCCCACTTTCCCTTATAAAAGAAACTTCAGACACGTTCTTGGAGCCTTAGAATATGTACTTCTTTGTTGAATTATCCTTCACAAGACTTTTTTGTTAATACATTATACGGGTTACTAAGACCACTTTTTCATCAACAAACGTTTGCTCTTGTAGTCTAGGTGCTAATTCTTCCACATCTGGATTACTGCAATATTCTTTATTCGGCACTGTCCTCCAAATATTTAAGGAGGTTATAAAGTATTCAAAACACTGCTGCCAGGTTTTAAATTTTTTTTAATATAAATTTAGTAGTGTGTCAGGTTATATTGCTAACTTCACTGGCATCCAGTTAATGAATGAATTATATTTAAAGTGGCCTGTTTGTTTTATCAGATTCTTTATGGTACTGTTTCTGAATTACTGATAAATATAGTTTTTGTTCTTCTAAATAGATTTTCATATAAGTTACATGATAAATTGATTCTTTGTCCTCCTTCATTTAGTTAAGACCTTATTTTTTAGCAGTGGAGTGTCTGTTTGGAACTCTTTCCCTCTCCATTTAAGATTAGAACAAAGCTATTGGAAATTTTGAAAAAAGGTTAAAACCTTTTTGTTTAAAGGAGTATAATTTTTGATTCATTCATGTTTTTTTAAATGTTTTTTTTATTATATATGCTGACGAAAAACCGTGAATTTTGCTTGTCTAGTGTAGATTTTATACCAGGGGTGTCCAACCTTGGCCCTCGCAAGGTCAGGTTTTCAGGATTTCCCCAATGAATATGCATGAGATCTATGTGCATACAAAGAGGCAGTGCATGCAAATAGATGTCATGCATATTCATTGGGGAAATCCTGAAAACCCAACTGGATTGTGGACCTCAAGGACCAAGGTTGGACAACCCTATATACTGTATTTTGTACTTTGATTCCCTTATCTGTACACCATGTTGAACTCAGCCAGAGAAATAGCAGTTAATAAGAATTGTATTGATATCGATACAGTACTAGATACACTGATACTCACAGAATTCATCATAATTTTTAGATAGAACCCCACCTCTTTCTCCCTCTCCCCTGATATACAACAGATGAGTACAATTGAGGAAGAGTATTGCCAAAGGGGTAAATAAGGAATATAGAAGAGTGGGTATGGGGTAGGAGATGGGGTGTCCCTAGCATGGTGCATCCTTTATATACATTGATAAAAACATGGATGAGAATTAGGCAAGGATCAATTACTGATTTCTGTGAAGGCTGGGATATGTGTTATAGGGTGACAGCAGGCTGTGAAAAAGAAATTAAACACTCTACAAACATTTTTTTTTAAGTAGACTGAATGGTACAGTAGGTCAGGTGAATTTAGCCTGCAAGGAAGAAGGCTAAGGCTGAAGGGGAATAAAAAGTAATAGGATTATGCTAGAGTAGGGAACAAAATGAGTAGCCATACACTGGAAAAATGTGGCTTGCAAATTGGTGGAATCTCCGTCATTATAAAACTTTATAAACAGGTGAAATAAATATTTATTGGAGATAATATAGATACAAAACACCTTACCTGGGAGCAGAAGAAAAGACTTGATGACTTCTTGGGGTCTTCTCCAGGTAGCTCATGTAGTAGGTATTAATGTGCATGTATATTAGCAGCAAGTGGTTTATGTCACCTGTGATTCAATGGCTTTTTTGTCTGGATCTCTTGTAGCAAGTGAAGAAAAGTTTTGTGATCCCTTGTGCTCAGACGAAGGCTGTTGGGGTCCTGGGCCCTTCCAGTGCTTTATATGTCGTAATGCAAGTCGCTCGGGTGAATGTGTGGAGGCATGCAACCAGGACCGAGGGTAAGGCTTAATCTTACAACTTACTCTTTGGGGGAAAAAGTTTCACTTTCTCCTCTTATTGCAGTATGAGAGCAAAGTATATTCCTGCTATTAAAATGTCTTTCAGTTGAGCTGCACGCTCCTTTCACTAAGGCACACTAACAAGTCTAATGCACACAAATGAATAATGTGCGTTAAGTGCCATGCAGCCCATAGGAATAAAATGGTCTGTGCAGCATTTAGCGCGCACTAATCATTAGAGTGTGCTAAATCATTTAGCAAACCTTAGTAAAAGGACCCCTATGTTTATGTTTCTTCAAAGAATTTGCTATATCGCTGTACTATACAATCACAGTGGTTTACAAAAAAAAAAGTAAAACATATTAGAAACAGACAGGAACACCATTTAAAAAATAGGATAGACCTACAGTAATCAAACTAGAAATTTAAACAAAAAAAACACATATGCAACTAAGATAAAATTATATTCAATCATTGTATTTATTTATTTATTTTTATTTCTATATTTGTACCCCACATTTTTCCAACAATAACTTGTTTCAAAATGGCTTACGTGGAGGGGCATAATCGAACGGAAATGCCTATCTCCATGGGCGTTTATCTCCGAGAACGGGTCCGTGAAGGGGCGGGTCGAACCTTATTTTCGAAAAAATGGACGTTTTTGAGCTGGGCGTTTGGTTTTTTTAGCGATAATGGAAACTAAAAACGCCCAGCTCAAAAACGTCCTAATCCGAGCCATTTGGTCGTGGGAGGGGCCACGATTCGTAGTACACTCGCCCCCCTGATATGCCAGGACACCAACTGGGCACCCTAGGTCAGTGCGGTGGACTTCAGAAAAAGCTCCCACATGCATAGCTCCCTTACCACGGGTGCTGAGCTCCCAACCTCCCTCCCCCAAAACCCACTACCCACAAATGTACAACACTACCATAGCTCTTAGGGGTGAAGGGGCACCTACATGTGGGTACAGTGGGTTTTGGAGGCCTCCCATTTACCAGCACAAGTGTTACAGGTGGGGGGGATGGGCCTGGGTCCACCTGGCTCTGAAGTGCACTGCGGTACCCACTAAAAGTGCTCCAGGGACCTGCATACACGCAGGCCTCTAGGACTTGTTACTGCTGTATAACATTGGCACACCAGTTTACACCTGAAGACTAATCTCTCCGAAAACGTCCTTTATTGGAATAAGCACGCTTACTCACAGTTAACTGCAGATCAGAGGTTGTGCCCCACCACTGGCAACGAGTCTCCCGGGTAGTGAGATTAGCAGGTCAGAGCTGGCAGAATGTTGTACAATGCCCTCTTTCAGCCACATTCAAGGGAAGAACTAAGTTCTCTAACGTGGCTAACATATGGAAGAAATCTAAAACTGGCTTACAAAAATGGCCACTACCTCATGGACTACCGTAAACACAACAGGGCACACTCTGACCCAGTAGGCAGGGGGAAAAGCACCATGGGAGAAGAGCCTACCAACGACCAACATCGTGAGACTGTAACAGAAGCTAATGAAATCACGGAGCCCAATACTCTACACCCACCACAATGCAATGCTGATGTGACCCTGTAGTGCACCCGAGAGCCACATCTGACCCAGGGAAAGGCTGTGACAGGCTCGAACATATGCTGCTGTCATAGAGGTGGGTACGGCATTTGAGGGTGACATAGAGGCTGGAAAAAAAGTTTTTAAAGTGGGTTTTTTTTGGTGGGAGGGGGTTAGTGACCACTGGGGGAGTCCGGGGAGGTCATCCTCGATTCCCTCCAGTGGTCATCTGGGCAGTTGGGGCACTTTTTTGGGACTTGTTTGTGGAAAAAAAAGGGTCCAAAAAAGTGACCCAAAATCGCAGTAAAAACGCCTTTTTTTTCGATTATCAGCTAAAGACGCCCATCTCTCCTCGGCTGATAACCACGCCCCAGTGCCGCCTCCACCACGCCTTCAGACACGCCCCCATCAACTTTATTCGTTCCTGCGATGGAGTGCAGTTGGAAACGTCCAAAATCGGCTTTCGATTATACCGATTTGGGCGCCTTTGCGAGAAAAACGCCCATCTCCTGATTTGGGTCGAAATATAGGTGTTTTTCTCTTTCGATTATAAGCTGGATAGAATATTATATCAGAGAGTATTTAAGTTCACATCATTCTTACTGACTGTTTATTTCTTGCAAAGAGTAGTCAAAGTGACTGCACAATCCCAAAAACCTATAAACCAAGACTTAGGCAAAATAATATGCTTTTACCAAAGTCTTAAACTTTGTTAAGGATACCTCCAGCCTGTATCTCAACAAGGAAATGATTCCAGAAACTTGGAACCCGGCCCCAAAAAGGTCTCCTCACGAGTAATCTTTTGTAGCTGCCAAACAGGAGGGCATATGCTCATGAAAAACCTTATGGGCTATCACCAACAACTTAAAATCTATCCGGCAACAAACTGACAGCCAATGATAGTGAATAACCGAAGGTGTAACCCTATCATATTTTTTGGAGTCCCTCAGAAGCTGGATGGCAGTATTTTGCAATGACTGTAGCATTTTAAAGGTTGATGCAGACACACCTGCATAAACATTTACATAATCAATACATGATAACAACAAAACATGTATCATGGTGTACGTGGAGGGGCATAATCGAACGCGAACAGGTACGTGAAGGGGCAGGACAGACCGTATTTTCGAAAAAAATGGGCAGCCATCTTTTTTTTCGATAATATGGTTTGTGCCGGGCAAATGCATCAGATTTGTGTGGATTTGAGCTGGGCGGTATCGTTTTTCAGCGATAATGGAAACCGAAGGCGCCCAGCTCAAAAATGAACAAATCCAAGGCATTTGGTCGTGGGCGGGGCCAGGATTCATAGTGCACTGGTCCCCTCACATGCCAGGACACCAACCGGGCACCCTAGGGTGTACTTGTAACAATTAGAAAAAAAAGTAAAATACCTCCCAAGTCCATAGTTTCCTTCCCTTGGGTGCTGAGCCCCCCCCAAAACCCACTGCCCACAACTCTACACCATTACCATAGCACTTATGGCTGAAGGGGGGCACCTAGATTTGGGTACAGTGGGTTTTGGGGGCTGTTGGAGTGCATAACAGTATACATTGATTCCCAAATTCCCAAAACAATGTTAAACAAAATAGGTGATAAAACAGAGCCTGGAGGCACTCTAAACGTCATAGAAAAATGTTTAGATATGGATGCTTTCATGGATACTATAAAAGAATGTTCAGAAAGAAAGGAAACAAACAAACCATTTTAACACCATGTCCTTAATGCCAATAGACTTTAATCAATCACACAATCATTCAGGACAGACTAAATCAAAAGCTGCAGCTAAGTCCAAAGATAATGCCAATACAACGTGGCCATTATCCAAATTACCCTGCACTTCACTAAGCACTGCAGCTGAGCTAACAGAGTGTCCGTACTATAACCTAACTCTTCTAATTACGAAACATTTATTGATTACTTAGACCCAATTACTGACGAATATCCAGCTGACCGAATATGGACAAATTTCAACTCCCTAACTGAGGATACAGTCACCCAAACGATCAATAGATTTACCAAATCCCATTGTAAACTAGATGCTTGCCCTAGTCTTTTAATAAAATCTGCTCCTCAACATTTTTTAATCAATCTCACCTCCTATTTAAACCATATGTTCCAACATGGATCCTTTCCTGCTGACAAAGATAATATATTACTTACTCCAATCCCCAAAGACCAGAAGAAAAAATTAAATGACATAACTAACTATTGCACAGTTGCATCCATCCCTCTTGTAGTCAAATTAATGGAAAGCTTAGTAACTAAGCAACTTAATGATTACTTGAGTAAATTCCCAGTATTATATGTGTCCTAATCCGGATTTCGTGCTAATCACAGCACTGAAACAGTTCTTATAACACTCCTAACTAAATTCAAACAAATTATCGCAGCTGGATTACTGTAACTCCATTTTCGCAGGATGCAAAGAAAAAAACCATTAAGAAACTCCAGACTGCCCAAAATACCGCAGCTAGACTCATATTCGGAAAGGCGAAGTATGAGAGCGCCAAACCCCTCAGAGAAAAATTACATTGGCTTCCACTAAAAGATCGAATTGCATTCAAGGTTTGCACCTTAACCCATAAAATCATCCATGGAGAAGCTCCATCATACATGTCAGACCTAATTGACTTACCTGCACAAAACATCAAAAGTTCATCACGTACCTTCTTAAACCTCCACTACCCCAATTGTAGAGGACTCAAATACAAATCACTACACGCATCTACCTTCACATACCTCTGCACAAAATCATGGAATAAACTACCGAATGCTATAAAAACAACGCATGACTTGACAACCTTCCAGAGGTTATTGAAGACACACCTGTTCGAAGAGACTTACAATAAAAATCCTCCTTAATGACTTGATTCCATTCTATATCTAAACCAACTAATACTGATCCCTTCTAATTTGATTATGTTAATCACATTATCACTATTGGTCATTATATCTTACCTGTTTTATTTTGTGTTATGTAAATAATTCTACTGACCTATCTACCTAATTTCTTACACAGTAATATGTTAAATTAGACCATACCTCTTACTCTGTTTATGATTATACCTTTTGCAACATAGTGTAAGCCACATTGAGCCTGCAAATAGGTGGGAAAATGTGGTGTACAAATGCAGCAAATCAGGGCCGGTCTTAGCAAGTGCGGGGCCCTATGCAGACCAATTTGGTGGGGCCCCATCCTAGCCACGCCCCGCCCTAGCTCCACCCCATTGATTGTTAAATTTTTAGAACATTTTTTATTTATGAAATTTCAAATAAAGGCAAATGAAGCTAAATTTGTACAGAAAAACTGATTGAAATAATAAGCACAATGCTATCATGAACCTCCCCTCCCCAGAAATTATTCAGTTCAAGTCCACTACAATTAGTAGTTCCAATTCTCATAACCCCGGGCGGTCAGAGGTGCGGACACACAATCTCTCGACAGCAAAACACTATACACAAACTTGTGCAAAAACACATTCATAACCTTACCATTACCAACGAGCTACAACCTTTTGTGTGGAAAGGCAGAACTGTAATTACACCAGGCTGCTGTATACTGGGGACCCAGATTGGCCACTGTCAGTGACATGAAGCTGTGCTTAGTCGACCATGTTTTTTCTTACATTCTTGGGTAGCCACCTTTTCAAGCTCAGGGCCAGCTTGCAGTCTCAAATCTATTACTCCGTGGCTGTCGGTGCATTGCTACACAATCATCAGAATAACTTTTCACCAAGTCACTGCCACCATTTATCATTATCAATAGACTCAAGGAGTGTACTAAAAATATATGCTCTTCTCAGGTCAGAACCTTTTCAGCAGTAATTCAGTCCCACTGAATGCCAGTGATTACCCACTCTAACATCATAAACATTCTCTCCTTTCATAAGCATCAGGTCCAATATGGCCCCATCCCACTTGAGTTCCATTACCAGGTTCTGGAGCAATTCTCCTTGTAAAGGTTCCAGGCTCTCCCTACTTCAAGATAATACCACAGTAGGGATATACAAATCATCATCCGGCATATTGAAATCAGCTATCAATATTACCTTTCACAGCAATATTGTGCATTTCCTATTGAGATGGTTTCATTAGCATCAATATTTCAGTGCATGAGACATCTCTGATACATTGTAAAATGTTACAGCTTCCCAGGTGAATCTTAATTCATGGAAATGGCATTACACATCGTGACTTAGAAAGATCAAAAGTACATGAGTTTGATTAGTGCGTGGAAAATATAGCAATTTGATTCTAGCACAGTATCACATTTGGGAAATGAAATATATGAAACAGGTACAAAAGCAACCTGAGCTAGTAAAGTTAAAAATACAACACAAAACCTGACATATTTAATAAGCTGCTCATTTCACAATTTTTTTCCAGTCTCCAAAACAGTCTGTTTTTCGTAAATTGCTTCTTCCTACTTCAGTTGCAATCAGAGTTTGTTGGGGAAGGGAAAGGGAGAATACTTTTGCAATAGTAAGGATGGCTCGGGCTGCTCACCTCCGCTCTAGTCTCCGCCTCCGACCAGACCATGACACTCCCTGGCTCCAGCTCCTTTTCCCGATGGCTGCAGGCTACTCACCTCCGCTCAGTCCGACCATGCTCTCCAGCTCCTTCCCGCTCAATGACTCCCGCCCGCCCTCACCGGAAACAGGAAGTATGAGTATCTGATCATCGGAAGGCGGGACACTGGAAGGTGGAAGGGAAGCTGGGTGAGCGAAGCTGGTGGGGGGTGGCAAGCGAGCGATGATCGCGGTCCGGGGAGAAGCGAGCAGCTGCAGCGGGATTGGATTATGATGATTGATGGCATCATGGCAGCGCGGTGGTTGGTGGTTCTTGACTTGTTGTGGTCCAACGGCGACATCCGAGCGAGTGGGGAGAGGCGCAGTTGAGGCGCGCTGCGCGGGGCCCCCTTAAGCGCGGGGCCCTATGCGGCCACCTCGGTCGCCTCTCCCTAAGACCGGCCCTGCAGCAAATAATAATGATAATAACCTACCCTAAAAGCAGATTGTCAGAGATGGAGAACATTGGAACCAAGCACAGTGAGAGTAATTTTCGGAAAGGCTTCCTAACTTATTCAGCAAGTTTGCGCATAAACAATACACATTTGCAAAGGAAAATATGTGCGTAATGGAAATTCCTCTACAGAAAGTACACACACACACATCTGCTATTTATTATGCATATGTTTCCTAGCTGTATATCCCATGGAGAGGGGAATTCACACATCCAGGGCACGATGTGGAGAATTCCCATAATACTTTAAAAGAGGCTCTGCCAAACGTTGAAGCTCTTGTAAAATAGGTAAAAGAACCTCCATCAACAAAGTGAGCAGCAATTCTAGAAATCTGCACATGGGGTGGGGGAATCTTCCCTCTTTCCCCCCCCCCCCCCCCCCACGTAGACTTGGGAACATCTTTCTAAAATCAATACTCCTCTTTAATGGCCTACCCAAGCATCTGATCCTTCCCAGCAACCTGTGGCAAAATCTCTGGCCTCCCTGATCACCTTGTCCTGATGGCCTACCTCCCCCATAATAACCCCCCTCCCCCTCCCGACATCTGATTCTTCCTGTGACCCTTTGGTTACACCCTCTCCCTGATGCAGAACCTCCCCCCCCCCCACCCCCACCACGGAGACAATACAGAATCTTCCCTATATCACAATCCCTATGATACTAAAATCTTCCCATGGCACCAAACCCCTCTAGCAGTAATATTACATTTATACACATAAAGAGACCGTGTGTGTGTGTGTGTGACTTTTCACAACAGGGCCATTTACACATGGGGAGACTTACTACTTGCAGCTATCCTGAGGCACTATCCCCCTGATGCAGAATCCCTCCATGGCCCAACCCCCCAATGCAGTCCCCCCCCCCCCCCCCCCGCTACAACACAATATCCCTCCAATGCAAGCACACATACGCACCCTACCCCCACAATACAACCCCCACCAATACAGGCCCCCACCATCCCTAGGGGTCAGGGTTCCATATAAGGGCATATTGCTACAATATTACTGCTAGAGGTCTCTATGGCTATTGTGAGTGGTGGAATCAGCAAGGTGGGAGTGAGTGGGCATCAGTCCCACCCCATTAGACATTAGGGATTCTCAGTAAGGCTAGGGTGAGCATTGCAAGATGGAGGTTGAAGGGAGTCTGCTGAGGGAACACATCAAAGGATATGGTGCCTTGGGGGGAATCTGCAGAAAGTGAAGGTTGCCATTTGGTGGTAAGTCGAGGGCATATGGGGAAGATTTCAGTATCATAGGGGTTGTAAAATAGGGAGTGTTCTGTTTTGGTAGAGTTAGTGTCAGTGAGGTGTGGGGGGATTCCGCATCTTACTCAGTACCCTCACTTATTGCCCTATCCTTTATCCTCACCTTTTTATTTACCTACCCTTAATTGTTTTGTCTGTCTCATGTCTTATCTAGATTGTAAGCTCTTTGAGCAGGGACTGTCTTTTTTTGTGTATGGTGTGCAGCGCTGCGTATGCCTTGTAGCGCTATAGAAATGATAAGTAGTAGTAGTAGCATCAGGGAGAGGATGTGACCAAAGGGCCATGGGGTGAATCAGATGTTGGGGGGGGGGGGGGGAGGTAGGCTCAAGAGAAGCCCAGAAGGTGGCATGAATTGTTGCCCCTTTCAGCAGGAACTTATAGTGTCTCAGGATAGCTATAAATGCCAAGGTCTATCTTTTGCAGTCCCAGTGAGGATTTCCCTGTATGAAATTAGAAATCCATAACTCCTTTGTAAGCCAACCCAGGACTCTCCCTATCCCCACCCTATCCCATTCCCTTAACATCTGCAAGCAGTAAGATTCCCCATGTGTAAATGGCCACTATTGTGAAATATCATGTACATCTGTAGACTTCTCTACGTGTATCAATGCTGCCATTTACATATGAGGAGGGCTGTAAAATTAATGCATAAAACACTGCTTTTCAAAATTACTTCCCAAGAGAACAGCATTCAAACGTTTTCTCAAGGTAATCTTAGCCATTCAAATTAATTTTGTCCAAACAAAAAAGGCACTAGCTAAATGCTTAAATAAAATAAAACTCTTTGGCCAGAAAAGTTGTACCTGATTAAGAAAAAGCAGTGCTTTGGGAATTCCAGGGATGTAGCTTTAATTTAGCAGGCCCTCTCCTCTGCTCACTCCTTCTCCCTGCTTCTCATGGCCCTCGGCCTTGACCACTGCAGGAAAAGAATGCTACATCTCACCCAGCCCCAAGCCTCTCTCAGTAACAGGAAGTTCCGTCAGAGGAGGTGGGACTTCCTGTTACAGAGAGGCTTCATGCCAGGTGAGACGCATCGTGCTTTCCCTGAAGTGGTCAAGGCTGAGGGCCGTGAGGAGCAGGGAGAAGGAGCATGCAGAGGAGAAGGGGCTACCAGAGTGGTGGGAGAAATCAGAACAGCTGCCGGGAGAAAAAAAAGGAAGAGAGAGAGATAGAGAAAGATGCAAACCATGAGGGAATGGGGAAGGCGGCGGAGGGGGAAAGAGGAAAAGAAACAGATTCAGTGGGGGGGGGGGGGGTTGCTGTTAGAGGGACAGATGCTGGAAATGAGGATGGAAGAATCAAAGAAAGGAGATGGTGTCCATAGAAGGAAGGGGAGGAAAGAGAGAAGAGAAAAAATGGTGATCATGGATGGAGGGAATCAGGGGCATAGCCAGACAACAGATTTTGGGTGGGCCTAGGCAAGAATTGGGTGGGCACCAAGTGTTCTCTCCCCCACCCCCCAAAAAAAAAAATTATCTCAGCTGGTGGGAAAACGCTTCTTTCCACCTTGGCAGCAGGCATGCACTGAAAACTGAGCATGTGCAGGTGCCGGTGTTGTGGAGAGTAGCACTTTCGTTACCATCAGTGGGAAATCTTCAGCTGGTGGAGCTCGGGATTCCCACCAGTTACCACTAAACATGTTCTACTTTGGGTGGGTGGGCCCTGGCCCACCCAAGCCCACCTGTGGCTACGCCACTGGAGGGAATGGAGGAGATGGTACCCATGGAGGAGAGGGAGGGGAGAGGAGGAAAAGGGAAGGGAAGAGGTGGTGCCCATGGAAAGGAGGAAAGGGAGATGAAAAAATTTAGCATGTACAGATAGTTTTTTACAACTTTTACATTTGGATCATGCAATTAAATATGTGATTAAAAATTTTAATCACGATTAATCATGCTATTAAAACTTTTGATCAATATACAGCCCTAGTTAAAGGGTGTTATTTTACCACTAACTTGTGCTATTGTAGCACAGTTATCATTTTATGCAGTGAGACCTAGTTACTGATAACTGGGGTTAACAGCAAAATACCATGTTTTAATGGTAACCCACGTTAATAACTATGCCCCTGCATATTCTATTATAAATTACTAGCCGTTGAGCCCGTAAAAACGGGCTAGTAAAGGAAGGGGGGGTTGAAAGGTCCCCCCCTGGATAGGTCGCCGCCGCCCCTCCCCCCCAGGGTCTCCGCCGCTGCCCCCCCCCCCCCGGAGTCCCCTCCGCCACCCCTCCACCCAGGCCGGGTACCTGGCTTCACTATTCAAACTGCCGTAACGCAGCACACAGCTCATCTGAGCTGCCGTTGGCCTTCCTTCTTCTTTGCGTGTGTTCCGCCCTCGTGTGACGTAACGTCGGCGAGGATGGGACACAGGCAGGTAAGGAAGGCCAATGGCAGCTCAGATGAGCTGTGTGCTGTGTTCCGGCGGTTTGAATAGTGAAGCCAGGTACCAGGGCCGGGTGGAGGGTGGGTGGCGGCAGCGACTCCGGGTGGGTGGGGGGAGCGGTAGCGGCAACACTGGGGGGGGGAGCGGTGGCGATGGCGGTTCCCTCACTCGCAGGTGCGCAGGTTCCCTCTCTGTCACGCCCCCGTCATCACGTATTGATGCGGGGGCGGGACAGAGAGGGTTTCTACTGCGCATTTGCAAGTAAGTACGCCTCTTGCCATTTATATGTTTGATAATTATCCAGATAACTTTAACTGAGTACTGCTGCACTGAATCAGTCATTAATCTATGTACTTGCTGGGTAACACACCTAGGCCCTTTGCTCTGATTAACATAATTGAAACTTCTCTACCTGTTTACTTTTCAGGGAGCCAAGGGAGTTTCTGAGGAACTCGAAATGCCTTCCGTGTCATCCCGAGTGCTTAGTAAAGAACAACACCCTGACCTGCACAGAAGAGGTAAAAAAGCTGAAAAAATACATGTACAAACCCATTAAAGTCCAGTCACTCTTTAATTTGGGATAGGAAAACACCACTGAGATTGCTTATGCTGAACTGGTGCATGACCACTGTTCCTTCAAACTGCACAACTGAAGCATTTCTCCTACTGAATTTTAGCATTTGCCAAGTTTGCTGCTTCCCTCACGTAGTGTCTGCAAGCTGCAAGGATATAATTCTATAAGGCTACGGAAATCGTTTCAAATTACTCCTGAAAAACAGCATAGCATACCAAACAAAATAAAAAGGAATGTGTAGATTTATTTTTTGCTGCTCAACAATTCTCATTTGTCCCAGAGGCATAGCTAGGTTTTAAGGTCGGGGGGAGCAGACTTTTATAAAATAGACACCAGCAGCCATCACACAAGTGAACTAGCAGAAGTCAAATTGGAAATGACAGGAAATGGTACAAGCACATGTTTACTCCCTGGTAGTGGAGAAAGGCATTACACAATAGAAAAATTGATGTTATTTTTGTTACAGTGAGTTAGCTAATATTAAAAATGCTACTCGGTAACACAATGTTATGAATTGCCGTAACTTTTTCCTGAACTGTGAAGCCAAGTATTTATAGTCAATTACCGTTCACACTCTAACTTAGAGTATCCTCTACCCACGTTCGCTCTTTAGCACTTAGCTGCAATTCATACTCTGTCAACCAGGAGTGCTGGTGCAGCTAGTGTTGTCATGATCATGACTGAAGAGTGCAGTGCCGGTGCCACTGGCGCTGGCCCTTCTGCTGTGTTTCAGCAGCACCATCGCTCCATTCTTCAGCCATGAGTCTGGTGACACCAGCAGCAGGAACGCTCCTGTACTCTGCCAAGGAACAGCTGTACCTGTAATACAGAGCCTACAAAAGTCACTCTAACTTCTCTTTTCAAATACCTTGCTTCAAAACCTTTCGCCTCTTTACCACTTTAAAGTTTTTGGTTGAGATGGCCCAAATCATGATTTTTACCGCTTATGAATGTCCCTGTTCTACCACTGGAGTTAGTGTAAGTGTCTCTCTAGGCAGCTGCCTGGGGCACACCTGGATATGATATTTCCCCAGTACATATACAGATTTGTATTTTAGATGGGACTAGGGCTGAGTCTGGTTGGCACTAGGGGGCCAAATAGGCGGTTTTCAGATTTTTAAGATAATCCACTCAATCAATAATTCAGATGACTCCAGATAGCACATTCTGAACCAACAGTTGACTTAATCATTTACAGACAGATGATCTAAAGCCCCGCACTGTTCCAAACAGCGCTCTAAAATAGCGCTGGAACAGCTTGGGGCTTTACCACACCAATGATCAGAGATAATTGCATGCAAATTTAAGCACGCAATTATTGCTGATCATGGGTAGAAGTGCGGGTGAATTGTGCCTGAGCTTGCACTCAGCACAATCCTCCCGCACTTGTTTGAAGGGTCTGGGCTGTCAAAAGCCAAAACCTGTCAAACACAGGGGCTGGAGGTCCATGGGACCACCAGGCCCCGACTACCCCTGCCCCGAGCAACGGGAGCTGGAAGTCCGATGATCCCTCCCCCCAATGTTCAGGGAGGGCTGGAGATCCAGTGGGTCTCCAGCCCCCCCCCCCCCCCCCCCCAGCATTGGCTAGGGTCCCTGGTGGTACAGTGTCAATCTGCCCCCTCCCTACCCCCCTACCTTGGGTTGGAGGAGGCAGGTAGCCTGCCTCCCTCCTCTTCCTTCGATGACGCAAAATGGCTGTGCCCAGCCCTGCCCAGTGAATCCTGGGATGCGCTGGTTGGGGCTGCACACCATATAGGGATATAAGGGAGAAACTCCCTTATATGGTGTGTAGCACCGCCCAGCGCACCCCAGGATACACTGGGCAGGGCTGGGTGCCGCCATTTTGCGTCATCGAAGGAAGAGGAGGGAGGCAGGCTACCTGCCTCCTCCAACCCAAGGTAGGGGGGTAGGGAGGGGGCAGATTGACACTGTACCACCAGGCACCGAATTATAGCTATGTCTTGCAAGGTTCCGCGTTAGGAGTTACGGATCAAGAAAGGGATCTGGGTGTCGTCGTCGATGATACGCTGAAACCTTCTGCTCAGTGTGCTGCTGCGGCTAGGAAAGCGAATAGAATGTTGGGTGTTATTAGGAAGGGTATGGAGTCCAGGTGTGCGGATGTTATAATGCCGTTGTATCGCTCCATGGTGCGACCGCACCTGGAGTATTGTGTTCAGTACTGGTCTCCGTATCTCAAAAAAGATATAGTAGAATTGGAAAAGGTACAGCGAAGGGCGACGAAAATGATAGTGGGGATGGGACGACTTTCCTATGAAGAGAGGCTGAGAAGGCTAGGGCTTTTCAGCTTGGAGAAGAGACGGCTGAGGGGAGATATGATAGAAGTGTATAAAATAATGAGTGGAATGGATCGGGTGGATGTGAAGCGACTGTTCACGCTATCCAAAAATACTAGGACTAGAGGGCATGAGTTGAAGCTACAGTGTGGTAAATTTAAAACGAATCGGAGAAAATTTTTCTTCACCCAACGTGTAATTAGACTCTGGAATTCGTTGCCGGAGAACGTGGTACGGGCGGTTAGCTTGACGGAGTTTAAAAAGGGGTTAGATAGATTCCTAAAGGACAAGTCCATAGACCGCTATTAAATGGACTTGGAAAAATTCCGCATTTTTAGGTATAACTTGTCTGGAATGTTTTTACGTTTGGGGAGCGTGCCAGGTGCCTTTGACCTGGATTGGCCACTGTCGGTGACAGGATGCTGGGCTAGATGGACCTTTGGTCTTTCCCAGTATGGCACTACTTATGTACTTATGTACTTATGAGAGAGGCAGGCTACCTCCCTCCTCCAACCCAAGGGAGGGGGTAGGGAGGGGGCGGATTGACACTGGACCACCAGGGACCCTAGCCAATGCTGGGGGGGTTGGGAGGGCTGGAGACCCACCGGATCTCCAGCCCTCCCTGAACCTGGGGGGGGAATCGTCGGGGGGGGGACCGGCGGTCCAGCGGACCTCCAGCCCCCCTGTCGCTGGGGGGTGGGGGTTGGTCGGCACCCACTGGACCACCAGGGACCATTTGCTGGGGGTTTGGGGGGCTGGAGACCCACCAGATCTGCAGCCCTCCCTGAACCTAGGGGGGGATCGTCGGGGGGGGGGGGGACCGGTGGTCCAGTGGACCCCAGCCCCCCTGTCGCTGGTAGGTTTTCTTGTTGGTGGGAATGGGGGCCTGCCAGCATGCAAATGTGTGCTGGACAGGGCTCACCATTCCTCCCCAATGATCTGCAAAAACCTAACGCCAGCTTGGAGCTGGCGTAGGGTTTGCCGCAGCCAGCGACCCAATCTTTGGCGCGCTGGCCGCTGATCATTGGGGAGGAATACCTAATGCCCTGTTTAGCATGCATTTGCATGCTACTTGCGTTCAGAGCCCTCGAGCATGTTGTTTCACGCACTCAAAGTCTCTGATCATGGGGCGGTAGCAAACGCCGACGCTAGTATGGTGCTAACAGCCTCTAGCACCGGCGTTTGCTTCTGATCATCCCCCAGTTAGTGTAATCAGATTGTCCGATGCGATAGAGGCAACTGTAACAATTAGTTACAGAATCTCAATTTGTTAATCATGAAGTGGTTCAATCCCTTTTTCTCTCAAGACCTACCAAAGGGAGTGGCAGGGGTCAAACACAATTTTCCTTATCTTTTTTCCTGCTACTAGGGGCAGACAGGATGATTCACTTGTAGGAATCCACTTACAGTTCATAAGATAAGAGCTGCAATACTTAGGGACTCTGTGCTCAGATACTGTTTTTTCTGTTGAGTTCCAGTTAGCTGTGCTAAGATCCTCAGGAATGCTGTAGATGTGACAGAGGATATTATCCTTCAGCCTTGAGATGTTCCTGAACCATAAAGCACATGGTCAGAGCACCTCACTGGTATACAAAGTATAACTCAGTCTCTCTACCTATGTGAAAAAGAGAGGAGTGTATAGGGGTCCCCAAAACCTCTAGCACCCAACAAGTCAGCAACTTAAGCAGTTATGTATCCTGTGCACTTCAGTCTAACTCCCTTTTCCTGTCAATATACTAACCTAGGTTGCAGGGCTGCCGAGAGGGAGGGTGGGGGGCAGAATTCCCTGGGCCTGGTAACGCTTAGTAATTCTTTGAGACTGCGTCCTCTAGTGAAGGCAGATCACCGAACTTGCTCAAACCCTGTATGAAGTGACAAAACAGACCAATGTTTACAAATAATTTTACTGATTAATGACACTTGGGGTGAGTATGGCAGTACCCAAGTAATCCGATCTTCCCCTTCTGACTTTGATTTTGTAGCGAGCCAACCTTGTTGTGCATTATATGCTCTTTTAAAAGCTGTATGTATCACCTTATATGGGTGGACTCTTTGCTTGAATCTTTGTCTCATATTTAAGGCTTGATCTATGAAAATGCCCTGATCCGTACATAAAACATTTTATCCTCAGCACCTTATCAGCAGGGATACTATCTTTGAGGGTTTTTTTTAAGGATAACCATACCTATATATTTTATGAAGAATCTCAACTGCAGTTTTTCTTAGAAGGCAAAGGCGTGCGGTTAGTGGAGTCTGAGTTATCTCCAGTTTTGAGAGCTGTATAATTAATGGAAGGTTCACCCTGTCGATTTATTATTATTATATGTTGCTTCTTTAATTTTCTCTTCCTCGGAATAATTGGGATTCTTGTCCCCCGATCTTGTGGACTATGTTGAGCTGTAATTTACCCCCCTGTTTACAAAGTCATGCTGCAGTACCGTACTGGCAGCCGCTAGCGCGGCTTTCTAATGAGGGGCCTTAAGGCCTTGTTTACTAAGGTGCACTAGCGTTTGTACTGCGGGCACACTATCTCTGTAGGCGCCCATAGGAATATTGTGGGTGTCTACACAGCACGCGCTAATGGTTAGTGCATGCTAAAAACGCTAGCGCGCCTCTAGCACGGCTTAGTAAACATGGCCCTAAGTTTTTTTTCTCCTTTTTAAAATGTATTTCTTATTTATATCTTATTGGTATATGGCTCATTATCCCAATTCAACTTTGTATTCATGTAATATTGAAATGCAACTTTAAAAAAAAAGGAAAAGAAAAATCGATATATGAGCAGTTTGAAGTGGGGTGTCATGCACCAAGAGAACCATTTTGCAAAGATTCAAATGGTAGTTATGAACATTACGTAAGCATTTTAAGAGAAGTGCAATTTTGACATCTTCATAGAGTTGGGTTTCAGCATGTAGGACTGTGGCTGATAATAGATTATGAAATATTAATCATTTTAAATGTATTGTTTTGTAATTAATAAAGAAATATGTTAGTATGAAATAATTGGTTGTATTTTGCAAAAGTATGCATTTCAATGGGGAAATCCTGAAAACCCAAGTACCAGTGGCGTTCCTAGTCTGGATGGCACCCGGGGCGGATCGCCGATGCGCCCCCCCCCCGGGTGCAGCGCCCCCCCTCCCCGCTAAATGACACCTCCTCCCCCCTCCGGTGAAATGACACCCCCCCCGGGTGCACGCCGCTGGGGGGGGGGGGTGCCGCAGCGCGCGCCTGCTGGCCTCGAGTTCGCTAACTTTCCTTGTTCGCTGCAGCTCCCTCTGCCCCGGAACAGGTTACTTCCTGTTCCGGGGCAGAGGGAGCTGCAGCGAACGAGCGAAGTTAACAAACTCGAGGCCAGCAGGTGCGCGCCGCGGCACCCCCCAGTGGGTTGCACCCGGGGCGGACCTCCCCCACCGCCCCCCCCTTGGTACGCCACTGCCAAGTACCCAGGTTGCCCACCTTGTGTTAGGGGATACTCTAGGTCTGGCTTTAGAAACAACCTATTCTACATATACAAACAATAAACAGATGTCAAAACACTCCAATTCATTTTAAGTGGATGTACTCTTTCTTTGTAGGTGGTAAAAAACAAAGATCTCCTTTGTTGTGAAATTCAGAGGCACAGCATGATTTCTCATCCTGTAGAAACATTAATCCTGCTAGCATGATGGGGTATTCAGCTCTGTTCTCTAGAGATTTAACTTGGCACAATGTTTTTATTTACCTCCGCATTTCACAGAAGAAAAATTTAAATCCACAGTCTCAAGGCAGGCAAATCCACATGAAGGGATTGCAGAAACTTGCCCTTCTGAGATTGTGGGGTTTTCTCTAACCTGGAATGCAAAGATTATTACACAAGTTAAAATAAACTAATGTAAGCAATAAATCAATTTACACATTTTAATGTATTGTTGATGTGTTATCAGAAACTCATTAAAATGTGTTGTTTTTTCTAATTAGTAATATTTTGGAATGATGTGAGGGCTTTTCTTTATTTTTGGATGAAAGTACTTTCTATCCTTAGCGACTAAACACGATTATCAGATACAAATAATTTTGTAGGAGACATCACTGTGTAAGACAGTGTTCTATGTGCTAAAGTAGATACCTATAAAATTGTCCTAGGATGTACATGCATAAAGGTAGCTACTCAGAATGCATAACCCAAACTTTCATGCAGTGTATGGCTAGGCATTCCCAGGGGCAGAGAGGGAGCGGAGAGGAAACAGGATTGACATCTATGCACATGCTTTATAAAATAGAGAGAAATGCACTGATTCTTACTGGACAACACCAAAGAGTGGGATATGGAAGGAGGATCAACAAACAATGGGATAATGACAACCTTTAATGACAATTCTGATATATCTGAAGAACGAATGACACAATAAATTCAAATGACACAATAGACTCGACGCATTCAGGAATCTGCTAGTGTGTGTGTGTCTTGCAGGTGGGTTAGTGGAGCCACAGCAAGAAAGGTTATAAGGGGCTTGAAAAAGACCATACGTTTAAAAATTGCACTCGATAAAAAGTGCTGACAGCCACTCGATAGACCTTAGATATCAATGTGGAGCGGACATGCATTGATTTTTGGCGATACTTTTGGTTACTACGAGAACATTGTTGGCCACTTAACCTGTCTAAGATCTATCAAGTGGCTGTCGAGTGCATTTATTAAACGCGTGGTCTTTTTCAAGACTCATAACCTTTTTTGCCGCTGCTCCACTAATCCACCTGCAAGACACACATTAGCAGACTCCTGAGGCAGGCACTTTCTGTGCCGAAATGCGTCGAGTCTGTTCTGTCATTTGAATTCATTGTGTCATTCGTTCTTCAGATATATCAGAATTGTCATTAAAGGTTGTCGTTATCCCATTGTTTGTTGATCCTCCTTCCATATCCCACTCTTTGGTGTTGTCCAATACTTTACTAATTGTACCTAATATCTTGTAATGATAATATCATAACAACATTATGTAAGCCACATTGAGCCTGCAAATAGGTGGGATAATGTGGGATACAAGTGCAATAAATAATAATAATAATAGTAATAATAAGAGCGTTCCAAAACGTTACGTATGTAGTTATAGAATACTGGGTCAGTGCACCCAATTTGGGCACCAGCGTTTACACCAGGTTTCAGCAGGTATAAGTCTAATGCCTAACGTTTGGGCATGGGAATCAGCTCTAAGGGTCAGATTCTATATATGGTGCCTAGAAAATAGGCACAGAAAACATTTCCGCCTAAGCATATTCTATAAGGGGTGCCTATATCCCGCGGTATATAGAATATTCTTAATTGATATCCTATTGCCTAAAACTACGCGCCTCCATTTATAGCAATGAAAATGTGGCATAAATCCCGGAGTGGAGGAGTGGCCTAGTGGTTAGGGTGGTGGGCTTTGGTCCTAGGGAACTGAGGAACTGAGTTCAATTCCCACTTCAGGCACAGGCAGCTCCTTCTAACTCTGGTCAAGTCACTTAACCCTCCATTGCCCTATGTAAGCCACATTGAGCCTGCCATGAGTGGGTAAGCGTAAGGTACAAATGTAACAAAAAAAATGTAGATATTAAGCACATTGGACAATATTCTATAACTACACACATAAATTTTGGAATGCCCATGAAATGCGTATTTCCCCGCCCATAACCATGCCCCTTTTTGCCTGCACACATTAGAATTTAGGCGCAGTTATGGGCCCCTTTTACTAAGCTGCGGTAAAAGGCGGTCTGCACTGGCATCATCACGTGCTATTGATGCATGCTGAGGCCCCCTGTACTGCAGCGGGTAAAAGGCTGTCTTGTTTTTAAAGAAATGGCTGTGCGATAAGTGAGCCACTTGCTGCACGACCATTTTGGGAGGAGCACTTACCGTCACTCATTGAGGTTGCAGTAAGGGCTCCCATGCTAACCCAGCAGTAACCTGCCAGCACGCAGCGCTGCCTGATTATCACCGGGTAAACACCAGCGCTATTAGAATATTTGTAGCGCCAGAAATGACTTGTGCTGGGGGTGGGAACTGCCACTGGGCTGCTGCAGTAGCCAGGCAGTATTTCGGGACTAGTGAGCAGTAAGCCCGCGTTGGACTTACCACCACTTTATAAAAGACCCCCTATGCATGTAAATTCTAATTATTGCTGATTATCACCAATTAGTGCTCATTATTGCTTGTTAGTAAGTGTGATTCTGTGTAGGACATGTGCTCTTTGTAGAATTGCACTTAGCATCTATCTTTTCCAGTGCTCATTTTTGAGCGCCATTTCAAGAATCCCCCCTTTATTTATTAATCTCTATGTATGTATCCAGGGTCCAGATAACTGTGTGGAATGCGCCCATTATCAAGATGGTCCCCATTGTGTTAAATCCTGCCCAGCAGGAATTATGGGAGAAAATGATACTCAGATTTGGAAATATGCAGATACAAATAACATCTGCCAACTGTGCCATCCCAATTGCACCACTGGGTAAGTACAAAACCTCATTTTTTAAGAGTAAATGTTTTAAAAAGAAAGACACATTTTCTGTTTTTAAGAATTCCAAGACTTTTTCTGAGGACAACAAATGTCCCGAGGGACAAAGAGAACATATCATTAATAACTTGTGAGAAAAACCCTTATAAGAAAAACTAATAAAATCATATGAAATAAGTGGGAATATACTCCGGCAACATTTTATACATTTTATAATATCTTAGATATCAGTTTTCAAAACATAAATAACTTAGGGATCCTTCAAACCACATTTTAGGCTCTCATTTTAGAAGCATTACCACATGTAAACAGCATTTGGATGGCAGTGGGGGGAGGGGAGAACTGAGAGGAAATGCTTGCCCCTCCCCTAGTCCACCCCTAGGCCTCTCAAAAAAATCTGGCTACAACCCTGCTTGAAAGAGCATGACATCCTCATTTACAATTGAAGAAAATCATGACTAGGCTTTTAGATAGGATTTAAACTTGTGCAACGTTTTGGTTGGTGTATTTTATTTTAATTTAATAGATTTTGAGACTTTTGCCAACTAGGCACATTAGATTAACTGCTCTCTAGTTCTTCTTCCTGTTCCTACCTCTGTATTTTGGGATGATAACTCTTACCACGTAGCCATGCTCACTGAGGTGGCGGTAAGGGCTTCCACAGTAACCTGGCAGCGTGCGGTGACCCAATTTCCGCCAGGTTAGCACCGCGCTAGGGGGAAAAAAATTTCCTGGTGCACCAGAAATGGTGTATGCTCCAGCCGGAACTATCGCCAGCAGCTGCGTTGGGCCAGCACCGCGGTAGTTCCATTTTAGCATGTGGTAAGCCCGTGTTGGGCTTACCACTGCTTTGTAAAATACCCCCTAAAAAAAGTGAAAGAGTGACAAGGAGATGAAAAACTTGAAAATGAAGAGGTATGACATAGTTTTAAGGTAAAAGAAAATTGGATAAATATTCTGGTATTTCCAACTGCTGCACCTGTTATACTATACGGTACAGGAGGTCAGTGTTCAGAGTGTTGTAAAGTTGTAATGGATGATACTGTACCTTTAAGCCATGATACGGTGATTTACAGTTTAGTTGATTTTATATCAAAGCATAAAGACGAGTTTATAAATTGGTGAAGTCTAAAAAGTGATGAACTGCGCAAATGTAATGCAAGGCAAATTAGCAAGATTGAGCAACAGCTGAGATATGTGTCTCAAAAATCTGTTCTTGATTGAGTTGACAACCTAGTGTTTTAAAGGTCAAATAAAATTCAAAGTGATGGTTGAGAATTATAGGGGAAACATCCAAAGTAATTCATCTCTGAGTATTCTAAAGAGCTTGAGAATTTATGGGGTTTAATTTTTAGCTTATCAACTGTGCTGTTTTAGTTAGGTGGGAGTTTAAAGTGGATAAAATATCATGGAGGTTAACTCCTAACATAAGCTGAATTGTATATGCATATGATTAGCCCTGAACACCAAATTTGCAAGGGGGCTGATGATAGTATTAAAGAGCAGAAGAGCAGTGGTAGAACCCTGGGATACTCCACAAGAATAAAGACAATGAGGATGTTCCTAAAATTCCCAGTGAGTTCAGACGTACAAGCATTTGCTGGGGATCAGCTAAATCAAATACAGTTGTAATGTCCAGCGTGACTATGATTACAAATTTTCCCGCCTCCAAAAAAGCTGAGGCTATCATTCAGCTGAATGGTTAAAAGTGTGTCCATGTTACAGCCAGTTGGGAACCCAGGCTGCTTTGGATGAGGAATTTGTATAAAACAAATTCAAAAGCTGAAGAAAAATCATTTTTTTTCAACAATCTTTGATTCAAAGAATAAATGAGAAATAGAACAATAATTGGAGACCTTAGTAGGGTCTACAGATGGTTTCTTGAGCACAGGCCGGAAGTTGGCTTGCTTCACTGTGGATAAAAGAAAAGCTTGGTTTTGATAAGCACTTATGGAAGTGGATCCAACAGTGACATGGTAAAATGCATTAAATTAATCACTTTTTGCAGGCTTTAGACTAGATTCTGTAAATGGCACCCAAATTTGGGAGATGAGAAAAATTAGTTCTAAGCACTATTCTATAAATGGTGTTCTAAGTTGGGTGCCATTTTTAGACTAGCGCTTAGACCAGGATCCATGTCTAAATTAGGCATGGATCTGCCATATTCTATAACACGGTAATTGGGAAACAAAATGGGAGCTGGGCAGACTTCTGATCATGACTAAATAGATAGGGATGGGCTGGAGTGTAAATTTTAAGGGGCTTCGAAGTTAGCTTCAGAACTTAGTACAAGAACAGTACTGGGCAGACTTCTACGGTCTGTGCCCAGAGAACAGCAAGGCCAAATCAAACTCGGGTATACATATAAAGTATCACAAACCATGTAAAATGAGTTTATCTTCTTGGGCAGACTGGATGGACCGTACAGGTCTTTATCTGCCGTCATTTGCTATGTTACTATCAAGCTTATTTTCGAAAGAGAAGGGCGCCCATCTTTTGACACAAATCGGGAGATGGGCGTCCTTCTCCCAGGGTTGCCCAAATCGGCATAAATCAATATAACGCATCTCAAGGTAGCCTAGATTGATAATTTCACCCTTAATCACCAACCGCTGCAGAGGTTAAATAAGACATGTAAATTCAGTGCTTCTGTCTGGATAATAGTGATAAGAACATAAGTGTTGCCATACTGGGATAGACTGAATGTCCATCAAGCCCAGCATCCTGTTTCCAATTCAGGTCACAAGTACCTGGTAAGATCCCAGAAGAGTAAAACAGACTTTATGCTGCTTATCCTAGAAATAAGCATTGGATAACGTTATCTGGATAGTAGTTTATTTTCTTATATACTACTACTACTTATCATTTCTATAGCGCTACTAGATGTACGCAGCGCTGTATACTAGAACATGAAGAGACAGTCCCTGCTCGACAGAGCTTACAATCTAATTAGGATAGACAAACAGGACAAATAAGAGATAAGGGAATTACTAAGGTGGAGATGATAAATAAGGGTACTGAACAAGTGAGTAAGGGTTAGGAGTTAAAAGCAGCATCAAAAAGGTGGGCTTTTAGCCTAGATTTGAAGATGGCCAGAGATGGAGCTTGACCGACCGGCTCAGGAAGTTTATTCCAGGCATATGGTGCAGCAAGGTAAAAGGAACGGAGTCTGGAGTTAGCGGTGGAGGACAAGGGTGCAGATAAGAGAGATTTACCCAGTGAACGGAGTTCCCGAGGAGGAATGTAGGGAGAGATGAGAGTTGAGAGGTGCTGAGGAGCTGCAGAGTGAATGCACTTATAGGTCAATAAGAGGAGTTTGAACTGTATGCGGAAACGGATAGGGAGCCAGTGAAGTGACTTGAGGAGAGGGCTAATATGAGCATATATCATGTCAGGTTCAAAAGCTGTTGAAGCAGTGTACATTCACGTACAGTAGGTATTTCTCTGACGAAGAAGGGCAACCTTCGAAAGCTAATCAAGAAATGTATTAAGTTATGTCAAATAATAAAGGTATCATATTATTTTTTTTCCATGTTTTATTTTGGTTTTTTTTTCTATTGATTACCTTTAAAAGTGGACTAACACAGCTACCACACCTCTCTGTCCCTGGAGAGCTCACAATCTGAATTTGTACCTGAGGCAACGGAGGGTTAAGGGGGTCTTTTACTAAAGATTAGCTCGAGTTATCTGCAGCAGGGATAGGAATAAAATGGGACCTGCTGCAGATAACCTGAGCTAACCTTAAGTAAAATACCCCCTAAGTGATTTGCCCAAGATTGCATGGAGCTGTAATGCAGTTTGAATCAGGCGCTGCTAGCTTTCTACCTGTTGCCCTAACCATGAGAATAAATTTAGGACAGCTTTTTTCACTCTGCCAAGTTTATTTGGATAGTTATCTGGAAAGCAAACTGAATATTGCTATTATCCATATAACACAGTGGAGTTTTAACTGAAAATCCACAGATAATGTTGGGTAGGGGAATTATCTGGATAAGGGCTGCCATTGTCTGGTTAACTCCCTTTGAATATTGTCCCATAGGATTTTAGGGTAGTGTTGCAAGCAGTTAGTTCTTAGTCACCTTAATCATTATAATTGCATCTAGGCAGAGCTGTTGAGGAACTTGCTTTGAAGACTGCAAGTTATCCAAACTACGACTTCTAAAATCATTTTGGGAGGAAAACCTAGGATCTCTCCTCTTTTGCTTGAGCTTCACTATAGCTTGAGTGGTTGATTCCAAATTATTTTGCCTTTTCTTTAAAGCCTTGAAAGCTACAGGCCCTGAATATCTGCAGAATAAGGTTGGATGATATCTACCTGGGAGAGCCTTGCATTCCAGTCAAGCCAGGAATTTAGCATTCTCAATGGGGAAAGGGTTTTTGATATGTAATCACAAGGGAAGACTCCTTTTATGGGGCAGCCCTAACCTTTAGAATAAGTTTCCAGCATTTTTTGTAGCTTATTGTTGGGATTATCAAAGTTTTCAAAAGAGTCTGAAAATCTTTCCATTTTCTTAAGCCATTATGAAGTGAAAGCAGGATACTGCAATGTAATGTGATAAAAGATTTGCTGTTATTGTGTAATGTTGAGTTCTGTCACTTCTTCATTACACTCCTTTGATGCTGTATTAATTGTAAAGTTCATTTGTGCCAAATGAAATGTATTTTGTTTATGTTTTTATTTTTCCTTTTATTTTCTATTGTGAGCCACTGTGAATAGGCCTGGAAGTTGGAGAAGTGTGGCATATTAATGTCCAATTAAAATAAATAATCAAGTGATTTACATTAATGCTTTTATTATTTCAGATGCACAGGACATGGACTTGAAGGCTGTACTACTCGAGGGTAATTAGTGTGGGAACGCGTTTCTCAGATCTTACAGATTAATGCCTCTCTATCTTATAAAATATCTCATTATACCACAATATCACTTCGTATTCATTCATACTATGTATTTCTTCAAACCGTAATCGACTAACACCGTTTACGGTACTATGCAAGCCACATTGAGCCTGCAAAAAGGTGGGAAAATGTGGGATGCAAATGTAACAAATAAATAAATAAATAAAATAATCACTATGTTCTCTGTGCATGGATGATGTTCTTTCTGAAGAAAAGAAGATGCTTTTTTATATCTTATTTATTTATTTATTTATTTATTTCACTTGTATCCCACATTTTCCCACCTATTTGCAGGCTCAATGTGGCTTACAAAGACCTGTTATGGCATCGCCATACAGGGTGAAGTAGACATTTGGTGTTCCAACGAAGTCAAGGAAGACAAGAGGATTTGATCAACTAGTTGTAGAGAGATACATTCTGCCTAAAGTTGGAAAGGTGTTGTGTTATGGTTAGCTATGGGTTCTCGTGGTAGGCTTTGTCAAAGAGGTAGGTCTTCAGAGATTTGCAGAAGTTAAATAATTTGCTGATCGTTCTCAGGTGAGTTGGCAGTGCATTCCACATCTGTGTACCTATATAAGAAAAGCTAGTCACGTGGTAAAAGGTGGCCCGCAGTGCCGTCAGCATGCAGGATTGCCACGTGCCAAAGCCCCTATTACCGCCATCGGCATTTTACTGCCATCGGTAAAAGGGCTTTTTTAAAGGGACAATAAATGACCATGTGGAAACTAAAAAATTGCTCCACGGCTATTTACTACTGGAGCCCTTTACAGCTGTGAGGGCTCCATCAGAAACCTGACGGTAATCAGGCAGCACAAGGCACTGGCCGATTACTGTCAGGCACACCCCCTGGTGCTAATAAATACAAATGTATTTTCTATTGCCAGAAATGGCACACAGGAAAGATGGAACTGCTGCAGAGATCCTGCAGTAGTAAACATTATAAAAAGGCAACAGTTATATATAGATAGATATAGACATAGATATTAGGATTTGTCAACTATCTTTATGAATCGACTCACTGAATGCAGTACACAACAATACAAGCAATTATTAGATGTGTGAAAAAAAAGTAATGATGCAGGCCAGATAATCATCTGATAAAGCCAGCCATGGAGATGTTATTGCTAATATTATAAATTTTAAACAACATCAATATCATACATTTAAATGTGTTACATTTTTAAAACTAGTAATGGGGTAAGTTATCAAGGTGTGGTAAAAGGTGAGCTTTTTACCGCACCTTATTATCATGTGTGACTCTGGCGGTAAACGACTAACTCTGCTTGTGAGCCACCTCACAAGTAATTTTATTCCAGCAGCCTAGGAGCATCAGGTTTCAGAGCGTCAACCCGGTGCTCCAAGGCAGAAGACTAAAGGGGTCATAATGCTGTCCTCCTACCCCCAACCCCCCCATATGATCACACTCTCAACATTAAGAACATAAGAGTAGCCATACTGGGTCAGACCAATGGTCCATCTAGCCCAGTATCCTGTTTCCAACAGTGGCTAATCCAGGTCACAAGTACCTGGCATAAACCCAAATAGTAGCAACATTCCATGCTACCGATCCCAGGGCAAGCAGTGGCTCCCCCATGTGTGTCTCAATATCAGACTATGGACTTTTCCTCCAGGAACTTGTCCAAACCATTTTTAGACTCTGATACACTAAGCGCTGTTACTACACCCTCCAGCAAAGAGTTCCAGAGCTTAACTATTTTTTGAGTGAAAAAATATTTCCTTCTATTTGTTTTAAAAGTTTTTTTATGTAACTTCCTTGAGTGTCACCTAGTCTTTGTACTTTTGGAATGAGTAAAACATCGATTTACTTTTCTAATTCTGCTATATCTTTTTTGGGATACGATGTCTAGAACTGAACGCAATATTCAAGATGAGGTCGCACCATGGGACAATACAGAGGCATTATAGTATTCTTGGTCTTATTTACCATCCCTTTCTTAATAATTACTAGCAACCCCCCTCCCCCACCAAAGAAACCCCATCCATCATTGGAGGCCTACTGGCCCTTTACCTGATGGTCCAGTGAGTCCTAGAGCAGGAACATCTCCAGTTGCACCATCTCCCAAAATGGCACCTCTAGTGATATATGGAAACATGACTCCTAGCTGTAATGGGGTGCCATTTTGGGAGATGACGCCAGCAGTACAGGAATGACTAGGGATCACTCCTGCCCTAGGACCCACTGGACCACCAGGAACAGGGCTGGTAGGCCCCGATGATGGAGGGGCTATTTTAGGGGGTGGGAGTTGTGATCAGGTCGCATGGTACAATTTCTTTTCATGAGGGTACAAATAGTGATGCTCCTGATAGTGATACAATGAACATGCTGCTGTTCACCATAGAAGCAATAAACCTGGCCAATGCGCACACAGGGCCAGAAACTGTGACCTCACCTTGAGTATTGTGTTCAATTCTGGTCTCTTTATCTCAAAAAAGTTATAGCGGAATTATCAAGGGTTCAAAGAAGAACGACCAAAATGATAAAAGAAATAGAACTCTTCCCATATGAGGAAAGGCTAAAGAGGTTAGGGCTCTTCAGCTTGAAAAAGAGACAGCTGAGGGGGGATATGATTGAGGTCTACAAAATCCTGAATAGTGTGGAGCAGATGGAGATAAATCAATTTTTCACTCATTCAAAAAGTACAAGGACTAGGGGACACTCAATGAAATTGCATGGAAATACTTTTAAAACAAATAGGAGGAAATAATTTTTCGCTCAAAGAATAGTTAAGCTGTGGAATTCATTGCTAGAGGATGTGGTAATGGCAGTTAGCGTTTCTTGTTTTTAAAAGTTTGGACAAGTTTCTGGAGGAAAAGTCCATAGTCTGTTATTGAGATGGGCATGGGGGAAGCCACTGCTTGCCCTGGGATTGGTAACATAGAATGTTGCTACTAATTGTGTTTCTGCCAGGTACTTGTGACCTGGATTGACCACTGTTGGAAGCAGGATACTGGGCTAGATGGACCCAGTATTGCTATTGTTATGTTCTTATTAATTGGTGAATCTAGGCCATAATGTCTTGTGGTCCAGTATTCAAAACTTTTTATCCGTGTAGACGTTGAGCAGGACCTCACCCAGATTTTTAGATGCGTTATTATCCAGATAATGCTGATGAGAATCCCTGCAGACTGGCCTGGCACTTTCCAGATAACACTGGGACAGTCCAGATGCGGATGCGAATGAATCCAGAGACTGGCGATATTCATCACCAATATCCAGACAGTTCTCTGGGCCACTTCTCACAAAGAAAAGTAGCCCAGATAGCTATCTGGATATTGGCCCTGCATATCACCAGTATCTAGATATTGCCAACAGCTGGCGCTATTCATGGATTTCAGCACCAATATCCAGATATCAGCTGGCACTGAATATTTTCATATATCTTTACGTGTCATGGCTGGCATTTTAAAAGGATGCCATTCATGGAGTTTAAATAATGACCTGAAGGTTTGAATGTCCATAATTGTAGTCTGAAGAGGCTTTTGAGGGATACATATGTACAATTGTGCTTGTTTGTCTTGTTTATGTGTATTGATTATATGCTTCTAGATAGTATAAAACTAACTGGTTATTTGCTTTCTTTGGTTTCTGCCATGCAGATCTTCAGTTCCAGCCATTGCTGCAGGAATAGTTGGAAGTATTCTAGCATTTCTAGTGGTGTGCCTGACTGTTGGCTTCTTGTGGCGCAGAATTCAAATCCAGAGGAAACGTACAATGCGCAGGATACTTCAGGAAAGAGAGGTGCGTGCTTGTAAGGAATTATCTGTCCATGGGTATTTCATTTCCATGTATATTTTGGGATTAGTTTAGCAGAGAACCAAGGATCTTGGTGCATCTTTAAGCATGTATTATCAAGTGTCTGTGTTTCCCCCATATTCTCATTATATGCTGCTCATGTTTATTTACCAAGAGGGTAGGGACTCCATACTGCAGGGGATGGGCTTTCCCTCTGCATGCCTCCAGACTTTGGAGGGCTGCTAAATTATTAGTGGCTTATTCATTAGAGTTTTTCACCAATGTTCGTTCCTGCCTTCAAAAATAATGTAATGTCTCTGGTGATAACTCTGGTACCACAGTTTCCACCAGACCAAACTGTTGAATACCTTTATTAAAGGTTTTTTTCACTTTATATCATTAGACATGGAAGGGGGGGGGGGGGGTTGTAATTCTATGAAGTGGACACCAACATTTAGGAGCTAAGTAACACGGTTAAATGACCAGAATGCTGGCATATTCTCATGTATATGTGCAGAAGATACAGATTCCATACAAACAGACTGGGCTTTATTATTTTTTAAAAAAAACCCTTGAATAACTAACTCATCTGAATCTAGCATGCCCACACCTTGCATACCTGGACAAGGTACAGAGATTAATCAATTTTCTAAAACAAATCACAGATTGCCATAGCACTGATTCTACTGAAACTCCTCAACGATAAACATCTAGAAATGTTTTGAGATCAGAAGAGATCTGAAGGGCATATACAATTAATCTAGCCACATCAGTATCAGACATCAACTCTCACATGCATAAGTTCTCTGTTATGTACGGATACTCAGTCCTTGGCATTTTTTTCTGATACAGCATAAAAGGTATCAGTCTGGCTCAAGGGATATTGGGCTCTGCACTTCAGATCATATGATTTTGTGCAGCAGACTTTCTCAGGATAGAAGCAAATTTGTTCTCTTTCCAGGCTGACTGCTTGGCTTTAGATTGTATGAAATGGGTAAGAGAATCCTAGTCCATTCCTGCTTCAAAGCATCCTAAGAATGTCTTTGTTTGGGAAAGAGGGGAGAAGAAGCAAAGGTTGAGAAACCAGGACTGACTCAGCTGAACATAGCTCACAGTTCACAAGAAGTTACTGGCCAATCAGTTACTGCAGGCAATAGGTTAAAAAGAGCGTGCAGACAGACCACAAATGGCTGTTCAACATTGACTCAGCCAGGTCTGGTTTTTTATAATACTATTCTATTGCATGCAAACAAATATGACCTAACAGCTGTGATATAAATCAGGCTAAAAATTCCAGAAAGCAATCTATTAAAAAGAGGGGGGGGGGGAGAGACAGATACAACCCAGTCTCATCCAGTCCTTGATGAGACAAGGTTATCTGCTAATCTCGGGACAAGATTTCCTGGTTGAGTTCTGTCCTGTCACTATAAATCCATATCATAGTTTTGCTGTACACAAGTAGATTTAGAAAAGAATACTTTTCTGTGTCACTGTCAAAACTGTTTTAAGAGTAGGATCCATTAGTCTGGTCCCACAGTACTGAGAGATCAGCGGCAGAGCTATGATGTACTGCTCAGGCAGCTCTTCCAGCACTATAACCTAATGTCTCTTCTAACTAGGATGCAGAGCATACCCTCCCACTAGCTGCAAAAGAAAATCATCAATTTAATAGCATGTACCCTAGGATAGATCATGGAGGCTGAGCCCTGCTCACCCTTTCCCTTGAACCCTTTATTTTCAATCAGAATGTTATATCTGCTCTGGGTGGTGTTCAGACATGCTGCTATTAATAGATTGCGTAACACCACAGCCTCAGCTTTCCCATTCAGTAGCATGTAGGCGGTACCATGAAGAAAGAGTATAACATGTACACTTTAAAATACCAGCTTGCCTGTGGTGATATTCCAAAACATATTGCTTGTTTTGTATTACCATATCATTTTGCAATCTTTAGATTTTATTTGGATTGCATATACTTTGTACTGCTCTTTCATCCCCATAGTGCATATTTTTGTGTCTAATATGTGGAGAGGGGAGTTCACACATATAGGTAGGGATGTGGAGAATTCTCATACTATTTTACATGACATTCTGCCAAACATAAAATATGCAATCCCCCCCCCCCCCCCACACACACACACATACATACATACACATATGCACACACATATACATGACAACAGATTTTTTTTTAAATCACTACTCCTTCAGCTTGAGACGTTATGTTATGTTATGTTATTACTCCTAGCATTCAAAAGTAAAGCTGTTAGAGTCAATAGTAAACTGCTGAGAATGTATAGAAGGACCCAACCACAAGAATTTAGTTTTATCATAGTTTAGTTTCAATTGGTACGAAGTGATCCAGTCCTCAACCAATCTCACACATTTGACAATATCACTCTGTAAAGTAATCCAATCACAGTGGCCACCTCCGATCACCCCTCCCTTAACTCAATCACCCCCTCTGACATAAGAACATAACATAAGAATCAGACCAGTGGTCCATCTAGCCCAGTATCCTGTTTCCAGTCGTGGCCAATCCAGGTCACAAGTACCTGGCAGAATCCCAAATAATAGTAACATTCCTCTACCAATTTCGGGGCAAGCAGTGGATTCCCCATTTCTATAGCAGATTATGGGCTTTTCCTCCAGGAACTTGTCCAAACTTTTTCTAAACCTAGAAATGCTAACCTCCATTACCACATACTCCAGCAACGAGTTCCAGAGCTTAACTATTCAGTGAAAAAATGTTTCCTCCCATTTGTTTTAAATGTCTTTCCATGTAATTTCATTGAGGGTCCCTTGGTCTTTGTACTTTTTGAAAGAGTGAAAAATCGATTCTCTTTTACCTGTTCTACACCACTCAGTACTTTTAAGAACTCAATCTTATCCCCCCTCAACCATCTCTTTTCCAAGCTGAAGAGCCCTTTCTTCATATGGGAGGAGTTTCATCCCCTTTATCATTTTGATCGCTTTTCTTTGAACCTTTTTTAATTCCACTATGAGGTATATTTTCAAAGCACTTAGCCTTCCAAAGTTCCATATGGAACTTTGGAAGGCTAAGTGCTTTGAAAATATGCCTCTATATCTTTTTTGAGCTATGGCGACCAGATTGAACACAGTACTCAAGGTGAGGTTGCATCATGGAGCAATACAGAGGCATTATAATATTTTTTTTTACTTATTTACCAGACCTTTCCTAATAATTCCTAGCATCCTGTATGCTTTTTTGGCTGCTGCTGCTGCTGCACACTGGGTAGAAAATTTCAGCATATTGTCTACAATGACACCTAGATCTTTAATCCCCCCCCCCCCCAATCCCCGCAGAAAACATCAGAACCCTTTTTTCCAACTCCCCTGACAAATGACCTTCAAATCCGCCAAAGCATTTGATTCCATCTACCCACAACCGCTGGCAATAAGACCCTCATCTGACACCTCCCCCCCAAGTCCCTTTAGGATCCTTCCCACCCCTCTTCTCATCCCTTGATCACTAACCCCAGTCTTACCAGGCTTCTCTGGTTAATGGGAGCAGGAGCAATCCCTGGTCACTCCTGCTCTTATGACCATGAGTGCAAAAATGACACCAGTGATCCCTTTAATTATATGTCTTATGATTTATCCTTTATCTTTTGAAATGGTAGTATCTGGACAGCTCAAGTTTTACTATTTTTATGAGTTTTTTAATGTGTCCTTTATTATTGTGATACTTATTTATTCACTATATTCGTTTTTATCTGCTGTTTCTTTTTTTGTGTGTGTGTAATGTTTATTTTTGAGATATGTGATACTGTTTTAGTGTACGATTTAAACAGTATACAGTATAGTCACCAAAACAATGTTTTCTCACACCTTATATAATGTCAATGATTACAATTTCTTTTTCTTGTATTTGCACAATTCTAATAAAATAAAGACTGCAACAATGAAAGAATAATCTTTCCTTTTATCCAACCTCCTTGGAATTATGCTAATGAATATTATATACATTCCAATGCTCGTCAATCTTTTTGTAGCTGTGACTCCATAATGGCGACCAAATAAAAGTTTGTGACCCCCCCCCCCCCCCCAGACGTTCAGAATAATGATGCACCTATGGAGATCCCACCCAAGTCTTCACCCCAAATGTGAGTTTTGTGACTCCTTTTAGAATCCTGACCCATATTTTGGGAAACTGTGGCCTATTCTGCTTTACTATACAGCTAATATAGTTTTACCAAGCTAAAGAACATCTCAGCCACTCTGAATAAGTTGTCCATTATTTCATAGAGAAAGAAACTGAAGAATCAGTCACTGCTTAGCCACAGTAACTTTCAGAGAAGATTTAATATATCCACAGCCAGTATTTCTCGTGTCATTTTTATTGTGCTCCACGGATTACTGCTTCATGTGTGACACATTAAAGGGGCAATTCTATAACAGGATGTCTTGTTCTATAAAGTTACATAGGTACCTACTTTCATTTATAGAATACTAGCCTGAATACTAATGCATCTTAACACTTAGGTGCGATCACTTATGCCAGCCATAGAGCTGGAACATGCATAACTCTGATTATTCTCTAACTTACACATGTAAGTTTGGCTGCCTTCCCTGCTTTGCCCCTGTGTTTGCTCCCCTTTCAACTATGGAGGAGATTCTATATATGGTGCCTGGAAAATCCATGCAGAAATCATTTTTGCCTAGGAATATTCTATAAGATTTAGGTGCAGTATATACAATACACTTAGTTGATATCCCAGTGCCTAAAACTGCACTCCATTTACACCAATGAAAACAGGGCATAAATTCCTGCACGTAGATTTATGCAGACTAGGCCATATTCTATAACAGTGCACATAAATTTGGGAACGCCCACAAAACCCATTTCCCCACCCATAGCCATGCCCCTTTTGAACTGCACACTTTAGGTGCAGTTCATTACAGAATACGCTTAGCAAGTTATACCCACATAAATAATTAGTGCCAATTAGTGCTCATTATTGTTAGGTGCTGTTAACAACACTGATTGGCTTGTTAAGCCAATTAAGTTACATGCATTACAGAATACGCTTAGATTTCAGTGTGGATCTCTAGGCATAGTATATAGAATCCAGGGGTATGTGCAATGCAAGTTAGGCCATTGTTACAGAATAGCGCTTGGATGGCACACTAGCATATACGTGTATACTAGTATTCTAAACATTTCTGCATGTAACACATGTAAATGTTGGGGTCCAGTTTATAGAATTGCCTTGTAGGTGTGGCAGGTTTTATATGCACTAAAAAACAAATGGCATATAACTTGCCACAATGATAAATATCAAAACAACCACAGCTAGTAATAATCAACACTCCACCGAGTATTCTACAAAGAAAATAGGAGGAAAAGACTTCAGATGCTCAGTGACCAATATATTATGTGCAATACATTGATTATTACTTGCTGTTGTTGTTTTGAGGTTTTATATGCATACATTGATCATCTCCTGCTTTCTCTTTTGCAGCTAGTTGAACCCCTTACACCCAGTGGAGAAGCACCAAACCAGGCTCTTTTGAGAATCTTAAAGGAGACCGAATTTAGAAAACTGAAAGTCCTTGGCTCTGGAGCTTTTGGTACTGTGTACAAGGTAAAACCATCAAGCTGCACTATAAAACTGTATAAAGCAGTGGAAGTAGTGTATGCAAATCTCTCTCATGAATATTCATTGTGGGTATCCTGAAAACCTGACTGGCTGGGGTGCCTCTAGGACCAGGTTTGGGAACCACTGGTATAAAGGAATAAAGTGCTGTATGCATCAGGGACAAAACGTGCTCCAGTTAGCTTTTGAAGTCTTCCTCAGGCTAAACAGGCACTGAGCAGTATACACTGCATCAGAAGAGAGGACCTGTTACAATGAGAGACCTTTTGTAAGATGATGTGAGTGTAGGACCCTTGTATGCTATAGCCAGGCTATTAAGTCATACCCAAAAGACCGTCTTGGGCAATGAAGAAAAGGACAGAACACAAAAAATGAGTGTGCTGTGCAGTGTTTTGGTTTCCCTGCTATTTCTAGGGTATTCTAGTGTTATGTCACCCATCATTTCTACAAAGAGTATTTTTCTTCTTGAGGAAATTCATGTCTTAAATCTTCTGAAATATCTTCTATCCTTTGGCCTTCAGTCAGAAGTTTCCACTAGTGGATTCCATGAAATTTATATGGAACCGCAAAAACTTCTGATCTCGATTGGGGAGGCACTAAAGGGCTACATGCTCCAAATCAACTTTTCAGCTTTATCTTCAAGATAGAAATCTGAAGTAAAGAAGAGTTAGCCAATTAAAAGGTTAATGATAAAAGTAGGGAAGGAAAAGAGTAGGGCAAAGAATTATCTCGGAGGCCATTATATCCAAAGCGAACATGCGTATACTTGCAGTCAGAGTCGTGTATATGGAAGGCTGACCCCAAGTGTTAGCACCATGACTCTATCGCTAGAGGTCATTAGAGCTATTTTGCAGTCGGAGCTAGACCAGTGGTTTTTAACCTAGTCCTCAGGGACCATCTGGCCAACTGGGTTTTCAGGATATCTACAGTGAATATGCGTGACAGAGATTTGCATACCAAGAAGACAGTGCATTCAAATCTATCTCTTATATATTCATTGTGGATATCATGAAAACCCGACTGACCAGGTGGTCCCTGAAGACTGGGTTGAAAATTATTGCTCTAGACCACCGGGGATTATCTCTGGATAACTCACAGTGGTGTGCGGAGAGGGGTTTGGGTGGAAGACCAGGTTAGTGTGAGGGGGAGGGAATTTGTGAAAGGGGCAGGGCTTCAGCTAAGGTGTGAGCTTGTGTGGGAGGGGCTTTTTGAAGGGGATCAGATCATGAGGGATCAGATTGGGTGGAGGGGCTTTTTGATTGGTGGTATTTTTGAGGGGGAATCAAATCAGGATAAATAATACCTAACGTTCTAAGAAAGCAAATAGAATGTTAGGTATTATTAGGAAAGGAATGGAAAACAAAAATGAGGACGTTATAATGCCTTTGTATCGCTCCATGTTGCGACCGCACCTCGAATATTGTGTTCAATTCTGGTTGCCACATCTCAAAAAAGATATAGCGGAATTAGAAAAGGTGCAGACAAGGGCGACGAAAATGATAAAAGGGATGGGACGACTTCCCTATGAGGAAAGGCTAAAGCATCTAGGGCTCCTCAGTTTGGAGAAAAGGCGGCTGAGAGGAGATATGGTAGAGGTCTATAAAATAATGAGTGGAGTTGAACAGGTAGATGTGAAGCGGCTGTGTATGCTTTCCAAAAATACTAGGACTAGGGGGCATGCGATGAAGCTACAAAGTAGTAAATTTAAAACAAATCGGAGAAAATGTTTCTTCACTCAACGTGTAATTAAACTCTGGAATTCGTTGCCAGAGAATGTGGTAAAGGCGGTTAGCTTAGCAGAGTTTAAAAAAGGTTTGGAGGACTTCCTAAAGGAAGTCCATAGACCATTATTAAATTGGACTTGGGGAAAATCCACTATTTCTGGGATAAGCAGTATAAAATGTTTTGTACTTTTTTCAGATCTTGCCAGGTATTTGTGACCTGATTGGCCACTGTTGGAAACAGGATGCTGGGCTTGATGGATCTTTGGTCTTTCCCAGTATGGCAATACTTATGTACAGGAGGGAGAGCAAAGCAGGGGTAACTGTTGGGAATGGCCACTGCAGTGGCCTTATATGCTGCATTAGAGCAGCTGCACTACCCAACTGCTGGTAGCGTGGCTGCACTTACTACCTCTTGAGTTGGCGTTAAGTGCAGCCATATTCTCCGCCCCTGCCAACACCCACACACCACACCTACCAACGTTAAGGAGCTAGTGTGAAGTTTGTACCGCACTGGCTGTTTTAACACATGTTAGCAGTCTTATCGTCTAATGCAGTGGTTTTCAATCCAGTGGTCGGCAACCTTTTATGTAATTTGAGATCCCTGAAACTCTCACAGTCCAGGCACAAGCAGCACAGCTCGTTGGTTCGATCTAAGATCCTGTCCTGGTACTTACCAATCCAAAATTATTTCTCAGATATGTTGGACCATTTCTCCTCATAACTTTAAACAACTTAATTCAAACTCACTTCACAATGGTCAGCCAATGCAGGATCCTAGGAAGGACCCTTGCCAATGTGTGCCCTGACAGTTGCAACAATACCCTTGTTGCCACATGCTGTACTGTCTGCAGCCTGTGCATCACACCCACTGCTAGACCCATACGTAGTCCATTGCAGTGGTCCAAAAGAGAGATTAGTATTGCATGTACCATCTCCTTAAGAGTCTGCACTTCAAAAATGGTGCGCAACTGACACACCAATTGGAGCCCCAAAAAACTCTAATTTAGTATTATGTAATATTTATATTTTGATGCTGTTCTACCTTTACAGCATTTAACCTGATTTTTTTTTTTGTTGTAGGGATTGTGGACTCCAGAAGGGGAAAACATTAAAATTCCTGTTGCCATTAAGGAGTTGAGAGAGACCACGTCTGCCAAAGCCAACAGAGAAATCCTTGATGTGAGTTTATCTTTCATTTTGGTTGTCATTTTTGGACCCTTTCCCTTCGATGTTAGCAACAGGTTGGGACAGTGCATAGCAGTCTTTTTGTGGCCGTGATCAACTATCCCTCTAAGCTGTGTGGCAGTCCTCCACCTACTTTCCTGCCAGTGGGGGTGCTGTTTCAATATCCCATTTTCAATAGCAAGGGATAGGCAAGTTCTGTAGGACTTCAGATCACCTGCCTGTCCCTAGTGATGGAAAACATGATATTGAAACACCACCCCTCACTGGCAGCTTAGAGAGAATATTGGTTGTGACCCCGTGATCACAGCCAAATTAAATTGGGAAGCTCTGCGTTATGAGAAGTGCTAAGAGCACTTCTTGTTCAACAGTCAAGTCAGTTGTACCAGCCTGGAAGGGAAGAAAAAAGGGGTAGGTGTACCTGATATTTGATTGGGATGTGCATTCATTAGCACATCCCAAGGCACCTTCATTAATGCACCTTAAACATTTAGGCCCCTGTTTACAAAGCCGGGCTAGCAGCTGGGAGTGTGGTACTGATGACAGGCTGTGTCATCATTGCCATGCAGCAGCCACTATCGCAACTTTGTAAACAGGTGGGTTAATGTGCTAAATTTATGCTACATTGTGCTAAATTTCAGTGTGCTAAATTGATTTAACACATATTAACATAAGAATGTGCATCAAGTTAATTAGCATTTATGAAAAAGTTCTAATGTGCATTAAAAATGATTAAAATGACCATTTCAAAGAAACTAAAAAAAGTCCAAAAATCAGGAAAAAAGTCTAAATAAACTGAAAACATTTTGCTGTGTAAACATCTCTATCATTAGAGCAGTCTGATTGGCAAAACGCACCCCTGCTGTTGTAGGGCATATTTAAACTGAGAGCTATATGTGATGGTTGAGGGCACACGTAGAAATAGTAATCCTTTGAGGGGCATAATTGAAAGGAACGTCCAAGTTTTGTTGAGGACGTCCTCGCAAAACATGATGGAGGGGCGGGGAAACCCGTATTATCGAAACAAGATGGACGTCCATCTTTCGTTTCGATAATATGGTCGGGGATGCCCAAATCTTAAAATTTTGGTCATCCTTAGAGATGGTTGTCCCTAGACTTGGTCGCTTCTGATTTTCGGCGATAATGGAAACCAAGGACGTCCATCTCAGAAACAACCAAATGCAAGCCATTTGGTCATGGGAGGAGCTAGCATTTGTAGTGCACTGGTCCTCCTGACATGCCAGGATACCAACCGGGCACCCTAGGGGGCACTGCAGTGGACTTCATAAAATGCTCCCAGGAACATAGCTCCCTTACCTTGTCTGCTGAGCTCCCCAAAACCCACTGCCCCCAACTGTACACCACTACCATAGCACTTACAGGTGAAGGGGGGCACCTAGATGTGGGTACAGTGGGTTTGTGGTGGGTTTTGGAGGGCTCGCTGTTTCCTCCACAAACGTAACAGATAGGAGGGGGATGAGCCTGGGTCCGCCTGTCTGAAGTGCACTGCACCCACTAAAACTGCTCCAGGGACCCCGCATACTGCTGTCATGGACCTGAGTATGACATCTGAGACTGGCATAGAGGCTGGCAATCAATATTTAGAAAGATAATTTTTGAGGGTGGGAGGGGGTTAGTGACCACTGGGGAAGTAAGGGGGGGTCATCCCCGATTCTCTCCGGTGGTCATCTGGTCATTTCAGGCACCTTTTTGTGCCTTGGTCGTAAGAAAATCATGCCCAGGTAAAGTCGTCCAAGTGCTCGTCAGGGACGCCCTTTTTTTCCATTATGGGTCAAGGACGTCCATGTGTTAGGCACGCCCAAGTCCCGCCTTCACTACGCCTCCTATATGCCCCCTTGAATTTTGGCCATCCCTGCAACAGAAAGCAGTTGGGGACGTCCAAAATTGTCTTTTGATTATACCGATTTGGACGACCCTGGGAGAAGGACGCCCATCTTCCGATTTGTGTCGAAAGATGGGCGTCCTCTTTCGAAAATGAGCCCGTTTGTGAACTGATATGGGAAAATTAAAGTCACGTCTTCATAATGAGAGAATGGTGCCTATAAGGTGAGTCCACTGTTCACTGTTTTGACTTATTTCCATGTCCTCCTGTGATGTCAGTCTACTACCCAATACTTGGCTCCAAATCTCGTGGAGGAATGGAAGAAGATGTCAACAATGCAAACAATGGGAGGCATAAGTTCATGTGGGATTCTGTCAGTTCTTCAGTGTTATTCTAAATTATGACCTCATAATGTGATGGAATAGCTGAAGTAAGAGCTAACCTATGCATAGGCAATGTGTTTTTGTAGATGTAGGACATTAATGTTAAGCATCTCCAGTTCCTGGTTCTGTTTACATTTCAGTTGAATTTGTTACTGCTTGGAATGCTTTAAATAGTTCTTAAAAATAAATAACTGAAATACTTTTAAAAAATTGTTCCAAATAACTAACCTTCAGGTCATGCAGAGTCCTTGGGAGAAAAAAACAGTAAATTACTGTCAAGTCTCCTGTCACAAACTTTTCAATTGTCCAGCAAATATAACCTTGGGGGTTGTTCCTACACTTAACTGTGCAGCTCCCAGTAGCTTTTTTAGGGCAGTGGTTGTTCAAGAGACTAATGCAGAATACCAAGCATATTTGTAGCAGGTCATATTGTACCTCGGCAGTATCCTAAATAAATGACTTAAGGGAGGGAAGCCCAGTAATTTTTATTAAATAGTTCTTGTAGTGTGTGAAGGAGCAGAGAAGTGTATACAGAGGCTAATGTTCTTTGATTAGGACAGAACAGCTCACATCTGTAGAGCTATCGGAGCTAACAGAAGCGGCTGTCCTGGAACTGCGCCACTGAATGTCTGGCCTCCACACCACATTCCCACATGAACAGCACTTACCCCCCCCCCCCCCCCCCCTAACACACAAGTCAGATGTTTTACAGGTTCTGTGCTAAAACTAGAAACTCTGATTTCTTCCAAGATAGTAGATTCATACTTCTGGAAATGAATGTGTCCTAAGCATGTGGAATTTGGGCCAGTCAAGATGTAGGCAGGCTGTGGAGTAGGGGTTCAAGGGAGCTGGTTACAGAGCATGTACACTCTGCTAAAATTCATAAACAGCACAGCAAGTCACTTAACCTTCCATTGCCCCTGATAAAAATTAAGTGCCTGTATATAATATGTAAACTTCTTTGAGTGTAACCACAGAAAGGTGGTATATCAAGTCTCATCCCCTTTCCCTTCCTTTCCCCCTTTCCAGGCTTACAACCCAATCTCCAGTAACCAAGCATAATAATAATGGGGGTAAGTGGCTTGTAAGCTGCATCTATCTGCAGGCTGATATAACCCATGATATTCAATGCTGGGCATGCACAGCTCCCGAAACTGAATATCCGGTTCTTTGTGCTGACCTGGAAGTTAACTGGGCATCAGCCGATATTCAGACAGATGCCAGGTTAACTCAACATATAAAGTTAGGACAGCCTTTATGCTGGCCAGCCAGCTGAGTTTAACTGCCCGGTTAAACCCTTTTGATTATGAACCCCAATAATAACACTGCACTGGTGATGCTGCAAATGAATTTTGCTCTTAGACAAACAACACTTGTAGAGAATCTGTAGTTTGTATTCAAGCTCTGCAGATGAGCAGAAGAGGTTTTGGCAGGTGCTTGACAGCTGCAGAGTTACAGGAGTCAGCTTGAGATCCCAAGGGTCAAGGCCCTCTTACAGATTTACACAGAGGACTCGCAAATCAGGCTGGAGACCTGGTGGATCACAGCTCCTTTGCTGCTTTTCTAACATGTCAGCCTTGGCTATTTTGTCTTCTGTGCAGATATGTGAAAGTCTGGAGTCACTTTCACCCCAGCATTTCCTCTGTTGGAAACTGAGATGTTTTCAAGAAATCTGAAAAGCAGAATTTCCATACCTTTGTTCCTCTGGCTACTAATACTAGGAAAAGGCCATTATAATTACAATTAATTTAGCTTCATGGGGGGGGGGGGGGGGGAGGAAGTGACTTGAATTTGGTGACGGATGCTATAGTTTTTCTGCAGAAAACTACCCATTGAATGTGATGGGCAGTGCTGGAGATAAGCATGCAGCCATTTGTCACAGAACTGTTACTGATTCATGCTTTTTGGTTCCTGCAATTATCAATTGCCTGATGGCATACACATTTATGCCCCCTTTACTAAGCCGTACTAGTGGCTGTCTTGCGCTACTGCCAACACAGTCCATTCACTTTGAGTGGACTGTGTCGGTATTGTCGCGCAGCTTAGTAAACAGGGAGTTAATTTGTAAGCCATCATTTCCTTGTGTAAAGGATTTTATTCCTGTTGTTCAAATAAGCTCTGCTATGCAGAATAAACTTTCTGCTTCTGGGGTGTGTTTTGATCTGATCTCCAGGGTCTTTCTGTAATTGGATTTAAAAGTTGCCTGCGCCGCTCCTTTCCTCGCCCCCGTAGCAGAGCTGTGCTTTTTTTCATGGGTGTTTCAAGCTGTATTCTGTGCTCCATCTGGACAGGAAGCATATGTGATGGCCAGCGTGGAGAACCAGTATGTGTGCCGCTTGCTAGGGATCTGCCTGACGTCCACTGTGCAGCTCATCAGCCAACTCATGCCCTGCGGCTGCCTTCTGGATTATGTCCGCGAGCACAAGGACAACATCGGCTCTCAGCATCTTCTCAACTGGTGTGTGCAGATTGCAAAGGTAATGCACCAAAATCTACTCACTAACCATGAAAAGGGCAGGGGTGGTTTGGATTTTTGTTTTAACAGGGAAGAGACAGGAATTTAGCCTGACAAATATTTCTGTCTAATGTTTTTTGCTATTTTAAAATATAGAACCTGATACAAAAATAGTATAAGCTAACAGCGCATACTGTCACAGTTGGGAATTGGAATACTTACGATAGGCTGGACCTTATGTTGGAATTATTACTATTATTTACCTCCCTTTTACAAAGCCTCATGGTAATGCCAACACAGCCCATTCACTTTGGATGGACTGTGTCGGCATTACCACACCAGCAGCCGCTAGTGCGGCTTTGTAAAAGAGGGGGGAGATTAGAATTTTAAGGGGAGAAATTATCAACATAGGCATCTGTTGAAATGGGTTATTTTACTGTTAACCCCAATGATTAGTAACTTGGCCTCATTGCCTAAAATGGGATAAGTGCAAAAATAGCATGAGTTCGTAGTAAAATAACACTTCTAAATGGTAGTCCACGCTCCTAAGTGTACCTTCAACCAAACTGTCAAGCATGCTTGGGTTTTATGCTTCAGAGAGGGAGAGAGAGAAGGGAACATAGAACAAATGAAGTGAAAAGGGGGTAGACTTAGAAGTAATCTAAGGAAACACTTTACGGAAAGGGTGGTGGATGCATGGAACAACCTCCCAGTGAAGGTGGTGGAAACGAGGACTATATCTGAATTCAAGAAAGTGTGGGAGAAGCACATAGGATCTCTTTGGGGAAGGAAGAAATAGTGGATGGATGGGTAGACTGAATAGGCCATATGGCCTTTATCTGCCGTCATTTTCTCTGTCTTTTATCTCTAAGGTGAGTGGCCTACTACCACGTTCTTGCTATTGACATTGAATGAAAGCCTCTTTCTTTAAACTACTGTCCACAAGCAGCTTGTGATTTCTACTGATTACAGAACAATTTCAAGATTCAAATTAAAAGTAGAACTACCTACAATCAGGGCAATTCTGTAACATAGACACTCACGTTCCGCATGTGTAATGCATGTAAATGTTTAGAATACTAGCATTAGCATGCATACGTGCTCACCAGCATGGGGCCTAAGTACTATTTTGCAAATACCCGCTTAACATACATAGCGTGTATTTGCAAGTGGGAGCACACAGGAGTGGAGCAGGGGTGGGATATAGGCGGGTCTCCCACTTACGCTCATAACTTGCAGAATATTATAAGATACACGTATCCCCACCACACGTAGGGGTCCTTTTACTAAGCTGCGGTAAAGGAGGGCCTACACTAGCATCAGCTGGTGTTTTTGATGTGCGCTGAGGCCCCCTTTTACTGCAGCGGGTAAAAGGCTGTCTTTTTTTCTCAACAAGAAATGGCCATGTGGTAAGTGAACCACTTACTGCGCAGCCATTTTTGGGGGGAGCACTTACCACCACCCATTGAGTGGCAGTAAGGGCTCCCACGCTAACCCGGCGGTAACTGGGCAACGCGTGGCACTGCCCGATTACTGCTGAGTAAGCACCGGCGCTACAAAAATAAAAAATATTTGTAGTTCCGGATTGCCGCACGCCAACCCTTTAGTAAAATAGCCCCTTAGTGCACATACTTAAACCAGCTCTGTGGCTGCTGCAAGCTCGAGCGCCTAAATGTGAAGCATGTTGATAATGGAGCAGCCACCTTTATAGAATAGACTCCTACCACACATACCCTAATTGAAACATAAAGACATAAGAATAGCCATACTGGGTCAGACCAATGGTCCATCTAGCCCAGTATCCTGTTTCCAACAGTGGCCAATCCAGGTCACAAGTACCTGGCAGAAACCCAAATAGCAGCAACATTCCATGCTACCAATCCCAGGGCAATCAGTGGCTTCCCCATGTGTGTCTCAATAGCAGACTATGGACTTTTCCTCCAGGAACTTGTCCATACCTTTTTTAAACCCATATATGCTAACTGCTGTTACCTCCTTCTCCGGCAACAGGTTCCACAGCTTAACTATTTGTTGAGTGAAAAAATATTTCCTCCTATTTATTTTAAAAGTATTTCCATGTAACTTCCTTGAATGTCCCTTAGTCTTTGAACTTTTGGAACAAGTAAAAAATCGATTCACTTCTACTTGTTCTACATCACTCAGGATTTTGTAGACTTCAATCATATCTCCCCTCCGCCATCTCTTTCCCAAGCTAAAGAGCCCTAACCTCTTCAGCCTTTCCTGATATGAGAAGAGGTCCATCCCATTTACCATTTTGGTCTCTCTCCTTTGAACCTTTTCTAATTCTGCTATATTTTTTGAGATATGGCAACCAGAATTGAATGCAGTGCTCAAGGTGAGGTCATACCATGGAACAGTACAGAGGCATTATAGTATTTTCAGTCTTATTTACCATCCCTTTCCTAATAATTCCTAGCATCCTGTTTGCTTTTTTGGTTGCCACCGCACACTGGGCAGAAGATTTCAGCATATTGTCTACAATGACACCTAGATCTTTTTCTTGGGTGCTGACCCCTAAGGTGGACCCTAGCATCAGGTATCTATGATTCTTTCTATGTGCATCGCTTTGCATTTGTCCGCAATAAATTTCATGTGCCATTTGGATGCCCACTCTTCCAATTTCCTAATGTATTCCTGCAATTTTTCACAGTCCACATGTGTTTTAACAACCTTGAATAGTTTTGTGTCATATGCAAATTTAATCACCTCACTCGTCATTCCAATTTCCATATAATTTATAAATATGTTAAATAGCACCAGTCCCAGTACTGATCCCTGCGGCACTCCATTATTCACCCTCCTCCATTGAAAGCACCGAGTTATAGAATCGTCCCCAGTAAGTTTTTTTTATCTAGAATGTCTATTCAAAACAAATAAAACAGGGAATTCAAGAGAGTGTGGCTTTGAATTTAGATTTGGTGCATTTAGATTGTTTGCATTTGAATTTGATATACTGGTACATCAATATAAGATGTATGTGAAGTCTCAATAAAAACATACAAATAAAAAATAATCAAGAATGGTTTGGTGAGTCTGATGCTACTCATGAATACATAAGTACATAAATATTGCCATACTGGGAGAGATCAAAGGTCCATCAAGCCCAGCATCCTGTTTCCAACAGTGGCCAAACCAGGTCACAAGTACCTGGCAAGATCTCAAAACAGTACAATACATTTTATGCTGCTTATTTTCCCAAGTCCATTTTAATAATGGCTTATGGACTTTACTTTCAGGAAGCTATCCAAACCTTTTTTAAACCCTGCTTAGGTAACTGCTTTTACTACATTCTCTGGCAATGAATTCCAGAGTTTAATTACACATTGAGTGAAGAAATATTTTCTGTGATTCATTTTAAATTTACTATTTTGCAGCTTCATTGCGTGCTCCCTAGTATTTTTGGAAAGAGTAAACAATTGATTCATGTCTGCCCATTCCATTCCACTCATTATTTTATAGACCTCTATCATATCTCCCCTCAGCCATCTTTTCTCCAAGCTGAAGAGCCCTAGCTGCTTTAGCCTTTCCTCATAGGGAAGTTGTCCCATCCCCTTTATCATTTTTGTCACCCTTCTCTGTTCCTTTTCTAATTCCACCATATCTTTTTTGAGATATGGTGACCAGAACTGCACAAAATATTTGAGGTGCAGTCACACCATAGAGTGATAGAAAGACATTATAATGTCCTCATTTTTGTTTTCCATTCTTTTCCTAATAATACCTAACATTCTATTTGCTTTCTTAGCCATCGTCGGCGCACACTGAGCAGAGGGTTTCAACAGCCATCCTCTATGAGTATAGCATCTCACTGCTTTCAAGCTGTGAATGTTGTAGTTCTGCCAGTAAATATGCATAGTAACATAGTAAGTGATGGCCTGCTGTCACACTCATTATCAATTCATGATTAAATCAACAATTAATGTGATGTAAAATACGTGATCATGGTCTTTCTTTGGCATTTCTGGGAAATAGAGCATAGAAGTCCACCTGGCCTTGCCTCATGGCTTTTTATTTTGGCTGGCTTACTGTCCTCCAGTTGGAACCATCCTTCAGCCCTGCTCACTGCCATTCATGATAGGGGTGGATCAGGGCATTCATTCACCAGATGACCAAGGAGGGTTTTTTTTTTTTCTTTTTCAGCTTCACTCTCTTCTCCCAGCTGTCACAGTGATTCTTGGTAGGGAGCCTTTGAAACATGGTTGGTGTGCATCCTGAATCCCAGCCTCTGTGTGTCTCTGTTGTGTGATGTCTGGCATTCTCCCTTCTCTAGGGACTGGGTGTCCTGCCTGCAAGTGTAACTTATTCTAACTAGCTAGGCCCAACCCTAGCAGAACAATTCAATAAATTATTTTCAGACCTTTGTATTTCTCAGTCTTCTATTCTTTTTCTTCTGTTGTTTCTCTGTCTTCATCCTTCTTCAATATTTCCTGTTTTCTTTATTTTTTTATTTGTTTCCAGTTTTCATTTCTCTAAATTCTCTGTATTCATTTTCCTCCCTCTCCTTAATTTCTATTTTCCTCTTCTGTTCCTCATTCTCAGCCTTTCCACCAGATTTTCTCACCATAGTGCTAGCCACCTTCTTTGGCTAATTACATTCATAGGCCCCATTTCTTTTGTTTTACTTTTCCATTCCCTTTTGTTTTTTTTCCTTCTCCCTTCTCTTGCATACCCTTACTCCTTTCCTCTTCAGATATATCCCTCTTCCATTCTCTCCCTGCAGCAGTCATCCCTTCCCACCTCTCACACAATCTACACCTCTTTTCCTCATCTGTCTTCTCGTCTATCCTCCTTCCTTCTTTATCTCTTCTCCTCCTTCCTTTTCTATCCCTTTCCTACCTTCCACTCCACTAAACCTCATCCTCTGTCCCTCAGTTCTCTTTTTCTTTGTTTCTCATCTCTTTCCCCATCTTTCAATCTCTCTCTCTCTCTCTCTCTCTCTCTTCTAGACCTCTTTCCACATTTCTCTGTTTCTTCTTAATCTTCCCCCTCTCATTCCCTTCTCCTCAATTTTCTCTCCCCACCCCTCCTCTTCTATCTCTTCACCTCCTCAATTCAGTTTTTGCATCGAAGCCCTGCAGCACAGGCCACGAGGACTGAGCATTTGCTGGGTGCGTTTGGTATCTATGGCACTTCTCCTTATTCTACCAACATTGTTTTGCTATGAAACAGGAAGTGTGCCAGTGGAGGGAGGAGGGAATCCTGGAAATCAACAGTACTGTGCATGCTCCATCGAGCTTCCAGACCAATTGGCTGTGACTGCACGATACTAGCTCACTCACACTCCAGATTCTGCCTAGGAGCTTTGGCTCCCTTGGGCAGTGGGGTGCTCTTTTCCCCTCACTGTCTGCTGCTGCTGCTGTAGATGCTGCTGCTCATGATGCACCTCCTGGCCAGCAAAGTGAGGTGCAGCTACAGGAGTGTTTTAGAAGGTACTTGCTGCCACCCCCCCCCCCCCCCACCCACCCCAAATTTGCCATCAGAGGCAACCGCCTCACTTTGCCTAAAGATAGAACCATCCAGGGTGCTGTGGGGGGGCTGTATTATAACTGGGTGCCTCCAGTTAGGCACATCATTGCTGTGTGCCAATTCTATAGCAGCTTCTGTGCACTAAGATGCCGTTCGAGAATACTAGTGTAAAGTTGGCATTGGTACACCTAAAGTTAGGCACAATCATCTACACTGGAAGGCATCGATGGGCACACCTAAGTGTTCCATGCTATGTGAATATTCTATAAGTTATGCATGTAAATTGGAGACACTCCCATTCCCCTCCCATGGGTACGCCCCCTTGCAGTTACACCAGTGGCGTAGCTACGTGGGGCCACGAGGGCCTGGGCCCCCATAGATTTGGCCCTGGACCCCCCTGCCGACAACCCTCTCGACCCCCTCTCCTGCCGACAACCTGCCGTCGCCTACCTTTGCTGGCGGAGGACCCCAACCCCTACCAGCCAAGGTCCTCTTCTTCCAGCGCAAGGCTACGGGACATCAGACTCAGAAACTGAACGAAGCCTTGTGCCGGAAGAAGAGGACCTCGACTGGCGAGGGTTGGGGTCCCCCACCAGCAAAGGTAGGCAGCGGCGGGAGGGGGGCGGGAGGGGGTCGAGATGGTCGTCGGCGGAGGGGGGGGTCAAAGTTGGTGGTGGCAGCGGTGGCGGGGGGGGGGGTTCAGCAATGGTGGGGGGGTTGGCGGCGCCAGGGGGGGCTAAAATGTGCCCCTTACCACGGGCTCTGGATCCCCCTCCCGCTGAAGTCTGGCTACGCCCCTGAGTTACACGCTATCTTATAGAATAGAATATACCATTCTACCATGCATAAGTGCCGCTGTTCTGTGTGCTTATGCATCCAGTTATAGAAATGCCCCAGCCTGTTAAGTTTTCAGGATATCCACAGTAAATATTCATGAGATCAATTTGTATACATTGCATCCTAGCATGCAAATCTGCCTCATGCACTTTCATTGTGGATATTCTGAAAACCTGACTGGCTGGGGTTCTCCCAGGACAGGTTTAGGAACCCCTGGATTAAATACATCTGTGATTTTCTCTCAGGAGCAAGTCATAAATGTGTTAATTACTCCAATAAAAATGTAGCATGTACAATTTTTTTGATATCTGTTATTTTTACAAGTACTAGCCACCAAAATCTTGCTTTGCTAGAATGTTGTGAGATGAATCTGTAGTGAAACTTTTATTAGATGCTTAAAATATCAACTTACAAATGGTCCCGAGAAGCTGAATAACATCCAACAAGGTTCACTAGTTTGTCGGTTGTGACCGCAAACTCCTGAATCCAGAGAATGAGTCTGCTTTACCCGGTGCAGATTTACTGGCTTTAAATAATTCAGCAAATCAGCCAAGCTGCATCAAAGGAAGAAAGGGATACTGCGATGGAAAATAAGTCCCTTTTGTTCTGGAGGAGCTTTTCATACAGCTGTGCTATTGAAATCTAAACCATTTTCCACTTGGTTTCCAAAAAAAAAAAGCATATGTGTTGCATGCAGCAAACAAAGCCTTCCATCTAGGCTGGCCCAATGACTGATGGTACTGCTGTGCCTTCAATTCAATTCAAATTAGGTTTTATATACCCAGGGCTTATTTTGAGGGAGTACTTGGGGTTACTGAGTACCGACACCTTCTCCACTGTCTGCTACAATTGACCCATGGACCCCAAGTTTTAATGAAACAGCTCAGGCTCTACACACCAATTCTGCATTGTCATAGATTCTGTGACTGGTTACAGGGGGCCTGGCTGTTGTGGGGTGGGTCCCTCGGTGATCACTCCACCCCTAAAGGGTGGTCTAGCATTTGAGTACGGCACCTTTTTTCCTAGAAAAAATGCACTATATATACTGCTAAAATCCCCTTTCCAGGGTTCAGTGTGGTTTACAGCAACTAGATTATATAGTTAGAACATTGTGCAAGGAAATAAACCAATAGCCCTTAAGGGGTCCTTTTACAAAGGTGCACTTGTGTTTTTAGCTCATGCTAAAAATAAGCATGCACTAGAGTCACCCATATATTTCTATGGGCGTCGCTAGCATTTAGCATGCGCTAATGATTAGCGTGCCCTAAAACTGCTAGTGCGCCTTTGTAAAAGGACCCCTAAGAGAGAAAAGAGCATGGTCATGAGGAAAAAATAAGCAGTCCTAAGGGGTGTATGGCTGCAAAGCAGAGATGGTAGTTCACAAAATAGATTTGGGGAGAACTAATGTTTTTAGTTTCTTCCTAAAGCTAAGGACATTGTTGTCTGTTCTAATGGCAATGGGGAGGGAGCTCCATAGGGAAGTTCCTACCACAGGGAAGAGCGAGTTGAAGGACTTCTGAAATCTAAAACCCTTGTAGGACTGAGAGGATAGGAACAGTTGGTCTTTTAGTCTCTTGGATCGGGCCAGGCATAGTGATGATATATTAGCCAGCAGATTGGATGTGATGCCATAGAGAATTTGAAAAACAAAACAAGTGGCTTTAAAGCTGATTCTTTCAGATACAGGGAGTCAATGTAGTTTAGCCAGGTATAGTGAGATGCTATTGTGTCTGTTTAGTTTGAAAATTAGTCTTGCTACAGTATTCTGAATTATTTGCCATTCAGAGGACTTGTATTCAGTTTATGGCTCAAATGAGCCAATGAAAGAACACAACTATAGCAAGGAATGAGACCTTCAGTGAACCATATTATGAGGGTAATTTTAAAACAAGTCACCTAAGTTAGAAGTCAAAGCAAGTACCTATTTTAGGGCTATTTTATAGACACATGGAGGGGTATTTTCAAAATGGCATTTAAATCCAACTTTGGACGTTTTGCTCAAAACATCTAAAATTCAAGTGGCAAATATAGCAATTTTTGAAAAGGAAAAACGTTTATCTTTTTGTTTCAAAAATGGCCTAGACATTGCTGTACTCAGTGCGTTTATCTTTTTGGACCATTTTTGAAAAAAAAAGTCCTAATGAAAAATGCATAAAATCAAGCTATTGGAATTTAGAAGGAACCAGTATTCTTAGCAGACTGCTCACACAGACATCCCAGCAGAGCAATAGGGCACCCCAGGGGTCGCTGACTGAACTTCACACAAAAGGTCCCAGGTACACCTTACCCCCTTATATTCTATGGGGAGCCCTCCAAAACCCACCAAAAACCTATTGTATCCAATTATACACCACTACAATAGTTCTTATGGCTACAGGTGTCTATATTTATTTATTTATGATGTTTATACCCCACATTATCCCAAACTGGCTTGGGTTCAATGTGGCTTACAAGCAAGAAACAGCATTGACTAATAATAAAACATCAAGTTAACAGTAAGCATAGTTAATTAAATCACGCTGGAAAGCATAGTCTAAGTACGGGAGTTGGGCAGACTTCTACGGTCTACGCCCTGATCGTGACTGAATAGATAGGGATGGGCTGGAGTGTAAATTTTAAGGGGCTTCGATGTTAGCTTCAGAACTTAGTACAAGAACAGTACTGGGCAGACTTCTACGGTCTGTGCCCTGAGAAAGGCAAGGACAAATCAAACTCGGGTTTACATATAAAGTATCACATACCATGTAAAATGAGTTTATCTTGTTGGGCAGACTGGATGGATCATACAGGTCTTTATGTGCCGTCATTTACTATGTTACTTTGAAAATATGCCTTGTAGAGGGGCATAATCGAAAGGGGTTATGTGCAGGATCGGTGCAGGGCCTTGTACAGATGCTCGAGGCCCTGCACGGACCCTGCTCTTAACTTTCTTTGTTCACGTCAGCCAAAGGAAGGTAGAAAGGAACTTCCAGTAAAATTCTGGTAACCATGGAGGGGGAAAGGGTAGTATGGAGGAAGAAATGCTGGTACCTCTGACAGTGGGGGATGTGTGTGAAGGAAGAAATGCTGGTCATTGGGGGGGGGGGGGGGGGTTCTATACACTTGAATATAAACCCCTCCGGTTTATATTCGAGTTAATACTTTTCCCCTGTTTCTTGTGTGTGTGTGTGCGGGGGGCGGAGGAACTGTTACCTCGGTTTATATTCAGGTTTATATTCAAGTATATACAGCGTACATTTACATAAGTGGCAGAAAAATACCTAAGCACTATTTTGTAAGGGCATTTATAAGTGGCATATTGTGGAAAGACAAGGGGGGTGTTCACTTGGGCAGAGCATGGATAGGGCTGCCACTTAAGCAAGTCCTTGCTGTAATTGGGTGTCCATAGTTACACCAGGACTGTTCCTAGTGTAACTGTGGGTGCCTACTCACCTTTACCGAATTAGGCTAGTATTCTATAGCAGAATCCAGGTGTCCAGATGCTGTTCTAGAACAGGATCTCAGAAAACAACAAAACAAGCGGAAGATATCCAGAAGGACCAGACTGAAGCCACAGATGTTGGAAACCAAAATAATTTATTACGACCCAACATGGTCCGTGTTTCGGCCGAAAAGGCCTTCTATTCGGATAGCATTAGCGATCATCTCACTTTTGTGAGATTCTTTGGAGGAATACCTGTATATGCCAGTCTGAAGACCCCTGAAGAAGGCCTTTTCGGCCGAAACACGGACCGTGTTGGGTCGTAATAAATTATTTTGGTTTCCAACATCTGTGGCTTCAGTCTGGTCCTTCTGGATATCTTCCGCTTGTTTTGTTGTTGTCTTGTTTTTTTTGCGGGAGATTTTGGACTCTCTTTGTTGTTTCTAGAACAGGATCTCACCATATGGCATATTGGGGCACCTGAATGGAGGCACCCACTTGTAGAACTGTTCCCTATAAGTATAAATTCATCCCTGCATACAACTGCTAAAGCTATTGTCCTTCATGTTTTTATAGCAGGGGTTCTCAGCCCAGTCTTTGGGACATACGCGGTTAGTCAGGTTTCCAGGATATGCACAGTGAATATGCATGATGCATGCAAATGTATCTCATATATTCAGTGTGGGTGTCCTGAAAAGCTAACTGGCTGGGAGTGTTCCAAGGATTGGGTTGAGAACTCTTGTATGTTTATGTGTGGATGAGAGTTTTTCATGAATACTTATTAAGAATTACTTGACATCCTGCTTATTTTAACCTTCATCCATAAGAACCCATATGCTCCTCACAGTGTAATACTTTGGGGATCATTTACTACCTGTTAACATGTGCTAACTCCGCTAAAGCCTGCTATTTGCCACAGAACTTATAAATAAGGCCCATCAACAACATTAGTGCACGTTAACTGTTAGCAAATTACCCGCTTTAGTTCATTGGACTGCTCAATATCCTTTTTTGCTCCCACAGCTGATTTGAACAAATGGATTCTTATCTTATTTTTCTACTGGGCACCCTAACTTTTTAGTGTTGCCATACTGGGTCAGACCGAAGGTCCATCAAGCCCAGTATCAAGTTTCTGACCGTAGACAATCCAGGTTACAAGTACCTGGCAAGATCCCAAAGATGTTATGCTGCTTATCCTAAAAATAAGCAGTGGAGTTTCCCAAGTCCATCTTAATAATAGCTTATGGACTTTTCTTTTAGGAAATTATCCTTTGGCAGTTACTGAGGGAAATTTTCAAAGGCAGTTCAAGCCATAAAACAGGAGTTTATATGCACAATTATTTTAAAAAATTTCCCATCACCTATGCAGGTACAATTATGTGCATTGGCCAATGTATTTTATCGTGGTACCTGTGCAGGAGAGGGTTTGGGGTGGAATATTCACTTATACGCATACTTTTGGATGTCCAAAAAACATGCATGCAGATTTTCATGGAAAAAGTGCATGAATAAATAGCATATGCAGTTTGGCACATATATTCTTCTGACCAAATTTTCAAAGGGAAATGCATCCATTTGAAAACTGATGTAAAATATACTCACAGGCATTACACATACACACATTGCTTGAAAGCTGCTCCCATTATGAATTCTTCCAATTTGCTGTCCAGTTTAGATGGACAGACGTTAAAGATAGGTTCAGTTTCTCTTATTTAGATGCAGCAGGTTACTGAAGGGGCACAGGGAAAGGAATGTGTGCATTTTTATGGTTTGTAGAGGTTGGCTACCCTAGCACAACTAGCCCAGCATGCAAGCTCAGAGGGTTTTTTGCTCTCTGTAAGAATCTATGATGCAGACCAGACAAGGAATGACATCATGGCAGCCTATTTGTTATAATAAATACATTTAAACCATTTAAGTATCTATAAACTACATACAGTGATCATAGTGATATAGACAATCAGCAGAAAAAATATACACTTGGGAAAGAACTAGGAAGGTGAAAAAGAGAGACTGAGGAAAGCAGTATAAACAATTACTGCAAAACAAACCTTTATTTCCTATTTCTACCAAAACAAATAGGTTGAGGTTTGAGGTTTAACAAATTTGAACCTACCGCCCTTCCTGCAGAACATACCAGGGCAGTGTACAAATTTAAAATAGAAAGGAACAGTCTTTCAAAAAGAGCAAAATTAAAAACAGTAGAGAAGGGACATATTTTTAAAAGTTCTATGCCGTTTCTCACTATCGGCTAGATTAAGAGAGATGTTGATGGGTGATCTGTGTATAGTTGTGCCCTACCCTCCTGTTAGGGGGAGGGGTGGTTCTGTGGCTCCTCAGTCTGACTCAATTCATAGTAGGGGCCAGTATATAAAATTCATACAGAAGGGAGTATATTCAGTTTTCCCAAGATGCACAAGTGCTCTTCGAGGCCTATTTTTAATATAAGATTTTTATCATTTTTATTTCCTGAAATTAATTTCTTCAAGAAATTGTTTTAAATCTGACTTTGGACAAATCAAATCCTCTCTGAGTATCACTGTTGCAGAGTTTTTATCTGCAGGCAAGTATTTTACCTGCTTTTTGAAGCGGCTGTGGCTTCATGAAAGGAAAGAGTCTTGAAAGAACCTGAGAAGTTATCATACCCATGCCTCTTGGCTCTATACATAGAATCCACAGGCTCTGTGGTCAGAGATGCAGATGTCTTCAGGGCAGCAAAAGAAAAGAATTCTCACATAAGCCCATCTCCTTTCATGAAAGACACATAAAACAACCTCCTTTTACCATTCTTCGGGTTGAAAGAATTTTGCAGTTAGTCTGGAAGTGGAGGTCCCACATTTCCCTAAAGGGCAATGTCTGAAAGAGAATGTGCATGTCTTATATTGCTAGAGTCACAGAGGTTACTCAGATCAGCTTGCCCCAGCAACATTTCAAAGGGACCTTCAAACACAGATGTGCCAGATTGGAGCCTTCCCACCTTTTTTTCCTTTCTTTTTAATAATAAATGCCTTTTTTCAGGAATATGTAGTTCTTCAGGTCAGTGGTGTGCTAGTATATTTTCAATAAACTATGGGCTCAATATTCAAAAAAAAGCTGAGTTCCTACATTTGTGCCCTATTTTCAGTCAAATGTAGGAGCATAAGTTTTCAGGTGAAAATTCATCTTAATTTAGGAGCTTAAAGTTATGCTTATAAATTCAGGCCTGTCATTCATTCTTATAGATTTATGAGCTTTGTGCTGAAAATCAATGTTAAGCTCCTAAGGCCCCTGTTTACTAAGGTGATCTATCATTTTTAGTGCATTCTAATGTTAGAGAGGAATATGGGTGTCTCTAGCATTAGTGCGCACTCATTTTTAGCATGCTCTAAAAATGCTAGCGTGCCTACAGCGCAGCTTAGTAAACAGGGCCCTACATTTTTTTCCCTGTCATAAATCTGCCACCCACTTCTTAGGCTCCTAAATATAGTAGTAGTAGTAGTAGTGTAATGAAATTTAAGTAGAAATCATTCTTCCAATAACTCAACCTTAGTAAATTTTCAATAAGACCAATTTAGAATCATAAATCTGAAAAGGTATGATCACAAATCCTTTGAATATTGGGCATAAGGGGCCATTTTACTAAGCCGCACTAAAATGTGCTCTGCGATATTTTTAGCGCATGGATTTCCCCCGCACTGAGGCCACTTTTAAAACGGCTGTAAAATGACTGCAATTTCTTTTTTTCCATTAATGACCATGTTCTAATTTGCTAATTAGCACATGGCCATTAGCACGGGAGCCCTTACCGCCACCTATTTACTAGGCAGTAAGGCTCCCGGGTTAATTGGCAACATGTGGTGATTTGCTGATTACTGCAGAGCATGCCGCTTCTCCGCCCCATACATGCTCCTGTGCTTAAAAATATGTTATAATTCTTAGCGCAGGATTGGCACGTGCCAATCCCAGAACTACCGCAGGACGCACATGCGTTAGTGCTTACTGCCACTTAGTAAAAGGGCTCCTAAGTTTCCAGTGAGCTGTTGTACCAGACCCTTCAGGGTCCGATTCATGACCAGGTTTCAGTGTTTCACAGAAGCTGGGAAAGAACCAGCTGTGCTGCTCATTTTTACTAGCACTTTGCTTTTAATGAGATTTCAAAGTAACTAAGCAAACTCTTTTGGGAAATATAAAGGTATTGCGAGCAAGCAAACATTCATCAAACAACAATCATGTAATTTTATATGCTAGTGAACATGTTCTATACACCTCTCAGTGGGTCATGGAGAGGTAACAAGTCTGTTCTGTGTATGTACACTTGTTTGTATTTCTATTCAGAACCAAATGGCGTAAAACAAAATAATGTATACATACCAACATTGTACCTGTACAGATCTGTTCGTGAGGCTGGTCACTGGCCAGTGAAGAAAACGTGATTGTAACAGAAAAATAGTTACCTGTCTTATTTTTCACTGTTTTAAACTACAAAACCATTTAGCTAATGCATAAAAATGCTTAATATAAACAGAAGCTTAAATGGGGGTCGTACAGAATGCACTTTTTCTCACATTTCCCATATGTTTAGTGTTGTCCCCTTGTCTGCAGAACAGAGAAACTGAAGACCAAGGCTGTCTGGTTTCACTTTTTGCAATTGTGTCCCCTCCCTCTCCCCATTAATAGATATCCACATCAAACTCAGCTCCTCTAGCCCCTCCCCTTTCCCCAAGCCTGCCTCCTTTAGCGTGTGTTGCTGTATCATCTCCATTTTTGAGGAAAGTTTGATATATCCATGTTGTTCACTCATTCCCAGCCCTTGGGCACTTTAATGAATACATTGAATCTTCTTTCATTGGGCTTCCCTCCTCTACCCCTTAAATTTTTGCCACAGATGCAATTTACATGAAAAATAACTGTGTTCCACATCCCTTATAGGGAATGAACTACTTGGAGGACCGCCATTTGGTGCACCGTGACCTGGCTGCCCGGAATGTCTTGGTAAAAAGTCCACAGCATGTGAAGATAACGGATTTTGGATTGGCCAAACTGCTGGGTGCTGAGGAGAAAGAATACCATGCAGAGGGAGGCAAGGTAAGAAGCATCCAGACAATCCTGCTGCAACATGGTCTTTGTTCAGTCCAAGGTGCTAAGCTGCAAGTTAAAATGTCAAAAAGTTAACAGAGCAGGAAAAGGACAGGATGCAGTAGGCTTAACATGCAGCGGGTGAGACACAGGCTAAACAGTGGAGACAGTTATGCACTAGAGCTGGTTGCTTAGGGGTCCTTTTACTTAGGTGTGCTGAAAAATGGCTTGCGGTAGTGTAGGTGCGGGTTTTGGGTGCGCCAATCCATTTTTCAGCCTTTTTTTGTTTGCCAAAAATGGACATGCGGCAAAATCAAAATTGCCGCGCATCCATTTTGGGTCTGAGACCTTACCGCCAGCCATTGACCTAGCAGTAAAGAATCCGGGCAGTAATGACATATGCGCATCAAATACAACTTGACGCACGTCCATAAATAAAAAAATATTTTACAGACGCGCGTCAAAAATGAAATTACCGCAAGCCACGCTGTAGTTGGGCTGTAACTCCATTTTGGTGCACGTTTGGCGTGCGTAGACGCTTACGCGGCATAGTAAAAGGACCCCTTAGTGAGGTGATGGAATCTCCAGCATTAGAGATCAGCGAATGAAATGAGCCCTTTCTTTCTATGATTCTAATTAAGGAAAAGCGTCTACACTGAAACTGACACCAATCACATGTATGCCTGAGTTTTATTTCCTTCCTCTGAGATCCTTTCTAAAATTAAAAATACATCTTAATTTGCCCCATTTGACTTGTGCTACCTGATGCTGGCTCTCTCTCCCTCCCATCTCGCCTTCCAGTCATTTATGTCAGAAAGACAGTCATAGTTTCTGCTGCTATGATGTTATGTTCTAATGTGTTAAACTAATGCAAGCTACACAAGGAAATGTGATAAGTATCCAACATTTCATATAGTATATGTAATAGAATATCTGCTTAGATGGTACCATATTTGGGGCTGTGGTTTATCATATCAGAATTCTTATCACCATTCAGCAGTGCTATAAATCAAGAGGATAAACAACTTAATCCCAACCATACACATATGAGTATTATGTTCAGTGAAAATGGTACTGGTATATATTCCGCAATATTTCATAAGTACATACTATACTGTAGTACCCATCCTCTAATCTTCGCTAAACACATTTAGTGCCAAGTCATTAGTTTTTAAACCATTTTAGCAGTTCCCTGGTAATCTATCCTCTGGAAGTTGTCATGCTAGTAAGTAAATAACAGGCTGCTTGAGAGATCCAAGATGGATTCAGTTGAGTAAAATGCTCTGTCTTAGCTCCCACAATTGAGGAAATGTATTTGTTTTCAAGTTTAATTATTATCTGTTATACCGGCCATCAGGTTCCATCTGAGCAGTTTGGATTTCCTGATGATTAGGAGGAAGAGTAGGGGATTCCCCCAGGAATTTCTTCTCAAGTCCAGACCATCATGCCCCAATTCACTGTGGCACCAAGTGGAGATGGAATTTTAGGAGCAGGAGTGGAGAGGGAGCTCTACCTTGGCTTGAGATGTCCTTGAGTCCCAAATGCCATGAACCTCCTCCTTCTCCAGGTGAAGCCATTGTACATGGAGCAACTACTGTTGAAGGTGCTGAGAGCACAAGACCTGTTGGGAGTACAGGAAGTGGAGGGATGGTGACACTCCCACTTGCCCCTGGCCACCTACAGGCAGGGAGAGATGGTTCCCAGTGAAGCACTAAGTAGAGGGGGAGAAGCTGTTCAGCCCAGCTCTGTGGATATTCCTCTGATTAAGCAGATTTCAGTCTTGGTTAGGCCTGTTTCAGTCATTCTGGAGATGATTTGGTCAATGCTGGTGACTTTGAAAATAACTGTGAATACTATGGAAGGGGGGTTGAGTCAGTTGGAAGATTATTTTAATAACCCGGAAGAATTTGTTGGAGAACATCAAGTTAAGATTCAAGAGTTGGGAACATAAACTGCCTCTATACAAGTAGACAATATGGCTGTGGTGAAACACTGTACATCTTTAAATCATAAAGTTGAAGTTTTGAAATATGGAGTAGGAACTCTGAAATTGAGAATCTTGAACTTTCTTTGTACCTCCTGATCAAAGGAACTTAAAGATTCTTGAGTGAGTCTCTTACAGTTCTGGACGAAGCTATTCCTGCAGTTCAGATGGTGTTCTACCTCCCCTTCAGGAGAAGAGTAAAAGGAGGTTCATTGGAGTTAGAACTGGTATTTGCTTCATCAGATCATTTATACTTTACAGCTCATTTAGAATCATTTGTGGAGGATATTCAAGATTGTACAACTCTTTTGGTTACTTTCTGTTTAAGTCCAATAAGGAAATCTGTTTTGTGATTTTACTTCCATCAAAACCAAGGTATGTTTCTGGGCCAACATATATGGATTATTCCTGATATCTGTAAACAGACTCAGGATAAACGTAAGCTCTTTTTTCAGTGAGGCAGGAGGTTGGAGCCCTTGAGGGTCAGTTTTGCCTTCATTAACTTGCTAAATGTTTAGTTAAATATTTGAATACTAACAATGCCTTCTTTGATCCAAAAACATTGAGATTGTTTCTGGATAGCAAAAAAGATGCACGATCTACTTGTAGAAACCAAATTGATACCCCATTATGAGTAGCTGGTTTATGGTGCTTAGAGGAGTAGAGGAATAGCCTAGTGGTTAGAGCTCTGGCTTTACATCTAGGGGAACCTGGTTCAACTCACATTGTTGCACCTTGTGATCATAGGCAAGTCACCTAATACTCTATTACTCATCTACAAGATTAAAGTGTGAGCCCTTCAGGGACAGTGAAATATCAAATGTACCTGAATATAACTCACCTTGAGCCACTACTGAAAAATGTGTAAGCTAAAACCTGACTGTTTAAGCAGACTTTCAATTTGTAAAGTTAAAAGGCTGTGATATTGTTCACTGTTTTCCCTTTTCCCTTATAGTCTTACCCTACCACTTCCCCTCTCTCTTCCCTCCTCCTGTTTATCCATTTCTTATTATGTTTCATTGGTTGATTGGTCGACTGCTGAGAGTTAATTCTTTTCTATAACATTGGAGTTATTTTTCCATCCCTTTTTATTTTTGTAATTTTAGTCAGTAAACTGCCTAGATCTGCAAGTCAGCTTGGGCTATAACAAGTTTTAATAAACTATAATAATAAACTATTACCTTAAATTTCTTTTTTTTTTTTTTTTTGTATAACGCTGTATTGTTATGTCTCCCATTTTCTGGAATCTCCCCTCCTTCTCTGGGGGCTTTATATTAGGATCACAACATTTCTTCTTAATTCCTTATACTTTACATGGAGGCGGGTTTTAGAAAGGATGTACAAATTGGAATTGAGACGTCCAGGTCAGGACCAGGGGCATAGCCACAAATTGGCCTGGGTGAGCCTGGGCTCACACAGTTTGAGCTCAGGCCTACCCAGCAGCGGTGCACCCTCGCCAACACCAGCACCAGGGAGCAAGCTAGGCTCCCACCACCGTTTTTTATGTCCCTCGGTGCCTGTTTAAAGGGTTGCCAGTAGCATGTAAGATTTGCTGCCACTGCTGCTGGCTGACCCAGAAGCCTTCCCTCTACCACATCCCTCCCAACTCTGATGCAGTTTCATAGGAGGAACATGGCAGAGGGAAGGCTTCTGGGTCAGCCAGCAGCAGCTGCAGTGATTCATACATGCTGACAGCGACACTTAGAGAGGGGGTAGGAGAGGGAAAATTGTTGGGCATGGGATTGAAGGGGAAGGAGAGAAGGAGAGATGCTGCGTGGATGGTGGGGGTAGAAGAGTGAAAATTATTGGGCATGGGAGTGAAGGGGAGGGAGAGAAGATTAGATGCTGCATGGTGCAGTTGGAAGAGAGGGATAATTGTTGAACATGGGAGTGGAGGAGTAATTGTTGGACATGAGGGGGGAGAGAGGGAGAGATGCTGCAAGGGGGAAGAGAGAGGGATAATTGTTGGATGTGGGGTAGGGTAGGATGGGGTGGGGAGGGGAGGGGAGGGAAGGAGAGATGCTACACAGGAGGGGTGAAGGACAAGAGAGTAAGAAATTTTGGACCTGGGAGGGAGGGAGAGATGCTGCACAGGGGAGAGAGGGATGAGAGAGAAATGTTGGTCATGGTGGTGAAAGGAGAGATGGAGAAATGCTGCAGGGGGAAGAGAGATGTTAAGACTTGGGATGCAAGGGAGAGAAAGACAGAGAGAGTAAGAGAGAGAGAGATGGTGAACAATGGGAGAGAAGGAAATAGAAAGGGAATGAAGTTGGACATGAGGGTGAGGAGAAGGAAGGAGAGATGCTGCACAGGAGGGGGGAAGAATGAAGAAGATGTTCGATCCAGGGGCAGAAGGAAGTGAGGTACAGATGCTTGACTATGGGTGAGAGGGAAGAGAGAGGGAGAAATGCTGGCCCCCAGAGGAGGGGGCAAGAGGAAAGAGAAAAGGGACAGGAAGATGCTGGGAGGGGGTCGAGGGTTTGGGGAGAAGAAAAAGGGACCAGATTCTGGACTAGAAGAATGGAGGGAGGGAAACACTGGGAATTGTGGAACCATGTGGGAGAGGCCAAGGGACTGGCAAGGAAATGAACAAGAGGAGGATAGTGATTAAAGGGGGTACAAATTTGATAATGGGGAGTAGATTGAATATGGAAGGGAATGGAAGGATGAGGAAAGAGTGAGATGGCAATTAAGAGAGTTAGTGAGTGAAAGAAGGAGATGGAAATCTGATAGGTATCTGAAAAGTAAAAAGAAGAAAAGGGGTTGAAAGAGTGTGAAATTTAAGTGGACAGAGAGCAGGAGAGAAAAAAAAGAGAGGAAAGATCTAAAATGGAAATATTAATATGTCAGAGGCAAGTGTAGTGAGGGACTGGAATGAGAGAGGAGAAAATACAAATGGACAGCAGCTGCTTGAAGAAGAATTAGCAGAAAGACTGGAAAGTGGAAAAGAGAAACTGGAACCAACATGAACTGACTTACCTACAGCCTTGAATAAACTGATCACTTGTCTAACATCAATTCAAGAATGGGCTAAACACAACAAACTTTGCCTGAGTTTCTCTGGGTCCCTAACACAAGTGGATACATACCTGACATCAAAATCCCTTTTGGGAAGTATGAATTCCCCCTGAAATCACAAGTCAGGAACCTTGGAATACAGTTAGATTCAACACTTACTCTGATTCCCCAACTCCAAGCAACTTTCAAGAGCTGCTTCTACTATTTGCAATAGCTACGCTGCCTCTCTCCTTACATCAAGAAAGTAAATCTTATCCCAGTTGTGCATGCCATGGTAACATCAAGACTGGATTACTGCAATTCACTATACAATGGTCTGACTACAAAGGGCCTGCACCAGCTCCAGTTGATTCAGAATGGAGCAGCAAGAGTCATAGAAGGTTGCAAGTGACGTGACCACATCACACCATTTTTGCAAAAACTTCATTGGCTACCAGTACAATACAGGGCTGAATTTAAAACTCTATGTCTGATCTTCAAGGCCCTGAAAGGAAATGGCCCTGAGTATCTGAAGAATAGGATGATCCTCCACACACCGCCAAGGACACTAAGGTCCTGCCAAGGACTTTCACTAACTACACCGTCTCCAAAAGACATTACACAATGTGATACCCGCAAGTGAGCCTTCTCTGGAGTAGCCCCCACACTCTGGAATGCATTGCCAAGACCTGTCGTTTCTTTCTTTACAACATCTGTAAAATCCGCCCCTTTCTTTCCGAGCACTCTACCAAAACCCTCATCCACACCCTTGTCACCTCTCGTTTAGACTACTGCAATCTGCTTTTTGCTGGCCCCCCACTTAGTCACCTCTCCCCTCTCCAGTCGGTTCAAAACTCTGCTGCCCGTCTCATCTTCCACCAGGGTCGCTTTACTCATACTACCCCTCTCCTCAAGACCCTTCACTGGCTCCTTATCTGTTTTCGCATCCTGTTCAAACTTCTTCTACTAACCTATAAATGTACTCATTCTGCTGCTCCCCAGTATCTCTCCACACTCGTCCTTCCCTACACCCCTTCCTGTGCACTCCGCTCCATGGATAAATCCTTCTTATCTGTTCCCTTCTCCACTACTGCCAACTCCAGACTTCGCGCCTTCTGTCTCGCTGCACCCTACGCCTGGAATAAACTTCCTGAGCCCCTACGTCTTGCCCAATCCTTTGCCACCTTTAAATCTAGACTGAAAACCCACCTCTTTAACATTGCTTTTGACTCGTAACCACTTGTAACCACTCGCCTCCACCTACCCTCCTCTCTTCCTTCCCGTTCACATTAATTGATTTGATTTGCTTACTTTATTTATTTTTTGTCTATTAGATTGTAAGCTCTTTGAGCAGGGACTGTCTTTCTTCTATGTTTGTGCAGCGCTGCGTATGCCTTGTAGCGCTATAGAAATGCTAAATAGTATTAGTAGTAGTAGTAGAAAGGCTCCACAACACAAGACTACCTTTACTTCAGGAAGCAAGTGAAAGCTTGGCTCTTCAACCAAGTCTTTAATGGAAGAAGTAACTAACTTGTTAGTCTCACTCACACACACAAGGATTGACTCAGGCTGCACATACTGCAGCGGGACATGTTTATCCACTCCTACCCTAGCTGAGATAATATTTAACAATCTCTCTGACTTCACGTGCAACTTTCTTCAAATCAGTCACCTTACTTTCTAATTCTTCCTACTTCCTTACTCATCTATATGTTGCAACTTTGCCTTACCCTTCACTACCAACTATCGGGCTCATTTTCAAAGCACTTAGCCTCCCAAAGTGCTTTGAAAATATGCATGATAATGTTCTAGTACATATTGTGTTGTCTTTGCAAGTAGTATACCATGCCATACTTTGTATTGTTGTTCGAATATTTTCACTGTTCTGATTGCCTCCTGCTCATGTTTGATCTATTCTTACTGTACACCACCTTGAGTGAATTTCTTCAAAAAGGCAGTAAATAAATCCTAATTAATAAATAAATGATGGAAAAATAAAATTACTAGACAACAAAAGGTAGAAAAGACATTTTATTTTGAATGTGCATAATAGATGTCATTTTACTGTGTTCGGTAGAAAAGGAAATATACTTCTGTTTTTATTTCTCCACTGTTGTAGTACATGCTGAAGTTCCCAGTTCAATTTTGTCTACACATTTTTATTTCTAATTTGTGATCCCTTGTTCTGTATTTGGTGAGGGTCTGTTGATGTGACTTTAATGGCAGGTGGGGGGGGGGGATTGGAGGGGAGGCAGGGAGGAGATGGAATTGAGGGGGGGGGCTTTCTTTTCTGCCCTGGGCTCTAGCCTGTCGAACACCAGTCCTGACCCTTGCTGTAGCTGGTGGGAATCCCCAAGCTCCATTAGCTGAGGACTTCCTCTGAAGGCAGCCAAAACTCTCTTCTACTAAGTTTGGCAGACAGTGGCAACATCCTTGAGCCACTGATAACTAAGCATGCGTGGGGTGCCGGCATCGGTGGCTCAAGGAGTTGCTGCTGCTGCCTGCCAAGTTTGGAAAAAAGGAGTTTTGGCCGTCTTCACAGGAAGTCTTCAGCTGACAGAGCTTGGGGATCCTCATGAACTAGAATATATTTTGAGTTGGGAGGTGACAGGGCAGATGTGGAGAATGAGGGGAGGAAAGGGGCGGGACAGAGAGAAAATGTTGTGCCTACCCACTTTGGGCTCAGGCCCACACAAAATTGTCTGTCAGGCTACCCACTGGTCAGGACATGTCAAGTTCCGCTAGTAGTTTAGAAAAGGATCTGCTAATGTAGAGCCCATTCTAAAATACATCCAGGAAAGGACTTGTATGTGCCTGTTACCTGCAGCAGGAACACTCATTTTACAAGTATCAATGGCTAAAATATTAATGGGATGAAGTGAGCATGGTAATATAAATATATATGGGCCAGATCATTCATGTATATTTCAGCTATTTTAGAAACATACACGTCTACGTTTCATGAAGTCGTCACAGTTCCCAAAAACACTTGCCAGTATCACTTTCAGGGGCGGGGGGAATGGAGGAGTAGCCTAATGGTTAGCACAGTGGGCTGAGAACCTGGGGAACTGGATTCAATTCCCACTGTGGCTCCTTGTGACACTGGGCAAGTCACTTAATACTCTATTGCCCCAGGTACAAAAACTTAGATTGTGAGCCCACTAGGGACTGAGAAAACACCTGCATTTAATAAATCTGCTGTGGTACTGTTTTATGGGCTGGCTTTCTTATGGTTTGATTCTTTTCCCCAGGTTCCCATTAAATGGATGGCTCTGGAATCAATTCTGCACAGAATTTATACCCACCAAAGTGATGTGTGGAGTTATGGTGAGTCTCGAAAGGAGATTTCTAGATATGATAAACAAGGTCTGAATTATAAGGCACGGACAAAAGCCTTACATTATTTGATTGGTGTTTCTTCCATTTCAAAGTTTGCCTTTTCTTTCCTTTCCTCTCCCGTTATAACAAAATAACGATAAATATAAGTAAAAAGTTCCTAAGTTTTTCAAGCAGGCTTCTGCTCACTTACAACATGATTTGTGTTTTATGCTGACAGTCAAGAAATTTATCCAATGCAGGTTTTAATAAAAAAGTAATTCTTGCATTCTAGAGAGAATGAGGCTAAAAACCTTGCACACTCTGATGGCCCTTGAGTTTCCATTTAATTGTTGTTAAATACTGTAATGCACTGAATATCTTTATATTTGATCAAAGACAGCAGCTTAAGTGTTCCAATTTCAATTAGTTTCATTTTATATCTTGTTCAGATATCCTGTACCACACAAAGCATCTAAAATAAGACCATAAGAATAGCCATCCTGGGTCAGACCGATGACCCATCTTGCCCAGTGTTCTGCTTCCAAGAGTGGCCAATCCAGGTCGCAAGTACCTGGCAAAATAGATTCCATGCTGTCCCTCAGGAATAAGCAGTGAATTCATCAGATCTACCTTAATAACAGATTATGGACATTTCCTCCAGGAATTTGTCCAAACCTTTTGTAAACCCAGCTACATTGAATTGCTTTTACCACTTGCTCCAGCAATGAGTTCCAGATCTTAACTATGTATTAAGGGAAAAAGCATTTTCTCCTAATTTGTTTTGAAAATATTATTATGTAACTTTATGGTGTATCCTGTACTCTTTGTACTTTTTAAAAGAATAAACAATTGATTTGCATATACCTTTTCCAGCAATTTCAGTAAAATTCAAAAATCAGGATACATATAGTAACAAGGGTCATTTGTGAGTCTCCGGTAGAGATCATATATGCACACAGGGGGGGATTCTATATATGGCGTCTTAAAAATCGGCACAGAAAAACCATGTGGTTAGCATGGTTCTATAAACTGCGCCTTAAGTTATTTGTATTTTATAGAATACGCTCTCGTGGTATTCTAGTGACTAAAATTTAGGTGCACCATTTTAGGCCATCTAAAACCAGGCCTAAATACATGCATCTAAGTTGGGTGCAGATTGAGTGTATTCTACAATAGCGTGATAGCTTTTTAAAATGCCCACAGCTTGCCCATTCCACAAACATGGCTGTGCACCATGTTATAAAATATGCTTAGAAAGTTGTGCAGGTTAATTCTAATTAAAGCCAATTAGTGGCACTAATTGCTTGTTAAGTACCAATTATCAGCGCTGATTGGCTTGTTAATCAATTAAGTTATATACGCAGTTTGGCCATGCAGCCAAATTAGTGCTCACAGCTTAAGGCACCATATATAGAATTTGGGGGACACTGAATAAATAACCTACAATCACATAGAGCGGTAATACATGCACTATCAGTCGCCAGTTGCCCACATAAGTTACACGTAACTGTAGCAGAATATACTGCCATTTCCCTATCCTATTTCTACTGCTCTCCCAAACATGCTTGAATTCTGTGATACAGTAGTACTGGTCTCTTCTACCTCTGCTGGTAGATTAAGCAGCCGCTGCCAAGCAATGAACTCGGCAGCAGCTGCATGACTTAAGCTAAGTGCTTGTTTTTGGATCTCTTATGTGTGTGTATATCTAGCAGTCTTAGTGACAAAAGTTTGATTTATAAGAAGACATAAAAGTTTTAAAAAGTTTTAAAAAGTCAAAAAATATGCCAAGCCTAGAAGAATAAATGATTAAGCGGTGTGAGACTTAAAGTTGGGTCCTGGAATAGGGTGTCCCATAAGAAGCCTGATAACCTGTTTGATGACCACATTTGTTTTCTGATACTCTTCTTTGGTTTGAAGTTCTTGGAGGAGGAAGTGGTTAGTAATTTCATGGGATAGATTAAGCCAGGCATCTATCAACCTTTCCCTTAAAAAACTCTTTTCCTATATTGCCTCTGAATTTTCCTGTCATATCATGATAATAAATAGAAATAAAATAAAGCAAAGCAAAGAAAAAAGGTATCATCTTATTTTCTTTTCTTTGTTTTGTTTTATTTTATTTCTATTTATTATCTTTATAAGTGGATTAACATAGCTAACGTACCACTTCATCCTATCATATTATGAACCTTTGTCCTTAAAATTACTTTCTATGAAAAATTATCACCTCCCTGTAATTTATTGGAGCCTTTCAGATATCTGAGATTTCACCATCAGTACACTTGATAGAATGAGAACTTGCTGAATACCAGTTGGCCATCCTAGCAGAGTGAACACTTCTCAAAGTCATTGCCAATAACTGCAGACAACACAAATATTTATCATTTATTGATTTGTTGCATTTGTATCCCACATTTTCCCACCTCTTTGCAGGCTCATATTTTTCTTGACCTCTTCATAGGTGTCACAGTGTGGGAATTAATGACATTTGGGTCTAAGCCATATGATGGAATTCCAGCCAGTGACATTTCATCCATCTTGGAGAAAGGAGAGCGTCTGCCCCAGCCTCCCATCTGTACCATTGATGTCTACATGATCATGGTGAAATGTAAGTCCGGTAGAGGAGAACCTAGTACATGAAGAGAATGTATCTTGGGAAAGTGGAAACTCTGAACCAACATCACATCGCATATGCTGTCAGAGTTCTGTTGGTCTGGCATAGTGTTCACATCAATGAAATCACCCTTTAATTATCATTACTCATTTTCTTTCCTGATTTTCAGAGCCATTTTTCTATTTAAACAATGATATGGTTTGCCTTCTACAATGTTACCAGGCTAATGCTGTATCTTCATCATTAGATGTTAGTCCAGTGATGTTTAAACAATTCACATGTATTCTGCACTGCTCTCCAAATAGATAGCAACAACTACTGCTATATATATATATATTGTAGCAGTGATATTCAGCCACTATGGACTAGATTCAGGAAACGGCACCGAAAAGTAGACATCAACCACCGAGGTGGAGGAACAAGATCTGCTATGAACGTGAACAATCAGACAAAAAAGTAGCATGATTAACAAAACTCATCCAATAACACCAGCAAGATGGGAGAAGTCATATACAATTTATTCCGTAAATGAAGAGATGTTTAAAAGTGGTGACACAACACAGCACTGTGTTTCAGCTAAAGTGCCTGCCTCCAAAGTCTGTGCATGTATGGTAAAGCCAAAATGTTGCAAGAAGTATTTCACAAAATTACTAAAAATGGATACAATCTTTAAAAAGATTAAGAATCCCCCAAAAAATACCAAAGCACAGCAGTTACATAAGGACTCCGGAGGCAGGCACTTTAGCCGAAACAGGTGCCCTGTCGAGTCATCATTTTTAAACATCTCTTCATTTACGGATAAACTGTATATGACTTTTCCTGTCTCCCTTGTGTTATTGGATGAGTTTTGTTGATCATTCTACTTTTTCACCTGCTTCCTGAGGTAGAGGTAGTCTCGAGGTAGACATAGCCCCTCTGGCAGTGTTGTAAAGTAACTAAGTAAATGTAACTCATTACTGTACTTAAGTAAACGTGTTGTCACTTTTGCTTGTAAAGAAGTACAGGAAACATTTGTTACTTTTAATTTTACCAAAGTAATAATTTCACCAATTATTCCTTCTTTTACTCAGTTATATCTGATGCTTGCAGTTAAAAGTAAAAGCAGAAGCAAGATGTAGTGATGATTCCTCAGTAAACCAAATGAAACTGCAAAACTTGAAATAGAATTTTGCTATTGCAAACCTTGTGACACAAACAGTGGAGAGTTTGGGTCAGTTTGAAGCAGAAATGAAGCTGAAGCTGGTTGCAATTGGTGAACACACATATGGTCTACTACAACAGACTGTTGGTCATCCCATAGAAAATATTACATTGTGGAGACTGTTTACTGGATCAACAGAATCTGTAGAAAGAAGTCTTCTTAAGAGGATTGAAGAGTTCCCACATATTTGACATTTTTGCATCAATTCTCAAAGATATTCTAACAGTTTGCCATCAGATGAAAAAGTGTTAGAACAATAACAGACAATGACTACAACTGTGAGAAAGCCTTCTCTGTACTTGGACAGCATGACGATGATAAGGAAGATGAAGATGCAAGTGATGAATTAGACAGCACTACTAATACATTCTAGTGTGCAGACCCGAAAAGGTGGCATCCCATGAAAGGAGCATGGGCCAGTTGGGGGCTTACCTGCAATTTATGTGCATTGTTTTAGAATCAAAGGGATCTACGCCTACTTTATGCACGGGGATTTACACCAGGTTTTCATTGGTGTAAATGATCGTGCCTAAATGTAGTTGCACTTCCCAGCTCTAACCGCTATTCTATAAACCGTGCCTAACTTTAAGTGTGGTTTATAGAATAGCACTAAGCACTATTTTTTTCAGCACTGATTTTTTAGCCACCGTGTGTAGAATCTAGTCCTAAGTGTGAAATTGGGTGCTCAAAATTTTAGAATTAGGGGGATAGTGGATGAACATCACTGCTATCCAAATTCCTGGGCAAAACATTCCTGTCCCATTCTGGCAATCTGGAGGTAATTCTTTACAGAGCCACCTAGTTTTAAGTGGTAGGAAAGTGTGTAAATGGCTGTCTTCTAGTCATTTATGTACAGTGATCCCTTACAGAATATCAGTTGGCAGAAAAGTACATGTCATGATTTGATGGTGTGTACTTTGGCCAGTAGGCATGTTCATAAGTGGAATTTGGATGGAGCATACAGGTTTATGCATATATTATAGAATGATATCATTTACATGCATATGTGCTAACAAAACAAGGCACAAGGATATACATTGGGGTTTAAGTAGTTGTGCCTTATTGTAAGCATGTTTTCGTTATTTGCACTAGTATTCTATAAGTAAGCACTTAAGACCGGATTCAGTAAATGGTGCTCTAGGCTGAGTACTCCTTACAGAATGGCGCTTAGTGCGTATTCTGGCACCCAACTTTAGGCACAAGGACTTAAACCAACTGAAACCTGTTTACTAAGCCACGCTGTAGGCGTGCTATACTACTACTACTTATCATTTCTATAGCGCTACCGGACGTATGCAGCGCTTCACACTTGAACATGGAGAGACAGTCCCTGCTCAATAGAACTTATAATCTAATTATCATTTTTAGCACCTGCTAATGCTAGAGACACCCATATACGGGTGTCTATAGCATTGGCATGTGCTAAATTTTAGGGCATGCTAAAAACGCTAGCATGCCTTAGTAAACCTTTGAACTAGTTTAAATCCTGGCATGCACCTTGGGCATGCAGTCCCCAAATTCTGTAAAACTGCGTGCAATTCTTTGGAACATCCTTGACCCACCTATACCCCTTCCATGGCCACGTCCCCTTTTGGATTGCATCCGAGAGGATTTGGACGCTAATTATTTTAGAATTACACGAAGCCAGATCTGTGCGCAATTCCACATTAAATCCAATTAACATCAGTAATTGATTGTTAAAAGCCAGTTATTGATTGTTAACGGCGCATTCATTTATTTGTGTGCGGATCTCAGGATCGCACACAATTTTGGACACATTTATAGAATCTGGGGAATACTTTTCTTTATAGAATAGTCTAACATAGGTGCCGTAACCAGTGCCTAAAGTGAGCTCCCCATTATAGAATTACCCTCCAAATGGACAGTACTGGGGTGATCAGAGAATATGTTTAGTGGCATAGCGCTACTGAAAATTAACGGGTATGGGTCTTGTATAGCAGGGCACTTACAGTTACACACAACTTACGTGCCTAAATTTTCAGAAAACTGGTTCTTACATGCATAAGTGGTAGCATAATGACTGAGCGCTCTTCTGTAAGAGCACATATAAGCAGCATAGCGTGTAAATGCAAGAGAGCATTATAGAACAGGCTCTCAGCACACAGCATCAGAGCACTTCAAAGGAGGCTCCCACTTATAGAATTATCCCTATACCGATAAGTCCTTTTACACATGGGCTGCTGGGTTATAGGAAGGAAAGTATGGTTATATAGGAAAAATACACGACATGTCTGAAAAGCAGCTTGCAATAGTGATTGACTTATCATAGCATGTGTGAATGGCAATCTCTTCTCTAATTATTATGGAGTAGCCTAGTGGTTAGTGCAGCAGACTGTGATCCTGGGGAACTGGGTTCAAGTCCTACTGCAGCTCCTGGTGACTCTGAGCAAGTCACTTAACCGTCCATTGCCCCAGGTACAAATAAATACCTGTATATACTATGTAAACCACTTTGAATGTAGTTGCAAAAACCACAGAAAGGCAGTATGTCAAATCCTATTTCCCTTTCCCTTTAGCTGAATGTGGAAGTTTTCCAGCCAAATCATCATAGTTAAAATTTCTTTCCACCTTTCTCCTCCTACTCACTGGCTAAATTGGATATGCACAATGAATATTCATGAGAGAAATTTGCATGCATCTCCTCCACTACATGCAAATGGATCTAATATTCATTGTGGATATCCTGAAAACCTGACTGGCTGGGGGGTCCCCCCAGGATAGGTTTGGGAACCACTGCTATACAGGAAGTCATAATGCACACAAGTCCCCAGATCAATGAAAGCATGCTGGGGGCATTGTTAGAACTCTGATTAACTTTGGTCAGTCAGGGCTGATGTTCAACACTGAATGGTAGAGTTACCTGGATAACTCTGGTCAGCAGAACAGTCAACCACAGACAAAGGATAGCTTCACTTCAGACCGGATATTGTACCTGTGCAGATACAGGCTGAATATTCCGATGAAGTTAAGAGGACGTAGTCCTTGTCTTTATTTAAATAAATGTTGCTTGCTATTTGTGCCCCATAAACCTGAAAACTCATGGCAAGGCTGGATTTGGAGGAGTGGCCTAGTGGTTAGGGTGGTGGACTTTGGTCCTGGAGAACTGAGGAACCGAGTTCAATTCCCACTTCACGCACAGGCAGCTCCTTGTGACTCTGGGCACGTCACTTAACCCTCCATTGCCCCATGTAAGCCGCATTGAGCCTGCCATGAGTGGGAAAGCGCGGGGTACAAATGTAACAAAAAAAAAATAGAATGTAATTTCCATTGATATTTCAGATCACAGGACTAAATGAGGGTTTAGTTTGTAATGCCTGAAAAGGTCAGAGTACACAATTTGCCATCCGTGAGCAAACTGAAACCTCTCTGAGTCAAAAATAACTAAAGTATCCTAGCTGTTTAAAATGTTGGTCTCATTGTGCTGCATTTTCCATTGCCATCTTCTCAGGTTGGATGATTGATGCTGATAGCCGGCCCAAGTTTCGTGAGTTGACGGCCGAATTTGTCAAAATGGCTCGTGACCCACATCGCTATCTGGTGATACAGGTACCTCACTGCTAACACCTTGACATTTTATTGTGTTCACACATTCTCTAGGCTTGATTCCCGTGCCTGGCTTTTGCTTCTCCTGCCTGATTTCTGCTCCTCTGCTATCGCCATGCATTTATCTCATCCACAGGTTTGAAAAAAGGTAGATCCCCCTAAGCATCATCCTTCCAAATTCCATGCCCTCCACACACCCCCACCCCACCCCACCCCACCCTCTCAGGCAGTAGTATCTCCACCCCCTCCCCCCAGCAGTACTTAGAAGGCTTTTCCCTGGTGGGTTAGTAGCAGGTTAAGATCGATCCCCAGACATTCCTGCCTTGTTGCCAGGCTGGATTCAAAATGGCAGCTCTGATCCTTAGCAGTAGTTTTGATGCAAAACTTTACTGCACTCTAGCAAACAGGCTAGATATAAGAAAATTCTCATGTGCTTAATTTTTCTGCTAAGTTTATACTAAGAATTATTTTGCATAGGGAAACAAGAAAGAAAATTTCCAACTACTAAATCAAATTATTTTTAAAAATGTTGTTGATTCAAAAAAAAATTGCCTAGCATCAGGTTATGGTGACTCCAAGATTTGCTTGGTTCCTTTCAATTAATTAGTTATAGTCCTATCCACTAATGTGCATATTGCTTTAGAAGGCTTTCCCATGACAAATGCCATAACTTGCTTATTCATGAAAATTCAGTTTAAATACATTCATTTTAGTTTGCTGGCTTTCCTTTTTTAATGGTTAAGAAAACAAGGCTGTGAAATTTGAGTTAACTTCTAGCCACACTTTGGATAGACATGTAGGCATATTTTCAAAGCACTTAGCCTTCCAAAGTTCCATAGAAACCTATGGAACTTTGGAAGGCTAAGTGCTTTGAAAATATGCCTCATGATCACACAACTAGGCAATCAATCATACATGCAGACTGTGAGTTATCCTGGCTGGAAAACAGCTCAGTGCTGCAGGGAGAATCCATTTTGAATTGCAGGAGCTAGGGAGTTACGGGTAAGATGGCATCATTGACTGTTCTACAAGGAAGTGAATGTTTTCGGCATCAGAGACTCTTGTACAAGCTATTCTAGTGTTCTGCTCGCTTGAGTAGAAACATAGTTGATTGTTTTAGAAGGTCTATTCCTGTTGTGGACATCTGAAAACTGGCATTTAGATAGCCATACTGCATGGATGTCTAAATCCTGATTTTATAAAGCCGGAAGATGAAAGTCTAAAACTGCAGTATATATGGCAAGGGGGCGTGGTCTGTGTGTTTTGGGCGGGACTACGGAGAAGGCAGAATATGGATGTCCAACTCTGATTGCAGAAGGGAAAGGACACCCATGTCCAGAAAGATGGACATCTGTATTTAGACCTGACGCTTGGCACGTCAGGTTACAGAAAGGTGCTCTGATTGAGCTGCTCTCCTCTGGAGGGAGTAAGGGAAGTATTTTTCTATCTCTGAAGGGCTCACAATTTAAAAAAGAAAAAGAAAATTACACAAATAGCTACAATGGATTTGAACCAGAGACCTTTGGTTCTCAGCCAGGGCAGTAGCTAGTTATGTGCAGCTGCACAGGCTACAAGGGAAGGTGGGGTGCTAAACTCGCATCCTGTCTATTGGCTTCCTTTGCTGACATCATCAAAGTGGGCAGGGTGGGAGCACACCACGAGCAGTTGGGGAGTGTTGCTTGTGACGCTCTTCAGCTGATTTCTTTCACCATTAGGCTAATCCTCACATGGACATCTGTGTGGCCATTTTGTAATAGAACAAAAACCTCTAAAGCACTCCAGCCATATTTCCAAAAAAACTATGCTATTCAAAATAAACTCAATAATAATGCGTATAGATGTTTTTTCATATTCTTTTTTAGTGTGGTGGGACATCATATAAGGGGCAGTGAGTCATGCCCAACAAATGCAACAACTTCACAGTGCTGAACACAGCACACTCATCCATAAACTTGGAATGAAAGGGGAGCTGCTGTTACTGGGAGATTTCTGCTTGCCTGATGTGGATTGGAACATCCCATCAGCAGAATCAGAAAGAAGCAGAGAGATTGTGATGCTGTCTAAGTGCTTTGCTCAGACAAATGGTGACAGAACCCATGAGGGAACAGTCAACGCTGGATCTAGTGCTCCCAAATAGAAGAAGTGTTTCCAACGTCTGGATGGGTGCCCACCTAGACAATAGTGATCATCACACCATATGGTTTGATATAAGAGCAAAAGTTGAGTACAGACACACAAAACTCAAAGTACTGGATTTCAGACATGTTGAGTTTGGTAAAATGGGGGAATACCTGAAGAAGGAGCTGATGGCATAGGTGGGCATAGGAGAAGTGGAAGCTCAATAGTCCAAGCTGAAAGCTGCTGTAAATATGACAACAGGAAAGTAAGCAAACACAAGAGAAACTGGAAGCCTATGTGGTTCTCCAAGTAGCCAAAAAAATAAGGGCAAAAGAGGCTACATTCAAGAAATACAGATGAACGCAAGAAGAGGATCATGGAAAAGATTACTGGATTAAACTCAAAGAAACGGAGGGAAATATGGCTAGAGAAAGTGCAGGTGGAAGAAAAAAAATGGCTAAAGATGTCAAGAGAGGTGACAAGACCCTTTTCAGATATATTGGGGAAAGGAGAAAAGCTAGGAATGGAATTGTAAGACTGAAAGATGCTGAGAACAGCTATGTGGGGAGTGATCAGGATAAAGTGAATGTGCTAAACAAATACTTCTCTTCGGTGTTCACAGAAGATAATCCTGGAGAAGGACTGCTGTTGGCTGCCGAGGGTATATCTACGGTGGATGTTGCACCGTTCACGGAAGAAAGTGTTTGTAAACAACTTGAAAATCTGAAAGTGGTCAAAGCTATGTGGCCGGATGGGATACATTCAAGAATACTGAGGGAGTTCAGAGAAATTCTGGCAGGACCTCTTAAGGATTTATTTAATAGATTTTTAGAGACAGGAGAGGTTCCGCAGGATTGAAGACGAGTGGGTGACAAAGAAGAAGTGGGAAATACAGGCCGGTAAGCCTCACTTCGGTGGTAGGAAAAATAATGCAGTCGCTCCTGAAGGAAAAGATAGTTAACTTTCTAGAATCCAGCGGATTTCAGGATCTGAGGCATCATGACCTGCCAAACAAATCTGATCGATTTCTTTGACTGGGTGACCATAAAACTGGATAAAGGACATGCACTAGATGTAATCTACTTAGATTTCAGCAAAGCCTTTGATACAGTTCCTCACAGAAGACTCATGAATAAGCTGAGAGGGCTGAACTTAGGACCCAAAGTGGTGAACTGGATTGGAAACTGATTGACTGATAGGCAACAGAGGGTGGTGGTAAATGGAATTCGCTTGGAGGAAAGAAGGTGAGTAGTGGAGTGCCTCAGGGGTTGGTTCTGGAGATGATTCTGTTTAATATAGTTGTGAGAGACATTGCTGAAGGGTTAGAAGGAAATGTTTGCCTTTTTGCGGATGCTATGAAGATAGCCAATAGAGTGGATACCCTGGTGGAAGTAGAAACCATGAGAAACATTCTCCAAAAATTAGAAGAATAGTCAATGGTTTGGCAGTTAAAATTTAATGTGATGAAATGCAGAGTGATGCACTTAAGGTGCAGAAATCTAAAGGAGATGTATGAGATAGGAGGAAAGAGATTGATAAGCACAACTCAGGAGAGAGACCTTGGGGGGGATGGTGTCTGAGGATCTCAAGGTGATAAAACTATGTGTTAAGGTGGTGGCCACAGCCAGAAGGATGCTAGGCTGCATAGAGAAGGGTATAACCAGCAGAAGAAAAGAGATATTGATGCCCCTGTACAAGTCGTTGATGAGGCCCCACTTGGAGTATTGTATTCAGTTTTGGAGGCTGTATCTTGATAATGACATAAAAAGACTTGAAGCAGTTCAAAGAAAAGCAACAAAAAATGGCATGAGGTTTGCACCACAAGACGTATGAGGAGAGACTTGATGACCTGAAGATGTATACCCTGGAGGAAAGGAGACACGGTTGATATGATACAGACGTTCAAATATTTGAAAAGTATTAATATACAAACAAACCTTTTCCAGAGACAGGAAGGTGGTAGAACTAGAGGACATGAAGTTGAGGCTGCAGGGGGGCTGACTCAGGAATAACATCAGGAAGTACTTTTTCACGGAGAGAGTGGTAGATACCTGAAATGCCCTCCCGCGGAAGGTGTTGGAGATGAAAGTGGTAACAGAATTCAAAAATGTGTGGGATAAACACAAAGCAATCCTGTATGGAAGGCATGGAACTAAATTATCTTAGCAGTGATTAGATGGCAGCACCAGTAATTGAATAGCCGATGCAATCACATTTCAAGCCAAAGCTCTGCGTCAGGACATGGTTATAAACTGGTGAAAAATTTCAAATCATCACAAGAATTCCTTTTTAAGAAGATTTTTTTCTTTTCGGTAAAGCATACTTATGTTCTCCTTGATTACTCCAGGGCAGCATAACCCAAATTCTATAATATGGACATTCCTGTACTGCCACAAAGACGTTCATGTCCTTTGTTTTACTCTGTTCATAGTTTGGACTTTTCAGTTTGTAAAAGGATGTTCGTACTGAATGTGGCCACTGTTCCCTCTAAGCAGAGAAGGTGTCCCCCAACTGCATTGCTAGCAGTAGGGGGTGCTGCTTCAATATTGTGTTTTCAATCTCTAGGGATGGGCAGGTTTCCTGGAGTCCTGCAAAACTTGGTCCCTCACTATTGAAAATGTGATGGAGAACTCTGACTCAGCTTAGAGGGAACAGTGGACGTAGCCAGCACTTGGAAGTCCATATCTCATGTATTTTAGAACAGGCTGTATGTTGGCAGATCCTGTTCTAAAATATATTCATTTCAGTATTTATGTACTGCTTAGGCTTAAGCGGTTTACAGTTTCATTTTACAGGTGCTGGGTCTGTCCCTAGTGAACTCATGGAGTCTTTTACTAAAACTTAGCTTGAGTTATCTACAGCAGGGCCTATTTTATTCCTATGAGCCCTTCTGCAGATAACTCGAGCTAAGCTTTAGTAAAAGACACCTCACAATCTAAGTAGTACCTGGGGCAATGGAGGGTTAAGTGACTTTTCCAGGGTCACACAGGGCAGCAGAGGGAATTGAACCTGGTTCCTCAGGATCTCAACCCACTGCTGACCATCAAGCAGCAGCAGGAATTGAACCCAGTTCCCCAGATCTGCAACCTGCTACACTAACCATCAGGCCACTCCTCCACTCCAATGAGAAATGGATGTCATGTTCTGAGTTGGATGCCCTTTCTAAAATTCTGCTCTTATTGTCCAGCCAAAGTGGTAATAAGGCCAGCTATGTTCACTTTTTATATAGCACTGGTTTCTCTTTTGATTTCCCTAATCAAAAGTCCATTCAGGTTCCAGAGTTCACAGTACAACCAGGACTGTGTTAGTATATGTGCAGATCTGGTAGGGATGTGCATTTGTCAGCATGCAGATGATTCATCTGTATGCCTTAAATTTAAAGGACAGCTCTATGAACTAGGTGCAAACATTTATGCATGTGTTGCACACATACGTGCAGAGATAGGTGATTATATGCACGTATTTCCCAGAGGAACTATTCTATAAATACCCCCCTATCTTGCATGGCATGTATTTGCAAGGGGGGGTTGAGACACAGACAGTCTCCCACTTACGTACGTAACTTATGGAATACTGTAAGTTATATCTGTCACTCTGTGGATAAGTGTGGGTGCCTAGAGGTTGAGTGACCAATGAGTTATACTTGTATTCTATTACAGAACCTAGTCACCCTGGTTCTGAAATGGATCTCAGGGCAGAGGCATATTTATACAAGGTGCATGTGTTGCGTAATCACCCCCTGTCAGACCCGCCCACCCCCCTTACCTTACAATCGTCTCTGCTGCTGTCTTCACCATGGCAGCGGAAGTGCACTCACAGGCTGCCTGCGGCCTTCATCGGGACTTCATACCTGAACCGTTCCACCCCTTCTGATCAACGTCCTGTTTTGTGAAGGGCAGGATGGTTCAGAGAGGAAGTCCTAGTGCAAGCCGCAGGCAGCCTATGAGTGCTATGTCACTGTCTCAGGGTGCCTCCGTAGAGGCACTCAGTTATAGAATTACCCCCTTAGTGGCACATGTGTTAACCTATGGATTAACATATGTTAAGTCAATTTGCATACATTAAAAAGTTGTTTAAAAACTTCTATTAAAATGAAAATGTGAAATGAACCGAAAGGTCCAAAAATTGGAGCTAAAAGACCAACAGGCTCATTTTCAAAAGAGATGGACATCCAAAAAGTGACATAAATCGGCACTTGGACATCCATCTCACAGAGACGTGCAAATCGGTATAATCAAAACCTGATTTTGGACTTCTTTCTCAGAAGTCCGTCGCAAGGACGTCCAAATCTCAAGGGGGCATATAGGAGGTGAGTTTGAGGCGGGATTTGGGCGTTCCTACCCTGTTTCCCCGAAAGTAAGACATCCCCCGAAAATAAGACCTAGTAGAGGTTTTCCTGAATTGGTAGATATAAGGCCTCCCCCGAAAGTAAGACCTAGCAAATTTTTGTTTGAAAGCAGGGCCACCGAGAGCCGGACAAGGCCGCCCCCGGGCCACCCCCCCCCCCCCCCCACCCGAGGTCACCGGGCCCCCCCTCCACCCACCCTCCGTCGCTCCTGGAACTAACCTTAAACACCTCCTTTCACCTTTGCAGCAAGCAGCAGCAGGGCAGACCTCTCCTTCCTTCCGTGCCCCGCCATCGCGGACATTACGTCAGGCGAGGGCAGGACACGGAAGGAAGGAGTTGCCTGCCTTGCTGCTGCGAAGGTGAAAGGAGGCGTTTAAGGTTAGTTCCGGGAGCGACGGAGGGCGGGCGAGCCAACCCCGATGTTTCCCCGAAAAATAAGACAGCCCCTGAAAATAAGACCTAGCACATTTTGGGGGGCAAAAATTAATATAAGACAGTGTTTTATTTTCGGGGAAACACGGTAAGACTTGGATGTCTTTGAGCCATAATGGAACAAAGCAAAGTCGTCCAGCACTAAAACTTGGACGTTTTCACCTAGACCTGTTTTTATTACGAATAAGGCACAAAAAGGTGCCTGAAATGACCAGATGACCACTGGAGGGAATAGGGGATCACCTACCTTTACTCCCCCAGTGGTCACTAATCCCCTCCCACTCTCATAAAACATGATTAAAAATATTACTTGCCAGCCTCTATGCCAGCCTCAGATGTCATATTCAGGTCCATGACAGCGCATGCAGGTCCCTGGAGTAGTTTAGTAGTAGGTGCAGTGCACTTCAGACAGGTGGACCCAGGCCCCTACCCCCCCTACCTGTTACATTTGTGGAGGAAACAGCGAGCCCTCCAAAACCCACCAGAAACCCTCGGTACCCACATATAGGTGCCCCCCTTCACCCATAAGGGCTATGGTATTGATGTACAGTTGGGGGTAGTGGGTTTTGGGGGGGGGGGTTGGGGGGGGCTCAACACACAAGGTAAGGGAGCTGTATACCCGGGAGCATTTTATGAAGTCCACTGCAGTGCCCCCTAGGGTGCCTGATTGCTGTCCTGGCATGTCAGGGGGACCAGTCTACTAAAAGCGCTGGCTCCTCTCACGTCCAAATGGCTTGAATTTGGACGTTTTAGACTTGGACGTTTTTGTTTTCGAAAATGGCCGAAAATCAAAGACATCCAAATCCAAGGATGTCCATGGTATTTTTGAACACAAAGATGGACGTCCATCGTTTTTCGAAAATTACCTTCTCCCCCACCTCTGAATTTGGATATCTTTGTAAAACGTCCAAATTCACAGTTAGACGTTTCTTTCGAAAATGCCCCTCCAAAAGAACCAATAATGAACTGAAAATGTTTTCCCTATGTATATCCCTAAACTGTGAAGACACTTGGGAACCTTAGGTGTTACAGAATAAACCACTTTCACTTATGACACTTTCTCTCATGCTGTAATAGACAGTTGATTGCTGTAAAAGTCTTTGTAACCCGCTGCTGTTGCATACTGACAGTGCACGTTCAATAATAAATTGTTTCATTGGTATATTCTCTCTTTTTAACAGGGTGATGAGAGAATGGACTTACCAAGCCCCTCTGACTCCAAGTTCTTTCGCACTGTGATGGATGAGGAGGAAATGGGGGAAATTGTGGATGCTGAGGAGTATCTCATGCCTAATCAGGGCTTCTTCAGTAGCCCTTCCACGTCACGCACACCACTTCTGAATTCAATGGTAAAATTTCTTTGACTCCTTAATAAAGCTACTTAAATAAATAAATACATATCACTTCAAACAGCTGACAGTTAATTTCTCTCATTTATTCCTAAGAGCGCAACTAGCAACATGTCAGACGTAGACTGCATCACCAGGAATGGGGTAAGGATCAGCTTTAACAGCAATTGCCATGAAATGGGTGTTTCTACCTTTGTAATCCAATATGCAGTTGTAGTCTTCAGGTCTGAAGACCTGGTCAAAAATACAACAAGGGTCCAGACATAGTACTTCCCCAGCTTCGTCAAGTATCAATCTACCTTTCTAATATTTAACCAGACAGTGCAACGTTCAACTTAAGAACCATGAATGCTTGTTGCTACTTGAAAAATGAAAAAAAAAGAACAACAAGGGAAAGCAGCACAATGTTACTGAAAAGGCCCTGAAACCTTTCAAAACCAGAATGGTAAACATTCGTATAGGAAGGATATTCACCTGATGCATAAAATTAAAGTAACCCTTTGTTTCCTAGTCCAGAATTAAAAAGAATCCTACCAATATCCTTTGATATCTGAAAGGAACTAAAAAAAAAAAAAGGCCTTGATTAATCAGTGTTTGACAGTTAAATAACAATTAAAAGGGGGCTTAAAAACTGTTTCTCATTAGTCCGGTACTGAAAGGCATATAAACTTTAGGGGAAAAGTTTATTAGATGAACAGGCAATATGATCTCTAATTTAAGATGGAGCCAAAAGAAGAAATGGTTTCAGAAAATGATCTATAAACCTGTGAAAGAGGCTTCAGTAACGAAGCATTATTCACTATAATCCATAGACTTGTGGATCTTGGGCAAAATGTAGATCCCTGGTAACTGGATGTTTTTAGGCCTATTTTCAATGGATTTAGGTGCCTATATCAGGCTCTTTTGCCTAAATTTAGGTGTCTCAAAAGTGGGCAAGGTAAGTGAAGGGGTAGGGTCAGGTCCGGGGAAAGAATTTATATATACATACAATCAAAGCTTATATGCTGCATAACCAGTAAATGGATCAATGTGGCTCACAAAACATACAAACAGTAACAGAAACAACATCCCATGAATTACATTATTATCAAATATTGAGCTAACATCTTTGCTTATGTAAAAATTTGTTAAAAAGTCAAGTTTTGAGGTATTTCATGAACAGCAAATAGCTAGACTGATGGCAAACGTTAAAAGGAAGCATATTCCACCATCTAGGTGCATGGTAAGAGAAGGTCAATTCCAATTAATTATTACCTGAATTGGTTATTACTCTATTTACCATTAACTTTCTCTTTACTTCATGTACAATTTCTCATTCATAATAGATTTTCTAAATGTTAAACATCCATAACTATCCCAGTATGTTTATGATACTGTATTGTAAAATTGGTTTCTTACAACAAATTACTTTCTTATGCATTATTCTTGGTTATGTATCCAATACTGTTGATTGTAAGCCACATTGAACTCAAACTTGTTTGGGATAATGTGGGATATAAATGTCACAAATAAATCATTCAGTTTTATAAATCACTCTATAAGGGGAAGGAAATGGAAGCATAAGGTAATGCTGACAGTCCATCGCATAATACATAAACTGGCAGCCAAAACTTACAGTAGGTGTTGCCTACACAGCTCGAAACCCAGCCACCAACCTCTTCCTTCAGCTGCATTACAAAGTATAGCCACAGCCTCCCTTTGGCCAAAACACAAATTCGTGTAGAGTCTTTCTTTCAACACAATAACAGTATTTTACATCACTACAATTGATCCTGGGACTCCTTTTTTTAGCCTTTGCTGTTGTACTGTTTTGTTTGTGCTTTGCAAAGGTTTTTTTTCTTCTTTGTTCTACTTGGCATTAAGGGCATCTACCCTAATTGTGATTTTTTTATCTGTGTTAACTGTATGAGACAGCTGAACATGCCCCCAATAGTTAATGAACATAAGAATTGCCATGCTGTCAGACAAAAGCTCCATCTAGCCCAGTATCCTGTTTCTTTTCTGCAGAGAATGAGACAAGGAGTGTAGCTGTAGAAGAAATTTGGTCTATAGAAGATTCTAGGAAATTAAAGCTATCACCCCAGAGACAGTTAAAAGCTCCCCTTCCCCACTCACTACCCAGAGGGATGGATCACAAGTTTGTGAGCCCCTGGGCTAACTAGGACATAGGGTCCCTCCTCCTTCCCAGCCACAACTGCCGAATACATAGTTTTACATTTTGTTTGGTCAAGTTACTATTACAGGGTATTACACAAGCACTAATAAATGGTAAATATCAAGTTTCAGCAGACTTTATAAATAGATTTATCACATTTCCTGAAAAACACAACCACCCGACTGTACAGGTAGGCTACTACACAAAGCCCGACTTGACAATGAAAAGGAACCCCCCCCCCCCCCCCCAAGACCTTTGGACTCCTGGGCCTGGGACCAATAGGCCTGTGTGAGGATCCATCCCTGACCTACCCAGATCTTTGAGGGAAGATAGTAACATTGAGAAATATTAACATCTTCAGTTATAGATAACACCCTCTTAATATATATGGAGGCTACTTCACCTAATTTTCTTATATTTCTAATATTATATTTTGCTTTTGTTGTATGGTGAAATTTCTCTGATTCTATATATTGGTACAAGGTTACATTTTGTTTGATATTCCGCTTAAGGTCATGCATTCAAAATGACTACAATCACAAAAAATTAATGGAATACAGAAAAGAACACCATTCCATAATATTTACAAATAGGAAAGGGGAAAAGATAAAGAAAACTACTGTAAACCACTGTCCACAGGCTCCGAGAGCATGGAATCTACTCTATTCAACAATCAAAGACTATAAACTGAACGAAACAGGTGCGCTTTCAGCATAGTCTTGAACTTGGAACGTATATCCTCTGTGTGTAATATGTGGAAGACCATTCCGTAAGGAAGGTTCCACTATACTGAACATTAACTTTTGGAGGGCATCTCTCGAACAGAATTAAAAATACTTTAAAATAAAACAAAAAGTATCCTGTTTCTAGCAGTGGCCAATACAGGTCATAAGTACCTGGCAGAATACAGGAAGTGCCTGTTCTCATGTTTTACACCCTCTCACAGTGCCAGAAGAAGAGCCACAGAAAGTAACACAGAGTGGTTGGAGCAAAGCATCAAGTTCCTGATTTTGGAAACGAATACCAGCAACAGTGGCACACTTTGATGATGTCATTCAGCTATGACAGCATTTGAGAGATGATGTCACTGGATCATATCAGCAGAGGACAGTTTTCAGGGTTTATTTCACCAGTGAGGGTTATATATATATGTAAAAACAAAAGGAACACCCCCCCCCCCAAAAAAAAAAAAGGTTGGGGGGTTTGTTTCATAAATAGCACATGCTATCAAAAAATAGTATGAGCTATTGATGATAGGACAATTCAAAATGTAAAACTTTTTACAACAAAACAAACAAGAAAAACCAGATATGGCACAGTATGAAATGAAAAATTGTCCAGTGCACACCTCAAAATGCTACCTCACAGCTTCTCGCACCCTACCAAGAAGCCAGGCTCAGGATCAAACCCAAATCTTCCTCCTCTGTTGTTAATTTATTTATTTATTGCATTTGTATCCCACCTTATCCCACCTATTTGCAGGCTCAAAGTGGCTTACATAGTATTATTAACATGGTTTTTCCAGTGTATCAAGTATTGTTAGTATTGTGTAGAGATTAATTAAGGGAAGAAAGAGAAGGAAGGGATTTAGTAGGGTATTTATAGAAGGTGGGCTTTCATAACTGAATGGGTTGGTGAAGTGGATTAGTGGGGCTGTAGGTTCTCATTGTAGGCTTTGTTGAAGAAATATGTCTTCAGAGATTTGCGAAAGGTAGTTGTTTCGTCGATTGTTTTCAGTTCTACGGGTAATGCATTCCATAACTGCGTGCTCATGTAAGAGAAGGTAGTGGCGTGCATCAGCTTGTATTTTAGTCCTTTCCAGCTGGGGAAGTGTAGGTTGAGAAATCTGCGGGATGATCTTGTGGCGTTTCTGGGAGGTAGGTCCACGAGGTTTAGCATGTACGTTGGGGCGTCTGCGTGAATGATTTTGTGTACAATCGTGCAGATCTTGAATGCAATGCGTTCCTTAAGTGGGAGGATGTGATGCTGACTGCCACTGTCTTTTATATGTAGTTTTGCCTCCTTGTTCAGGATTACTTTACATGCAGGTTGTATTGCTGACTTTGATAGATGAACCACATTTTTTGGTACATGCATGTTCTTTATAACCTTGGTAATTTTTCTGCATTCCCACAAGCAGCAGGGCTACCCTATGAGAGAAGACAGCTTTACCTTAAGGTACAGCTCAGATCCAACCATCCACCCAAATGACAACATGGACAACAGTTTTCTACCTGCTCCAGGTTGGTTCAGCCATTACTGTGGCACTCCATTATCCAACCTACTTGGCTTATAGGAAACATTGATTTCTTGTTTGGATTGTATCTGTATTTTAAAACTTCATGTATATTTCTCTAAATGCCCTTGCATATAACAGACTAAAAGAAAATTCTTTGTTTAGGGACCCTGTAACTACAAGGTGTTAAGCCCTGAGGGTCTTTACTAAGCTGCAGTAACAAGGGGTCTGTGCTAGCGTCAGTGCATTTTTTAAAGCACACTGAGGCCCCCCTTTTACACAGCAGGTAAAAGGCTGACCATTTTTGGGAAAACGAAATGGCCGTGCGGTAAGTGAATCACTTACTGCACGGCTATTTCAATAGGTAGCCCTTACCGCCACCCATTGAGATGGTGGTAAGGGCTCCCATGCTAACCCGGCAGTAACTGGGCAGCATGCGGTGCTTTCCAATTACCACCGGTTAAGTTCCAGTGCTACAAAAATAGTACATATTTTTATAGTGCCGGAAATGGCGCTCGCTAGGGTTGGGAACCACCGCCACGCTCCTGCAGTAGCCTGGCAGTAGTTCCAGATTGGCACATGACAGACAATCCCACGGCAGGCTTACCGCTGCTTAGTAAAAGGGCCCCTTTATGCGCAGTTAGTGTTCGATAACAGGCTATCACAGAATGCGTTAACGTGTTATTGGTATTTTTCCAGTTTGCGCGCAGTAACGTGTGCATTACCTATCTGTCATAGGCAAAGAATGGGTATTCCCATGTTATCCAACTCTGCATTAGTTCACGATAACTGGTTAACACAGGAGCTGTTACCGCCTCCTAAATAGGAGACGGTAACTTCTTCCACGTTCATTTTTTGCAGATACCATATACTAATGGGAACATTAGTGCATGATGTACATAAAAAAAAAAAAGAGAGAGAGAAAGCCCTACAAAAATGCTGCATTAAATCTGGGCTTAACACGCAGGAAAGTCCCACATTAGAATGCACTAAACTCAGATTTTACCGCACCTTAGTAAAAGGACCCATTAGTTTGTATAAAAAATGCAGAAATTAAATTTCAGTAATATTACTGTCAAATGTATCTATATATTTTTTAACTTTCAGAATATGTAAACGAGACCCATCCAGACAAATCCTCTGCCTCTACAGTGCAGAACCCAGTCTACCACAACTGTCTCCTCCTACCTGTGGATCAAAAGGCTCCTGCAGAGTCTCAGTATCAGAACTTCAACCCTACAAGGAACAATTCAGAGTATCTAAATGTAAACCAGAGACCCACCACAAAAGTTGCATTCCAGAGCCCAAACTACTGGGATCACAAAGTCAATCATCAAACAAGCCTGGACAATCCTGACTACCAGCAGGACTTTTTCCCCAAGGAAGCTAAGGCAAATGGTTTTTATAAAGTCCGTGCAGCAGAGAATCCTGAATACTTAGGACTAGCTGCACCTAAAAGTGACTACCTACAAACTTCCACATGATGTCCTGTCTATAGCGAATCCACAACCCCCAACCTATTTCTACAACAAAAAAAAACATGGTCCAATTCAAATGTTATGAATTATCCCCTGGTGGACAGTGCAGTATAGATGGGAAAATGTTCAGCAGTTACGAGGTGTAGCATATGAAGTTGAATTCACCAAACTCATTCTTTGGTGTCATTTTGGAGGAGTTTTTTTTCTCCCACCTGTGTATATAATCCATAAAGATATTTTGAGATAACCAATATAAGAACATTTCCTTTTGAATTTTAAACCTACCAAGCTATTTTGGATCATTTTTCTTTTTTTGTAAGACTTTACGGGCTCGTAGCAGAAAAAGAATCATTGTTATGATGTGTGTTTTTGCTGAATGTTCGACATCTTTACAAGAAGAACTTCATGAACAGTGCTTCCTGTCATTCATAAAGTTGTCTAAACTGCAACCCTGCTGAAAGATTTGAGTAAGGTTTACTTTTCACTCAGAAACTATGAAAATCTATTTTTCTTTCAAACAAATTTTAATAAAACTTGAAATGGATTCCTTCTCAAACAAGCAGTTAGTAATAGAGCATTTTTTGTGACATTCCAAAGCAGAAATATCTTAACACAAAAACTGGTGACATCATATAATCACAAAATACCTACTAGAGACCTCTAAAATTGACATTAGATAGAATGTTTGATTTGATACATATATTCTTTCTACCTTTACATAACTGTTTATACACATGTATGCTATGCTGCCCCTTAAAACTCACCCTCTATGGTCATACCAGTGGATATTTGCAGGAATTTGTGAACATTTGCGAAGTTAATGATTGCTTTCCATGGCAATATCAAGACCCAGCTGTTTGTGTCCTTATCCCTTACTTTACATGGGACACTTCATTGTGTATGGTTTTGTTTTACATTGTATTGCTTGAAACTCAGCTGTTCATTTGGAGGCACATTTTAGACAGAAGATACAAATCGAATTGAAACATCCAGGTCAGGATGCATCATGTTCACTGGAATCTGCCTATATAGAGCCTGTGCTAAAATACATTTAAGAATGGATGTGAATGTGTCAATTATTCGCAGCAGGAACATCCATTTTACAAGTGTCAACATCTAAATATCAACAGGGTCAACACAGCAACTTACATGTGCATGTTCAGCACATTCATGTGTACGTCAGCCATTTTAGAACCCGGGGATTTGTAGTATGGAGTGTTGCCCAAGATATCTGCCAGTATAACATTTGGGATGACAAGGAACAATGGGGGGGGGGGGGCGATATTCAGACCACAGGAGGAGCCTGGCTAACTCCCACGGTCAGCAAGCAGCCCAGATATTCAATGCCAGGCCATTTCTGGTGACCAGCATTGAATATCCAGTTTATTTGTAGCCGGTTTAAAGCTAACCTAATAATTGAAGATAAACTGGCTAAAGATATACCAGCTATTTAAGTTGCCTCATGTGGCTGCTTACACTAGCCGGATATGAATTGAATATTTGGGGATAGCTGGCTATATCGCGCGCTATAACTGGTTATCTCCTAGGCACTTACTGTGAATATTCTGCAGGAAATAACTGGCTATCACCTGCAGAATATCGCTGGATAGCCAGTTAAGTGCCACTTAACCAGCTAGATGCCGTTCCTGGCCGGTTATCTGGTTTTGAATATTGTGGAGGGGTGAAGAATTAAGGAGGTGACCCCTAATCCTTACAGTGGAGCACTGCACAAAGCGAGCAGCTGTCTGTAACCTAAACATCCTTGGAACAGCTGTAAATCCTGACATAAATGTGCACTCGCCATTTGAAATAGGAACTGCACCCATATCTTTTCACCCAAACCACACCTTCTTGCTATTTGTACATATTCGTGTTTTGGACATGTATAATTCCAGCTTTCTCAAATCAGTATTAAGACATGTATGCAATATACTACTACTACTACTATTTAACATTTCTAGTATACACATCTAAATGCTGGTTTATGCATGTCCAAATCATGAATAGGGCTTGTAGGAGTAGCTTTGAATATTGGCAGATCTGAATATAACAGCCAGAGAATATTTATCTTCAGTAATTATACTTTTAACAATGTAGGTGTGAGCATTTACACAAGCTCTATGACTGGTGTAAATAATCATGCCTAAAATGTAGATATGTTTTTGATATGTTACACTAATATTCTATAAAGGAACATAGGCGCCTAATTTTCTTTTATATAATAGGATCCAAATAGGCAAATCCTTTGCACTGAAAAATAGGCACCCCTTTATAGAATTACTCTCCGCAATTATGGTGCATAGACGTGTTGCACCCTTTTGTTTTCAACAGGAAAGTACTTTTCATGGTACAGACTAAGGGCCGTTTACTAAGATGCGCTAGCGTTTTTAGTGTGTGCTAAAAACTAGCACACACTAAATGCTAGGCATGCCAATATATTCCTATGGGCGTCTCTAGCATTTAGCGCATTCTAAAAACGCTAGCACACCTTTAGCGCAGCTTAGTAAACAGGGCCCTAAATACAGTATACATGAGTGAAAAAATGTGTTGGGTTTCCTTAACAAGAGGGCTTTTTCTTTTCTATTCATTCTGTGCCATTTAGCTATGGCTATATCACTTTAAATACATTTGATTGTGAATGAAAGAATTTTCAAGTTTATCAGCAATATGTAGCATTTTGTACACATGAACAGGGATGCTGGCCATCGTTGGTATGTCAAACATGTCAGCTTTTAGTAGCTGTGTAAGTCCTGGAGGAAACTGGAATCTGCAGATTATGTTATCTTGACTTCTAAAGAAGGAGTCTGCGGTCTCAGAAGCTCCTGGTTGGTTGTTTACAGGCAGCGCAGCCTACCAAGAGGCTCCTAACATAAAGGCATAAAGCTTGACACCTGGTCCGATCATCCACCCCTCCATGCTCAGCTTTACAATCCTTTCTTCTCACTCATAGATCCTTTCTGCTTTTTTGGGCATTTTTGCTGTGCCGGTTGCCCCCCCCCCCCCCCCCCCCCCCTCAGGCAGCTGTTTTTGGTGTCGGGATATTTTTGGGCTACTTTTGGCCATGAGTTGGGCTGGGGAATTTTCAGACATCTGGCAACTCTGTCCCTGAGGAATAGAATATGTAGAATGGGCTGAAATTGACACTTAAATGTTTGCATTTTATAAAATATGCATGTACACAGTGATTTATAACTACAGATACACACAAAAGGAGAGAATTATAAGAATATAAGAGTGGCTATACTGGGTCAGACCAATGGTCTATCTAGCCCAGTATCCTGTTGTCCAAACAGTGACCAAGCCAGGTCACAAGTACCTGGCAGAAACCCAAATTGTGGCAACACTCCATACTACAAATCCCAGGGCGAGCAGTTGCTTCCCATATCTGTCTCAATAGCAGACTATGGACTTTTCCTCCAGGAATTTATCCAAACCTTTTTAAAACCCAGATACACTAACCGCTGTTACCACATCCTCCGGCAAAGAGTTCCAGAGCTTAGCTGTTCGTTGAGTGAAAAAATATTTCCTCCTATTTGTTTTAAAAGTATTTTCATGTAACTTCCTCGAGTGTCTCCTAGTCTTTGTACTTTTGGAACAAGTAAAAAATTGATTTACTTTTGCTTATTCTACACCACTCAGGATTTTGTAGACCTCAATCATATCTCCCCTTATCCGTCTCTTTTCCAAGCTGAAGAACCCTAACATCTTTAGCCTTTCCTCATACAAGAGGAGTTCCATTCCCTTTATCATTTTCTATCAATGGTGCTCAAAATTCGGTGCACACTCCCGGTATAGAATCTCACTCAGCACCAATTCCCATGCCTGACTTTAGGCACCACCTTTTACACCTGATACCTGGTGTAAATCTTGGCACCCAACTTAAGTGCACCAAGGCCGTATTCTAGAATTTCATGCACGTCTCGGAACACCTGTGACACACCCTTGACCACGCCCCCTTTTCAGTTATGCACTATGGGAGTTAGGCACCAAGCCTTATAGCACGCAGCCAGATGCCCACATAAATTCCAATTAGTGCCAATTTACTTCAATAATTGTTTATTAGCACCCGATTACTGATAGTTAAAGGCTTGTTAATTAAGTGCTCACATTTTGACATGCAGTTCTAGATACCATATATAGAATCTGGGGGAAAGTGACTTCTGCCTCAGAGCAGGGGTATTGTGTGGCAGCTTTCAGAGAGGTGCAATTATAAAGGCATCTACATTAGTGCATCACTTGTCTTTATAAATCAGGCAGCACGTGCACTTCTGGCCCTTTTCTGCCTATGTGTAAGCTCTTTGAGCAGGGACTGTCCTTCTATGTTTGAATTGTACAGTGCTGCGTAACCCTAGTAGCGCTTTAGAAATGGTTGTTGTTGTTGTTATGTGTCCTGTTATTATAATATTACCCTTCACAAATCTATAAGACTATAAAATGCTTGCTACATTACTAATGTGTATTTTTTTTAAGTGTTATCAATCAGCAGTAAAACACTACAAGGGAGATCCTAGAGGCGCGTGACACTTATGCATGTGAAAGGTGCTATTAATTGACAGGCACCATCATGTACTAGGTAGCACTTGTGTGCCATAGCACCTGACTGCAAGGGGGGTTACACGTAGGCAGAGCATGCGCAGGCCATGGGTTTCTCTCCCAGTTACACAGGTACCCTATGCAACACAGGTTTTCAACCCAGTCTTCAGGGAACACTCAGTAAGTCGGCGTTTTCAGGATATCAATTTTAATATCATATTGTTTTGTATATTTATAGATATATAGACTCCTGAAGCAGGCATTGGTTTGCTGAAACACGGCTCCTTGTTGAGTCTAATCTCACTGACATTTTTCACATATCTAATAAACTTTGATACTTGACCTCTGTCCCTCTTTTTCATCTGTTGGAATTCCATTGGCCTCTCCCTACTTTTTGTGTTTCTGGACTATAATTACTTAGGGAATCTTTCTCCTTGTTCCCTTGTATGGGCATAATGCACATGTGTGTGCAGATACATGCATGTATGCTGGTATTCTAAACATTCACACATGTATTCAGCCCATTAAAGTTAGCGCCCAAGGGACCTATGTTTTAAACTGTGGTATGATTTTGCAGTTACCACATTAATTGCCAAAATTAACATTTAGTAATTGAAAAGCGCAGGGTTTATCTGAGAAGGGAAGAGTCCAGTGGGGCCATTTGACCCAAGCCTCACACAGAAGAGAGACTGCCATTTAGAAAAATGTTTATCTGTTTAATTTTTTTTTTTACTGAACATGCAGTTAATTAGCATAATGAATGTTTTTTCTTAATTATAAACACGTTTGCATACTTCTACTGCTAAAAATCTGTCTCAACTGCTTCCCATTCAGTTAACGCAGAAAAATTTCATTACTCTGCAATAAGTGCATTGCCGATAACAAGACGCAGTTAGCTTCACCTACTGAGATGGCGTGAACTATGTCATGTTCATCTGCTATGTTCACAGTGTGTGGTAACTACCTCCCTGTTAACTGTAAGGTACAGGGCCAACCCATGATCTGTTAATTTGGAAATTATGTGTCAATTAAGGTGCCATGTAAAATGTTAGCACATGCATTAATTGCTATGTTAAGAGCTCATGCAGCTTATTAAATAGGACCTAAGACAAAGGCTCACAGCCTCTGAACAAATCCCTCTTATTAACTGCAGGCATTAATGCCACAGGTGTCATTGCATAAGTTTGAATTTGTTTTAGGTTCTCTTTTATATCACCTATTGCATTACATCCCTACCTTTACTTTTATTTCAGGAGGATTAGTCCAAAACATCGTCATGCGACAGTTTTCATAAAAAAATTATATTATGGCTCAGTGAATTTTTTGCCGGGGGGGGGGGGGGGGGCTGCCCTGGTAGCAGATTTTCATGTACAATTTTGCTATCCAATTCATCTGCTTGGGTAGCAAAGTTGCACAGGATCAAGACCACTACCCATGGGAGATCCCTCAGGTTAGTACATTGGCCCCTTCTATTTCATCTATGAGCATTGTAATGTGCCATCATAGTTATCTCTGCTTCATTTCAGAGAAACAAGGCATAGAAACTGATAAGTCAGAAGTGTTTGTTTTCCTTTGGCGAAGCGTGGTGTTGGCTTGTATTATATACAAATATAGACTGTGATGGCAAATAAGGACCACATGGCTCATCTGGTCTACTCAAGTTCATTCCTGGTGCAATACCATTGACCCTAGTTGATTTCTAGCTTTTCTATCACATCTTCACAATTAGGTGTCCTCTGTGCTTATCTCCTAATTTCTTAAATCCTATTACTGCTTTTGCCACCTCCACTGGGAGCCTGTTTTAAGCACCCACTGTTCATTCTGTTATAAAATATTCTCTCAGTCTACTCCTCCTTGGAGACTCATACTCCATAAAGTTAAAATATATTGAGAAAGAAAGGCTGCATCTCCATTGCACTGAAGCCGATTGATTCAGGTTTTTAAAAACGGAGTGCAGTAATAAGTGAATTTTAAGCTTGCCACTGATCAGGCACAGCAAACAGGAAATACCTCTGTGTAGACAGTACAATCAAACTTAAGTAGAGGCTGGCCAACAGACACTCCAGCACAGGAGATGGTGCTTAAAAGACGCTTTATTTGTAGCAAATAAAGCATCTTTTAAGCACCATCTCCTGTGCTGGAGTGTCTGTTGGCCAGCCTCTACTTAAGTTTGCCACTGAAACAAATACATGCAAGAGAAAAACTAACCGTAGCACACTCAGCTAGGCTTTCACATAAATCGTGTGTGTCCATTGAACTTACCATTTAATCTATGTTCCTATAAATGTTAACAAAAATAGATTACTCTGCAAGTGTTTTTCTGGAGTTGACATCTATCACATGTATCATCCCACTCTACTACAGCCAACTCCCTTCCTTAGATAGCAAAAACTTTTGGCTTATTTCGAAAGGAATTTCAGACCTAACATCTATTTTAGACTGCTTTGTAAAGAAGTCATTCTTCAACCTGAGGAACAGTGATGTAAAAAAAAATACGAAATGTCTATCCTTTTTTTTTTGTTTATACTATTAATTAGTAAGCAATGGCAAATGTTTGCAAATCGAGCTAAGCAAGATGTACAGCGTATTATTCTGTTTAATTGTTCGTAACTTTAAAGAGCCTTTGTTGTAACTGTATTGCATTGAAGATGAAACATTCCCGTGATGTGAATGTGGTGATAGGAATATTCTTTGCCATTGATTTCAAAAGAGACGTTGATGAGGATTGATCCAGACTTTGTGGACTGAACAGTGTGTCAATTTTCTTCTCTCCAGCATACTCTACCACTGATCACTTTTGCTTCTAAGGAGGCCTATTTACTAAGGGGTCCTTTTACCATAGCCGCCGAGAGAGGGGCAGGGGCAAAATTCCCCGGGCCTCCGGGGGGCCCAGCTCAGGGGTCTCTCTCTCTTCTGCTCCTGACTGAACCCAGGTAATCACGTCCCGACAGGAGCAGGAGAAAGAAAACTGCGGCGTCGGACCTTCCTTGCACTGCCTGCCTAGCAGCTGCTTGGCTCTGAGGCCGCACATGCTCAGTTTTTGAGACTGAGCATCTACGACCTGAGGAAAGCAGCCGCAGGGTACTTCGGGAAGGAGGGAGGGGGCTGCAGTGATGACAATTTGGGGGGGGGGGAGGCGGCAGCAATGACAATTCTGCCCCAGGCCTGGCAGCAGTGGCCCTGCCCTGGGCCAGGCTCAGTCTCTTGGCGGCCCTGCCTTTTACTAAAGCTTAACGTTAGCAAACTGAATTAGTACGCACTAAATACTAAGATGCCCATTTTATACCTATGGGCATCTTAGCATTTAGGGCCAGATTCTATATATACGGCGCCAAAAAAAATTGGTACGGTAACATTTCCACCTAAGCGTATTCAATAAATGACGCCTAGATTTGGGCGTGGTATATAAAATATGTTTAGTTGATATCCAAGTGCTTAAAATTATGCACATCCATTTACACCCATGAAAATGTGGCGTAAATCCCTGTGTGTAGATTTATGCGCACTGGGCATTATTCTTTAACAATGCACATAAATTTTAGAATACCCATGAAACACCCATTTCCCCGCCCATAGCCATGACCCTTTTCAACTGCATGCTTTAGAAATTAGGCACAATTCATTACAGAATCCGCTTAGTGAGTTATTCTCTTGCATTCTAATTATCGCCAATTAGTGCTCATTATTGCTTGTCAAGTGCTGTTAAATACACTGATTGGCTTGTTACGCCAATTAAGTTATGTACATTGTTGTAGAATATACCTGATTTCGGCATGGATCTCTAGGCGCGCTATTTAGAATCCGGCAGTTAGTGTATGCTAATTCTGTTACTGCATGCTAAACTTCAGTAAAAAGGCCCCTAAGCCAAGTTAACTAATGCAAGAATTACTGCTCACTAATAGCACAAGTCTGCAGTAATAGTTAACATTCACATTAACTGTTAGTGCGTGCTAATACCCTTGTTAAGCAGTTAACACAGAAAACAACATTTGGGGATATGAAATGGATGGGGACAGCACCTTATAGTTAATGAGGAAGTCATTACTAAGTGTTAACGCAGTAGATCATGGAAAGCAGTTAATGCCATCTCAGGCAATATAGTTAATTGCATTGCACATTATCTTCTGTGCAGTAAATGCATGGTAGAGCCTTTTTCTCTGTGTTAACTGTATGATGGCCTTTCAAAACTCCTAGGATGTACTCGAGTTAATGCAGAGGTTTTGCAGTTGTGTGCATTCATTTTGATATGTACCATGCCGCAACTACAAATGCCTTACCTCATGTAGTTTTTTCCGGGCTTTCGTGATTCCTAAACTTCAGTGTGTAGAAAGAATTAATGTAAGACACTTATTGAACCTTGATTTATCAAAATATTATTTATCCCCAGGTACAGGACAGTAAATAAACTACGGATAAATCACACACTTGTGATAATAATGTTAGAATAGTAGAATTGATGTAATTATATGATTTTATTTGCAATAAATATGGACAGTGGTACAATCATGACCAAGTTTTATTGTTTGACTTACGAGTGAAGAGTCTTTATTTCAGCTGGTCTGTTAGATTGGTCATTCCAGATTTGAGAGGTGTGTCCATCAAGTTTATTTTGAGAAGATAATGAGTAAAAGTTTTGGCTTTCTATAAAAGAATAAATGCGGGGCCCTTTTTCTAAAGTGCAGTAAAGTTTTGCACTTGCTCACGTGTAAATGTCCAAATTGGTCAGTGCAAAGCATGTGAACTTTTGGGAGCATTCACAGCATGTTCTCATATAGGTACCAGCATACAACGGAGAGGACCGACATACACAATACTAGCAATCCAAGAAAGAAGCACAAAGGGCTCTCAAGAATGGTACAATTGTGCTTTATTAGTGATCCGACATGGGCTGTGTTTTGGCATAAAACAAAGCCTGCCTCAGGGGCCAATTCAACAAATCAACAGTAATGCAGCCACTGCACCGTTTGATAGTGATGCTTGCCTGGATCCTTGTTAGGAAATTGTCTCTCTCACTAGGGAGTGTCTCTGCACACTGTAGCAGGGGTGAGAGTATGTTTGAAACCAGGCTCTGCTACACTGTGCAGATGGTCTCCCTAGTGAGAGAGACAATTTCCTAACAAGGATCCAGGCAAGTACCACTATCAAAAGATGCAGTGCAATAAACATTGGTGCCTAAATGTTGGTTGGTGCTTGCCACCCGCTTAGTACACTTCAGTCAAAGAGCCCTTAAGAATCTTAAAGCAGATCTGACTGCTACAGTTTAAAATAAAACACAACAAAAATGCTTTCCATCAAGTTTCCTGTTCCTCCTCCCTGACAGGGAGCAAAATACCCAAGTTTTATAAGTATCGAGAACAATTTTGTAAACATTTGCCAGGCTTACCATATTAAGGGCTAATTTTCAGAAAAAAAAAAGACCATGCAAAAAGTGGCACAAGGGGCAGATGGACGTGTTTCTAACACAAAAACGTTTAAACCATATAATCAAACAGAAAAAAAACAAGTCTGATATTCACCGAAAGCAAAACATGTTGAGAGTGGGTGTTTTGGGAATGAATTGTGGGCTTGAGATAGATTTTGCAATAACAGCAAAACGATTTTGTTGTGCGGAAAGAAAAACATTGTGAATTAGAGCTTTTAAAAGTGAATAGCTCAAGACCAAACTTGTCTTTGGAACCATTTGTGATTTTGCTGAGTTGGAGAGTGGAGAGGTGGAATTGCTGGTTTGTGAAAAAGAGTGGAGAGTTGCTGAATGATCTGTAATCTTTGCTTGTTTGCTCCAGTCTGAATCTTTTGACCCTCATATTACTGCTTTTCCTTCTCATCGCCTCAAGTCCTTGCCCACACTTGCAAATCCCCCCGCCACACCCATCCCTTGCTCTGTACCTAGCCTCCTTCTCCCACCAAACCCTCACTGTCCCCAAACCACCACACCTCCTATTCAAAACTCCTACCTGCTTGTCTTCTACCTCTCATTGTTCCTCTGTTTGTACACTCCCAGTTTGTCACTGTGTTTTGTGTTGCAACTGTTTGTGTGGGGACTATGTGCTGGTGCTGGGAGAGTGAGTGCTGGGTGCTGTTGCTAGGTCTCACTGGGTGCAGAAGGTGGAAGGCTGTACAGTGGTGTTACTGGGCTCAGTGGGTTGCACCTGTGGTGGTGGGGGATCTGCACATCAATTATGGATGTGCTGAATGCTACTGTGGCTGACACTTTGCTGGATGTGAATGAGAGTTTGGAGGGGAGGCCCAAGAGGAGATACCTCAATCTCAGAGTACTTAGGCCCAGGACCAGCTTCATGGACCGCCTTACTAGGTACTGCTTTGATAGGGCTGTCACACTTCTGTGACCAGCTATAACCCCTCCTCCAGGCCAGAAAACACAGGAATAATCCTATGCCAGTCAACCTTAAGGTCATTACCTCCCTTGCCTTTCTGGCCACTTGCACCTTCCAGTCAGTGCTAGTAGTCAAGGCAGGCCTCACCCAGCTGGCCATCTTCAACTGCCTTGCCCAGTTCCTCGATGCCGTCCTCATTAGTGCACAGCAGCCACTAGTGCAACACAGTAAAGAGGGGAGCTAGTTTCAAAGTTCTCACAAAACCCAAATTTCTACAGATAGATGAAACAATAAGTAATTCTCCTAACCCCTCTGAATTTAAACCAAAAATTGATTTAAAAATTAAACAAATTATCTTAAAATTTATGCATTGACATATTGATAACCTGTGGAGATCAGACATAGAAGATGACACACTATCAAAACAGCCCAGCCCACAAACCAGACTAACAGCAGTGTTCTGCATCAACTGTAGACGCTTTTGTAAATTTCTCGTAATCTGAAAATATAACAAATTGCAATAGTCTAGTTGTGGCAACAAAGCTGCCTGAGCTAAAACCCTAAAGTCCTCCTGTTGCAAATTTGATCTTATTGCCCTCAATTGCCTGAGCTTATAATAAAATCTTTTACTATGGGCATTTATTTGCCTATAAAACCTTAAACCTGAGTCTAAGATTATATCCAATACTCTCGAATATTCCTACAAAATATGTAGTTAAGATATCGAGCGTCTGAAGTCTTTTCCTCTCATTAAGTATAAAATTGGAGTTAGATAAGAAGACTTTTGTATAAACAGTGAATTGTGAATGAGACTTCTGTATATACGGCCTTAGTGGAGGTTAAATTGTAACTTTTGAGATAATGGCAGAAAGTTCATGGAAATCTGCATACGGCTTCTCAGCAGAAGAGGCTACTAACCTATTGAAAGACAGAGATTTTTTTGGGACTTCTTCACATTCGGGACCCTCTTTATCACAACAATTTGATAGTGGTACTTACATCGGGCCCTGAGACACTCCCTCATGTGCCAAATGAGGCCCGGATCTTCATGCCGTTTCTTATGGTACTGGCGCCTGAGCACCTCAAGTTCCCTGTGTATGCTGAATCCTCTACAAAACAAAAGTTGGTGAAGACAGAGCTCAGAAGATGGGCTTTCTTGGCATCACATAGATTATTATTTCTTAAAACGTTGTGCAATGTTCTTCACATAGTCTGTGACAGGTGACTACAGCCAGATTTGTCGGGTAGGGCTGAGGGATAGGTATGCAGTGCATGAGCTGAGGTGGCCCTGGGGACAGAGGATCACATGGTGGCCTTTCTGTGGTGCATGTGCACTGTTGCTAGGAAAAGGGGATGGGCAATGGGGTATAGCAGGTGTGCCTTTGGGTGGCTCAATGTACTTTACTGAGCTGCTGCCAATGTTCACATCAGTATATAGGCATGGAGGAGGATGCTAGCATGGGGAGGAGGGGTCCAGATATGTGTAGTTCCTCATTTCAACATTGAATGGTTAATGCAGGGGATTCCATGATTACTTGTCATTGGATATTCTGGACATTCTGATTTCACCAATATTTTGTTATTCATTCTTATGCAAAATCACCAGTGGCCAAAGAGGAGGAGGAGGAGGTGGTGCCATCACCAGAGGAAGAGGAGGAGGAGGCTGTCCAGGAGGAGGAACAGCAAATGGTGGTTGTGGAAGGTGGTGAATGGGCAGATATGCCTCCTCTGGAGGGGGAGGCACAGGAGGAGGAGGAGCACTCACCAGCCCCAGCAACACCACCACCACCAGCCCAAGCAGCACCACTGGACAACAGTGCCGCAGTACTGCAACTCCTGCAGCAACTGGTTTCTGTAGTAAACCAGTTGCTGCTGGAGGAGGCAGCACTGCGGCACTCTGTACAGCAGCGGCAGGAAACACACAGTCGTCTCCTGCTGCTGATAATAGACATTTTAAGAAGGGTCATGGAGGGACAAGAGAGGCCTCAATGATGGGACCCAAAAATGTTTTGTAAATAGTTAATTTTTTTATAATATATATATTACAATGTTAAACTTTTTCACCACTTTGTGCACTACATATGTGGTATTACCAAAAGCTGGGGTTGATGTGAGAGGAGGCAGCAATCTGGGTTGCATAACAGGTGAACTGTGACAGAGAAATTTTGGTACATATGTGTCATAAGTGTGGTCATACAGAAGGCCACCTGTTCCTTCCAAACTGCATGGCTGTATGGTAACGGGGGAGGGGGGGGGGGGAGGCTGGGTAGGCATTCCTGTTGAGGAACAGAAATGCCCATCTAGCCTCTCCCCCCTTACCATAGAGCCCCACAGCACAGAGTTGTGTAAATAATAGGTATGTTGTCTAGCACTAGTGATCTGTCAAGTACAAACTTGCAGATAGGTAGCGCATAGACTATGTTTGCTCTCTGATCAGCAGACACCCTTACCCACAACCAAACCACATTGGTGAGGGCCAGGAAGGAGCTACAAACAGCTGGGTCATCTTTGTCACATTGAATGTATCAGCAATGGTATATAGTGCTGAGGATAAAAGGGAAAACAATGGTAAAAGCATTAGATGGATGCTTACTTCATCACAATTGCATCTTACTGTACACCACCTTGAGTGAATTCCTTCAAAAAGGCGGTAAATAAATCCTAATAAATAAATAATATAATATAATATAATATAATACATTAGGTACAGAAGGGCACAGGCTAGGGGAATTATATAGGTACTGGGCTGTAGCCACCTACAGGTTATTTAGAATAGGAACTGTAACCAGAACCCCTCTCCCTCACCATGACTTAAGGGCTCAAGGCCGTGGTAGGCACGCACCTGTGGCCACCTTGAAAATAGTTTGCAGGATAGAATTTAGAAATGTTGTTGTTCCATAACTATGGAGGATTGTAGGACTGTGTTGAATAATGTGTAAAAGACATTCAGAAAAAAAAGCAACACTGGGCCTTCAAGACTGAGACAACAGGAGTATTTTATTAGTGAATGACCCGACACGGGCCGTGTTTCGGCATAAAACAACACCTGCCTCAGGGGTCAGGGTTTAGACATAAATTGTGAAGTGCATAGGTATCCAAATCCTCAGAGATTAAACGTAGAGAAATTTTGGAGCCACGAAAGCCTGTCACACCAGACAGTAGCGATTCAAAAGAAACCACCTTATAATCTCCTGTTTTTGCAAAAGCAGGTTATTTAGAATAGGAACTGTAACCAGAACCCCTCTCCCTCACCATGACTTAAGGGCTCAAGGCCGTGGTAGGCACGCACCTGTGGCCACCTTGAAAATGGTTTGCAGGATAGAATTTAGAAATGTTGTTGTTCCATAACTATGGAGGATTGTAGGACTGTGTTGAATAATATGTAAAAGACATTCAGTCAGTGGCGTTCCTAGGGGGGCGGACACCCGGGGCAGCACCCCGCCCCCCCCCGGGTGCAGCACCCCCCCCCCCCACGATGCAGCGCGGACCCCCCCCCCCCCCCGGGTGCAGCACCCACCCCCCCGATGCAGCGCGGATAACCGGCCACACTACAGGTGCAATACAGTGACACCAGTGCTCACCTCTCCCTACCAACTTGGTGAAACACAGCAGCAACAAACAGAAGCTGACACTCACTCTCCCACCACCAACAAACAATGCAGTCACACACAGCAGAGCCACACTGCAAGCACTCTCTGACGCACTACAAACTCTTCTGCCATACCCTATGGCCACTCACTCTCCAAGCAGTCTTCACAAACACACTGTAGCAGTACACAGGACAAAGAGACAAACAGAGACTACAAACAGGTAAGGGAATGAAATATGAACTTGGGGACAGTGAATTGAGAGGGATGGAGGAGATAGAGGAAGGAGTAGTGGTGTCTGGGTTTGGGGGCTAGAAGGGGTAGGGAAAGCTGAAAAGGTAAAACACAAATAAGTGAGGGTGAAAACGTTCCGACTAGGGCACACAGACAAAGGTAACAGGTACTCAACAAACTCTCAGCTTTCTCTCCAAACAACGATTCAGCTTTCTTTTCCAACAACGATCTCGCCACTCTCCAACTCCACAAAATCACTCATGGGTCTAAAGATAACTTCCCCCTTACCCTGGTCACTTTTATTTCAGGTCTAACTAAGGACACGCATGTTCCCACCCATGCGAAACCATATCGCTAGCTGTTATATGCTGAAGGCGTCCATCTCGTAACGCCGCCTATAACACACTCTCTGTGGGGATGTCCATAGATGGGTGTCCTCGCGTGGAGGACGTCCTTACTGCCTTGTTTTGATTATTGGATTTGGGCGACCTTCTTTCTTTCAAAAATGAGCCTGCAGGTGTGCATTATACAGTAGGAGACACGCCTATGCCCCGCCCAAGCTCCACCTATGACCCGTCCAAGCTCCTCCCAGATGCATGTGATGGAACTTACATGCACTGCTATAAATTAGCGCTTAGGACAAATGCACACACAAATGGCAATTAGGGTGCCATTCATGCACGTATGTGCACCCAACCGCTGATGCACAGTTATAGACTTAGCCTTTATTTGTTGTGAATGTTGGATTTGATTTATTCTAGTTTATGGATGTAGCAAAGATTATTCTATTGGATTCTGGCTGGAGCTTCAGCAGCTGGAAATATGCAAGCTACTGGTTCCTAAACAGCATGCACATCGCACCTGGAACTAATTAGACATCATCTCTGAAAGATAAACTTTCAGCAGGATTTGTGTAATCTATATATATAATGCAGGTGTTTGTCCATATAACAGAGTAGCTGCTGTGAAAAAAAAATAGAAAAAAAAAGTCAAATAAGCCATCAAAGGAGTCCCACAAATATATTCACTGTCCATGTCAAAGAAAGCATGGAACAAATGTGAGTACAAAAGGTATTTAATACCCCATACAAAAAAAAAAGACAAAAGAACGTGAACAAAAGGAGAGAAGCAATAAAGACTAATGGTTGCATAAACCTCAGGAAAAGAATGCATGTCAGGGAGACAGTCTGACAGAAGAGTGGGAGGGGAACAAAAGCAGTGAGACCAGAAATTAGCAGCTACGTGGAACCAACACAGCAACCCTACAAAGAAAAGCAAATATGCAAGAAGAAACATTTTTTAAAAGGCCTGTTCTTTAGTGGTGTGAATAAACTGTACTAGTGTACGGATCTTATGGTAAAGAGAAATAATAATGGATAAGAAATCTGTATAAATTCTTATACTACTGAGTTCTGAATAATAGAGTGTTTATGTGTTCTGTCTTTTTATATTATTTACAGTATAAATTAGTATTAAATACCAAGGAAAGTTACTACAGCACCTTGATATATATATATTTTTTACTTCAGCCCTCCCCAATATGCATGCTGAAACTACATGATATGTTTAAGGCAGAGGAAAATTACTAAAACTCATATTACTTTATTGAAAATCATGTATGTGAAGCATAGGAATTGTAATATTTTGCTGGTTCTGTTCTGAAAGATGTTCAACTCCCCCTTAATGGGTGGGGAGGTACTAGCAAGAGTCAATGCACTCAGGCAGATGATCAAAAGCAAACGCCGGGGCTAGAGGCTGTTAGCGCCATACTAGCTCCAGTATTTGCTACCGCCCCATGATCAGAGCCCTCGAGCGCGTGAAACAACGCGCTCGAGGGCTCTTAGCGCAAGAAGCATGCAAATGCATGCTAAACAGGGCTCTTAGCGCAAGTAGCTTGCAAATGCATGCTAATCAGCACTTAACACATTCATCCCCAATGATCAGAGACCAGCGCACCAAAGATTGGGTCGCTGGCTGCGACAAACCCTACGCCAGCTCCGAGCTGGCGTTAGGGTTTGCAGATCATTGGGGAGGAATGGTGAGCCCTGTCCAGCAGGTTCAGGGAGGGCTGGAGATCCGGTGGGTATATGGTGTGTAGCCCCACCCAACGCATCCCAGGATTCACTGGGCAGGGCTGGGCGCCGCCATTTGTGGCATCGAAGGAAGAGGAGGGAGGCAGGCTGCGTCCCTCCTCCAACCAAGGTAGGGGGCGGGCAGGCAGAGAGAGGGAGGGCGGGTGGCGGATCGAGTGACACCATCACACAGGGACCCTTGCCAATGCTGGGGGTTGGGTTGTGGAGGGGGACTGGCAGTCCAGCGGACCTCAAGCCCCCCTGTCACTGTGGGGGGGCTTGGTCGGCGCCCACTGGACCACCATGGACCATTTGCTGGGGGGGTTGGGGGGCTGGAGACCCACGGACCTGAACCTGGGGGGGGGGGATCGTCGGGGGGACCGGAGGTCCGCTGGACCTCCAGCCTCCGTTGCTCGGGGCAGGGGTAGTCAGGGCCTGGTGGTCCCATGGACCTCCAGCCCCTGTGTTTGACAGATTTGGGCTTTTGACAGCCCAGACCTGTCAAACAAGTGCGGGAGGATTGTGCTGAGTGCATGCTCAGGCACAATTCTCCCACGCTTCTACCCCATGATCAGAGATAATTGCACTGCTTAAATTTGCATGCATTATCTCTGATCATATGTCTAATAGCGCCCCGCGCTGTTCCAGTGCTATTTTAGAGCACTGTTTGTAACAGCATGGGACTTTTGATCATCTGCCTTCAGTGAGATGGACAACAGTGAAAGGAGCCAGGCAACATCTGCCGTTCATAAATGCCACTAACATGTACTACATTAGGAATCTCATATGCAAGCCCATGCACCAACACTTTCACCACAACTAACTACAAATAGCATGCCATGCTATTTAAAGCTTCTTAAATGAGACCTCACAGGCCACCTCCCTAGGCCCCTTATGCCCCCCTCTTGCTGGAAATATAGCAGAATCTAAAAGTCTGTCTTTGGAAAGAGACAGTAACTCTTACATTAATAGAAGCAATATTATCTACTGTTCTCTCTTTACCAGCGTAGAAAAACACACACAAATGTGTGTTCAGATTAGAAGATATAGAGGGGCACAATCGAACGCGAACGCCCAACTCCATGGGCGTCTATCTCCGAGAACGGGTACGTGAAGGGGCGGGACAAACCGTATTTTCGGAAAAAATGGGTGTCCATCTTTTTTCCGATAATACGGTTTGTGCCAGCCAAATGCATTGGATTTGTGCGGATTTGAGCTGGGCAGTTTTGTTTTTCAATGATAATGGAAGCTGAAGGCATCCAGCTCAAAAATGACCAAATCCAAGGCATTGGGTCGTGGGAGGGGCCAGGATTCATAGTGCACTGGTCCCCCTAACATGCCAGGACACCAACCGGGCACCCTAGGGGGCACTTGTAACAATTACAAAAAAACCGTTAACTACCTCTGAAGTCCATAGCTCCCTTCCCTTGGGTGCTGAGCCCCCCAAATCCCCCCCAAAACCCACTGCCCACAACTCTACACCGTTACCATAGCACTTATGGCTGAAGGGGGGCACCTAGATGTGGGTACAGTGGGTTTTAGGGGCGGTTTGGAGGGTTCCCATTTACCACCACAAGTGTAACAGGTAGGGGGCGATGGGCCTGGATCCACTGCACCCACTAACAACTGCTCCAGGGACCTGCATACTGCTGTGATGGAGCTGGGTATGACATTTGAGGCTGGCATACAGGCTGGAAAAAAAGTTTTTAAAGTTCTTTTTTTTGGGTGGGAGGGGGTTAGTGACCACTGGGGGAGTCAGGAGTGGTCATCCCCGATTCCCTCCGGTGGTCATCTGGTCATTTAGGGCCCTTTTTTGGGACTTGTTCATGAAAAAAAGGGTCCAAAAAAAGTGACCCAAATTCGCGCTAAAAACGCCTTTTTTCAATTATCAGCCGAGGACGCCCATCTCTCCTCGGCTGATAAACACGCCTCAGTCCCGCCTTCACCACATCTCCGACACGCCCCGTCAACTTTGCCCGTTTCCGCGACAGATTGCAGTTGAAGATGCCCAAAATCGGCTTTTTGATTATACCGATTTGGGCGCCCACGGGAGAAAGACGCCCATCTCCCGATTTGGGTCAAAATATGGGCGTTTTTCTCTTTCGAAAATAAGGCGGATACTATCCATCTCGCCCAACTCACAGCCGCCCTACTTTCCCTTTCCAACCTTATATAACCTTCCCCTTTATACTAGTTATCTACTGTCATGAAACACCAAGCACCCACCTGGGGTTCCCCACAGCCACTTAGAGGGTCTAACCCCAGCACAGTTCAGGTCCACCTGCACCTGCCGCTCATGCTCTACACTAGCACCCTCCTCCCACTGACTGGGTCACAACTGCCTCTGGGCGAGTCTCCCCCTCTGAAATTATTCCCAGTGATTTCTAGGTTACTGGAACCACACTCTCAGTGATCCCACAGTTCCCAGAAAGCACTCACAGACCCAACACACAAACTACCAGGATTCTTTATCAGTCTAGACAAGCAGAACAAACAAACAAATGTGTTTATTCTCAGAACTTGAAAGAGTGGACAAAAAAATGTGCAATTAGCAAACAGTAACAAAAAGCTGAAAAACTGGATCAATTAGAAAACTAAATAACATTTGCATGCTTCCTAGAAATTGCCTGGGGAGATCAGGACATATATAGCTAGCTGTTCACCAGTTATCAAATATAACTGTTTTTTTTTTTTTTTTTACAGTGCTTCAGGAAAGAGCTCTCTCTCTCTCTCTCTCTCTCTCTCTCTCTCTCTCTCTCTCTCTCTTTCTTCTCCCGGGCTGACACTGAAGCAACAGCCAGCACAACTGGGTAATTTTTTTAAACTCCAGGCCAATCAGAACCCAGTTAATAAGATTTGAAAGTGTACTGCTTCTTGCTTTCTGTTTGTGTCAAACTAAAGAAAAAACACTCATGGGGTCTTTTACTAAAGTTTAGTTTGAGTTATCTGCAGCAGGGTCCATAGGAATAAAATGGGCTCTGCTGCAGGTAACTGGAGCTAAGCTTTAATAAAAGACCCCCTCAGTTCTCTGTAACAGCTTTACAGCAAAGAAACACCACCTGCTGGCCAAATAGAAGAAATATCGCCCAGAAGGACTGATAAAGACACAAGGCTCAAATGTTATATAAAAATAAAAGCAGATGTATTATTTGGTAAAGTTTGTTGGTGAAAGTTATTTTTGCTGTCCAGCAACCTTGGCTATGTCAGCAATTTTTCTTTCACCACTTAATAGGACTGGGGCCTACTGATCCAGCAAGCCTTTATATGAGCTGACTTGGCCTGAATCTGTAACTTGAATGTCAGGGAGTTACATTGTTCTACGTCAACCTACTCTTGGAGTTAACCTGGATGGATACCTTTGCAGAAATTACGGAGACCACCCAGGTGGATAAGCTAAGTAGTATTTTCCTCTGTGCACATGTAGCATTTGTACTTTTTCAGTATTTTGATAACGACATTATCCTTGTGGAATATTGTTCTAATATATTTTTTGTTATAAAAGTCCTCTGTTTTTTGGCTACAATAGTTTTTTCTCTGAGTTGTTTTCTTTTGTGGCTTGTTTCAGAGGATTGATGAAACCCGTGATAAAAGCCATTTAAGGAAAGGCCATCTTTGTAGGCATCCCTGGCAGTTGAGGTTTCCTTTCTTTAATAAGTGATTTACAGGCAATTTCCTTGGTTAATGTTGAAGGCAAATTAAACAGTATTGGTTTCATATTATATTTTTGCTCTTCAGTATTTTATGCTTTTTCACATGCCAACAGTAGTGTGCACTTTTTGTTGAGTGCACATTCTTTCAAAAGAGTGTGCACTCATAACAATATTGTTCCCATGATGACATAAGGAGAAAAAAAAATCAAACAAAATGAACATTCCCAGAAAAGAATGGGAAATGAGTAGCTTGACAGTAGTGGATTTCAGACAAAGAGGGGAATATGGTAGCCGTGTTAGTCCACTCTTAAGGTTATCAATAGAAATCAAACAAAATAAAACATGGAAAAGAAAATAAGATGATACCTTTTTTATTGGACATAATACATTTCTTGATTAGCTTTTGAAGACAAAGAGGGGGCAATTCGATAACTTGGAATTTCCATTTAAGCGTGCTGATACCACATGCTGAAAACCAATTCTATAATGGCATATATTCAACAAGATGCTGTTATAGAATACTAGCATAAACCCAAATTGGAATGCCTAAAAACTTAGGAGCAACCTTTTACCACAGGTCAGTGGGAGGAGTAAATGGTCATGCTGAAGGGCCCCATACAAAGCATGTAACTTACAGTATTCCATAAGTAAATTGGAGACATGTCCATGCTGTACTCAAATATATAACCCTCCCTCCTTGCAATTACACGCTATAGTACTTAGATGTGACTTTACAGAGTCAGCTTATGTGTGTACCTGCCAATTTTAGCACCTCTGACACATGTACATGGTGTATAAGTGTAGGAGCCAAGTTATATAAATGCCCTGAGAATGGCTGAGCGCAAGAACAATCTAAACCAACAACAAACTGAATTCCATCTAATTAGCAATTGTGTCTCTTTATCTCTCCATTTAGCTCTTTAAGATGTTGGATCATTGATCAAATCACCATCTCTATATGAGGTGCTAAATGATTTACTATTATGTCAGAAAGAACAAAAATGGGTTTATAAATTTTACATGATACAACCTGTGAGATAAAATATTCAGATAGAATGGCATAATTTTTTTTCTAAGGTCATATTTTTTTTAAGATGTTGTAATTAGGTTGATGAATTTTTACTTTTGATAAATGAAATGCAATAGCAAAGATGTTTTGATTCAAATCTGAGACTGACATATACTCTGATTAGTCTAGAGTTAGATTTTAGAAACGATGAGGAATTCCGACTATTTTACAAGAGCTTCTGTCAGTGTAAAGCCTCATGCAAAATAGTAGCATGACTACACGTTCAAGCTGCTCTCCGATTACAGCATCAGTGCCTCTCCTTAATCACGTCCTCACTCTGAAGGCTGCTTCTCCAATCTACCCTGACACCACATCACATGACCCTCCCAACACCACATAAAAGTTAATGCTAACACATGGGGGCCTCCAAGGAGGGAGGATTAGTGTCTTTGCTGGTAGGAAGGGGTCAGGTGATGTGGGGGAGCCCTTATGTGGTATTGGGGAGACCTGGAGAAGCTGCCACTGGGACTAAGACAAGATGGGAGTAGGAAGCCAATACAGATGGGACCGGTAAACATCAAGATTTACAGCTGTCCCCAACAGCAGGCACCTAGACATGCCTCTGAGCAGGTGTAAATTCCAAGCTAATGGAATGAGAATTCTGAATGACAACTGAGACTTTGCAAGTCATTTGTTTAAAAACCACATTTGGATATTTGAAAATATGCATTTATTTTGCCATTTATTATCCACTTACAACTTGAGCAGAGTACAATAAAAACATTAATAACTTTTTAATATTTGTGAAGAACACTATGAATGTGATCATACTTTGAAGCTTAGAAGCAGAAAAGCTACAGATATTTTTAATCCCCAAAGCAGCCAGAAACATCCCAAAGCAGTGTAGCATTTGTTGTCCATGATTCTACCCATTGAAATCAGTGCTGCAGGTCCCATAATGCACCAGGATGAGGTTTATAGAAATCCAGGACCGGCCAAAAAGTCTCCTTCCTGGAATGGGTATCTTGGCAGCTCTGCTGCAGCCCATTTAGAATGCACATACATTTGATACATTTAGGCTATAGTGTGGTAAGACACAGTACACTGTACTGTAAATGTAATCATTGAAAAGACTGAGACTTCATTAGATATTCATTCAGTCTATCTTGTAGACAACTGTTTTGACTCAGCCAGAGCTGAGGTTTATAATTACGTAGTAGATCATGCAGGTAATCATGACAGGACACGGAAAGAAGCAGAATCATGAAAAAGATTAGCCTTTAATACATACTCCTCAGAGCTCCCACCTCTTGAACATAGTTATGAGGGTAATTCTCTACAGAAATACAGCCAATATCTTACACAGAGAAACACAGAAGACAAGGAATATTGGGGGGGGGGGGGGTGGATTCAGCCTGCAATGATAAGTAGCTTGCAAACTGCTTCCATCCAAGGGTTGACCTAATCCTGGATATTCAATGCTGGGGAATGTACAGCATCAGCACTGAATATCCAGGTATGTCCATGACCTGGAGGTTAACCAGGTACCAGCTGCTATTCAGACCAATTCCTGGTTATCTCACTGTTTTGCTGTCCTAACTTTATGCAGTTACTTAGCCAATTAGCAGACTGAATTTTACTGCTAACAGGCTAATTCTGCCCTCAGCCTACCTCTAACCTACCCTGGACGGTTAGCAGAGATATTCAACAGCATTAACCAGTTAAGCACTGCTAAATATCGGTGGCCGGCTCACTCAGCAGGGTTTAACCATGCAGGAGCCTCTCCAGCCAAGTTAAACTCTTTTGACTATCGACCCCATAATGCCTAACTATGAAATGTTCAGATCAAACTTGGCTTAGAATCTTGGATAGGTCTTCAGGGAGACCTCTGTTGCCAGGGCAGCAAGAGAGAGCCATCCTGTGTTCAATTTAATTTAAATTCTGCTTCTCCACACAAAATTCAAAATGGATTTCATAAAAGACTAACCTTCCCTACTACAGGGTCATAAGAACATAAGAATTGTCATACTGGATCAGACTGAAGGTCCATCTGGCCCAGTATCTTGCTTTCAACAGTGGCCAATCCAGGTCCCAAGTACCTTGCAGAATCTCAAAGAGTACCAAGATTCCATGCTGCCGATCGCAGGGATAAACAATGGCTTTCCCCATGTCTACCTTAATAGCAGTTTATAGACTTTTCCTCTGGCAAATAAGTTAACTGCTTTTGCCACATCCTCTAGCTATAAGATATAAAGCTTAACTATTCATTGAGTGAAACAATATGCTGAACATTAGAGAGGAATAGGAACATAGAGGGGGATGCTGGACATGGCATAAGGAGAAAGGAGAAATGCTGACAGGGAGAAAGAAACATGGAGATGCTGGACAGGGGCAGTACTGGATGGAGGTGGAAAGAGAGAGAGTTGAGATACTGGATGGAAGGGGAAGAGACAAGATGCTGGGCAGTGAAGGAAAAAGAAAGAGTGGTGCTGTACAGAGGAAGAGTGAGAAAGAAAGGAGGTGCTGGATAGAGGAGAGGGGAGAGAAAGAGAGGAGAGATGCTGGAAGGAGGAGGAGAGGGGAGTGTTAGCATAAAAAAACTGAGGAATTATAGGATGAGAATATGAGGACTAGGGTGAAGGAGATATAAAGTTGCAAGTAGTTGTAGTAAACAGATAGATTGAAGACTGGAAAGTAAGAATGAATTAAATCTGAGTAGATAGGCAGAAAAATAAATGAAAAAAAAGTTGAAAGGAAAAGATTGACATCAGAGATGAATGTAGGAGAGGAAGCGAAGAAGAAAGGGAGAAAAGAAGTGGAAAATGGACTGACGACCCTGGAAAGAGGTTTAAGAAAAGACAGAGACTGTGACAAACCTGAATAAGATGGCCAGACAACAGGATAGAATAAAGAATTTTATTTTTTAATTTAGCAAATGGAAACTGTCAGTTTTACAGTAGGACTTTACATCTGCTTTCTTTATATTTTGTGATTTGAATAATACTTTTGTACTATGAGTTTTATGGAGAAAGGTGTTAGATCAGTGGTGGGAAACCGCAGTCCTTGAGGACCACAACCCAGTCAGGTTTTCATGAGTTCCACAATGAATATCCATGAGATTTATTTGCATACAATGGAAGCAGTTTATACAATCAAATTCATGAATATTCATTGTGGAAATCTGGGAATCTTGAAAGCCTGATTGGATTATAGCCCTCAAGGACTGTGGTTGCCCACCTCTAGAACCATTATTGGGGACTGTAGCTTGTGATACGAATCTGGAGGTTCAGAGAATCTCAGAGTTACCAAGTTACCCAGTTCCAACAGGGAGAGTTTAGACCATTTCTGGTTTCTGACAACCCTGTACTGATGCATATAGGACCTGCAGCATGGATTTCAATGAATAGAAGTGGGGACTACAACTCCCACGCTGCTTTGTGGAGTAAGGACTGGCTAAAAGGTCTCCCTCCTGGAACTAGGTAACTTGGCATATCTGGTTTCTGATCTGTCTTGTATGGAATCCAGATTTCACTCCCATATAGAAGTATTTGTGAAATAATGTCATTTTACAATTGTAGTTTTCTGGGTGGCTGATATTAGCGGACAGAATTCTTTATGGGACTTGTGGAGGCATATTTTCAAAGCCCTTAGGTTTAGAAAGTTCCATAGTAACCTATGGATCTTTGTTAGTCTAAGAACTTTGAAAATTAGCCCTATATTGTCTTTCATAGCTTATTTAAAGGTGTAGATTATGTGTGAAAATGTCACTTTGCCCCCCCCCCCCCCCCAACCTGTACCTGGCTTGCCTCCCTGTTGCCACACCAAAAATTTCTGTCTAGAGATGCCACTGGCTATGATTTGGATTATTCCGCCCAATGTGCATACGCATCACTTTGCACCTGTCCACATTAAATTTCATCAGCATTTGGATGCCCAGACTTCCAATCTCATAATGTCCTCCTGCAATTTCTCACAGTCAACATGCAATCTAGCAGCTTGGAATAGGTTTGCATCATCTACAAATTTAATCACCTTACTCATTGTTCCCATTTCCAGATCATTTATGAATTTATTAAAAAGCACTGGTTCCAGAAGAAACCCCTGGGACATTCCACTATTCACCCTCCTCCACTAAGGGAAATGGCCATTAACCCTGTTCTCCCCAGGATCGTCGCCGCTGCTGGGCCTTCCGCCCCAGGATTGTCGCCACCACTGCCCCCCCCCCAAGGATTATTGCCACCACCAGGCCCTCCAGGAGCCGCCGCCTGACCCTCCCTGATCACTTGATCGCTGCTGCCACCCACCCTGCGTACCTTGGCTGGTGGAGATCCCAAGGCTCCACCAGCAGAGGAGCTCTCCAGTGCTGCTGTGGAGGAGTAGCCTAGTGGTTAGTGCAGTGGACTTTGATCCTGGGGAACTGAGTTCAATTCCCACTACAGCTCCATGTGACTCTGGGCAAGTCACTTAACCCTCCATTGCCCCTGGTACAAAATAAGTACCTGAATATATGTAAACTGCTTTGAATGTAGTTGCAAAAACCTCAGAAAGGTGGTATATCAAGTCCCATTTCCCTTTCTCTTTCTTCCTTCTGCTGTGTGGCCTTCCCCTGCGGTTGCTTGTTCTCTCAGGTCGCGCATGCGCAACCTGAGGAGAAAAACAGCCGCAGGGGAAGGCCGTGCAGTGGCAGACGCTGTGTCTGCTCCTCCAGGTCCTCCCCAGCCTCCAAGGGGAGCCCCGACACCGGAGCTTTCTCTCTCATGCTCCTGTCAGGATACGATCTCCCAGGCCCCGTCAGGAGCAGGAGAGAGAGGGAGGCCCGGGCCTGGGGAATTTTGCCCCCCCCCCCCCTCTCAGCAGCCCTGCACACTTTCCACCACAAGTGTAAGTTACAGTGGGATATGGGCCTGGGTCCCCTTTTCTACAGTCCACTGCACCGACCACTAGGCTACTCCAGGGATCTGCTTGCTGCTCTAATAGGACTGGCATAACATCTGAAACTGTCATAGAGGCTGGTATGCACTGTTTCATTCACACCTTTGGGGGTGGGAGGGGGTCAGTGACCATTGGGGGAGTAAGGCAGGTCATGCCTTAATCCTGCTGGTGGTCATCTGGTCATCTTGGGCACCTTTCTGTGACTTAGAGGCAGATGCACTAAAGCTAAATGAGCCTTTAATGACCCTCCAACGAGGAAAATTTGATCCGTTGCATGCATCAAAGGGCTTTTACCGAGGAAGCCAGCAGCTAACGAAAACGGAATGGAGATGAGCAATTAGTGTGAAAACCCCATTGAAACGACATGCACTAACCTTTTCCGATTGCCTTTACGCAGGAAAAAGGCAGGAAATCTAACGAGAGGTCTGGACCTCTCGTTAGGACAGCTCTGTGCCAGGAAAAATCATTAAGTGAAAAAATAAACAAACTTTGAGCCAATCCCAGCGCATTAGCAGAGCTAAAAGCGCTGTGATTGGTCCAAAGGACGTCAGAAAACACATCAAATAAAAAAAATTAAAAAAGGATCGGGAGGGGGCAAGGGCGCTCATCAGGAGCGTCCTGTATGGACGGCCTTGCCCCCCCCCCCCCCCGCTGCTCCCCACTTTCCGCCGCTCCCCCCCCCGAAAAAGCAAAATGCTAGCTGCCCCGGTCCCCCTCCCTTCCTGTTCCTGTGTTCTGCAGAGCTAACTCCGCCTCCCGTCATTCTTTCGCACCGTGCCCCGCCCCCGCTGCCCCCCCTGAGGTCGACTACGCCGCTCCCCCCCTCCACCGAGACCCCCCTCCCTATTAACGACCCGAGCAGCGCCTCTCACCTCTTTCAGAAGCGCTGCACGGGCAGGAAGATCTATTGTGTTGGTTGTAGAGTCTCCATGACGTCTCTTCTTCCCTGGCATAGGCCCCGCCTCCTTCTGACGTAAGCAACCTACGTCAGAAGGAGGCGGGGCCTGGGCCAGGTTAGAAGAGACGTCATGGAGACTCTACAACCAACACAATAGATCTTCCTGCCCGTGCAGCGCTTCTGAAAGAGGTGAGAGGCGCTGCTCGGGTCGTTAATAGGGAGGGGGGTCTCGGTGGAGGGGGGGAGCGGCGTAGTCAACCTCAGGGGGGGCAGCGGGGGCGGGGCACGGTGCGAAAGAATGACGGGAGGTGGAGTTAGCTCTGCAGAACACAGGAACAGGAAGGGAGGGGGACCGGGGCAGCCAGCTAGCATTTTGCTTTTTCGGGGGGGGGGGAGAACGGCGGAAAGTGGGGAGCAGCGGGGGGGGGGGGCAAGGCCGTCCATACAGGACGCTCCTGATGAGCGCCCTTGCCCCCTCCCGATCCTTTGTTTTTGGATTTTGCTGACCGGGTAGCCACGTGTATGTGTTGTGGCTTTTTTTTTTGTTTGTTTTTACGTTTGCAGCATGCGCAGAGCAGCCAGCAAAACGCTTGGCTGCTCTGCGCATGATTTAGGGGCCGATTACCGATGTGTATTGTGATTCTTTGATACATTGTACGTTTGAATACCGATCTGAGCATGTGTGACTTTTTTTTTTTGGTGCATTCTTCGTTTTTTAAAAATCGTTAGGGACTTTAACGATTTTGATTTTTTTTTACGTTTGGTTGCTGCATCTGCCTCTTAGTCGTGATTGAAATAGGTCTAGACTAAACCGTCTAACGTTTAGCCCTGGACATTATTGCTTTGTTCCATTATGCAGAAAAATTTCCAAGATCTAGGAATGCCTGATTCCTGCCCCCAACAATGCCCCATTGTGATTAGGAAGCACTGCAGATAAACTGCATAGAAAAACTTCTTAAAAACAAGTTTCGAAAATATAGATTTGGAAGTTTTGGCAAAAAAAAAAATGTCCATCTGCTGCTTTGTGCCGCTATTTGGACGCTTTTCTGTTTAGAAAATGAGCCCCTAAACCATGTTTGTCTATGTTCAGTAATTTTGTTCTCTATAGTAGTTTCATTCATTTTCCCTGGCACTGACATCAGGCTTACTAGTCTGTAATTTCCCAGATCATCCCTGGAACCCTTTTTAAAATTGACTAGCCAACTTCCAATCTTCAAGTACCATGGAAGATTTTAATGACAGGTTACAAATCACTGATAGTAAATCAACAATTTCATTTTTGAGTTCATTCAGTACCCTGGGGTGTATATCATCCAGACCAGGTGATTTAGTGTTCTCTTACTTGGTTATTTGATTTATTATGTCTTCCAGATTCACTGAGATTTCTTTTAGTTCCTCCATAAATACCATTTCTGGCACAGGTAGATCTCTTACAACCTCCTCAGTAAAGACCAAAGAATTATTTTAGTCTCTCCACTATGGCTTTGTCCTTTTATCCATTGATGATCTAATGGTCCCACTGAGTCCCTCACAGACTTTCTGCTTCTAATATACCTGAAAAAGTTTTTATATTAGTTTTGCCTCTACAGCAAGCTTCTTTTTGAATTCTCTTTTAGCCTTGCTTATGAATGCTTTGCATCTAACTTTCCAGTTTTCTTCATTTGGATCCTTTTTCCATTTTATTTTGAAAGATGTTCTTTTGGCTTTAATTGCCGCTTTCAGTTCAATTTTTAACCATGCTGGCTGTTGTTTGCTCTTCTTTCCATCTTTTTAAATATGTGAAATACATCTGGGTTGGACTTCCAAGATGGTATTTTTACTGTTTAACAATTTTATTGATGACACATCCACAAGCAATGCAATACTCCACAAACCGTTCGCAGAGTACCACATGGAACAAATTAACAACCTGTAGTTAAACAATGTTCATTCCTAATTCAAACTCTTAACCTTTGCAGCTGCTCCTTTTAGCTTTATTTTAAACTATTTTCCTCATTTTATTGTAGTTGCCCCTTTCAAAAGTTAAATGTTGCCATAGTAGATTTCCTTATCACCCTGTTTACTAAGCTATGTTAGTGGTTGCCATGCACTAATGCCGACACAATCCATTCACTTTGAATGGGCCAGAGAGACACTGTGGCAGGCAAAACTTCACATTGTTTATGACACCCTGGTCCTTTGTCAAGGTGCCAACCCCCCAATGTGGTGCCAGTGAGACAATCATGTAGGCCCTGAAGTCACAACAATGGGGATAACAACGTTATGTGTACGTCATCCACTAGGAAAGAATGTGCATCAGTACAGCTGCAGTCCGTGATTTCTCTATAAATAAGGGCTCTTATCAAAGACAAAGGCTGCTGTATCAACATCTCACCCGAGGAGCATGCCAGTGTCAGACCAGACTGACCATCTGAAGAGTATACTGCTCTGTGGAGATAGTGTAACCTAACTGGAGCAGCACTCCATAGGAGTGGCCTAGTGGTTAGGGTGGTGGACTTTGGTCCTGAGGAACTGAGTTCAATTCCCACTTCAGGCACAGGCAGCTATTTGTGACTCTGGGCAAGTCACTTAACTCTCCGTTGCCCCAGGTACAAATAAGTACCTGTATATACTATGTAAACCCCACAGAAAGGCAGCATATCAAGTCCCAGTTCCCTTTCCCTATTTCAGATTCTACATGGAATGTTGCTACTATTGGAGATTCAGAATATTGCTACTATTTGAGATTCTACATGGAATGTTAATGTTGCTATTCCACTAGCAACATTCCATGTAGAAGCCTGTCCTTGCAGCCGCGCAGGCTTCTGTTTCTGTGAGTCTGACGTCCTGCACGTACGTGCAGGACGTCAGACTCACAGAAACAGAAGCCTGCGCGGCTGCAAGGACAGGCTTCTACATGGAATGTTGCTAGTGGAGGAGTGGCCTAGTGGTTAGAGTGGTGGACTTTGTCCTGGGGAACTGGGTTCGATTCCCACTGCAGGCACAGGCTCTGAGCAAGTGACTCTGGGCAAGTCACTTAACCCTCCATTGCCCCATGTAAGCCGCATTGAGCCTGCCAGGAGTGGGAAAGCGCGGGGTACAAATGTAACAAAAAAAATATCTAGCAATCTATGTGCATTTAAGCTGTTTCCATAACAAGACTTCCTGTGTCTTTATTCTTGCCTTCTTTGCATATCATCTTTGCTGCTCTTGTAAATAAAAATGATTGCCCTATACTTGGTTTTGGAGTTAGCTTTTTCTATTATTTGGGCGTAGTGAATAAGGGGAAAACATCTGCTTCTGACACTTCACTCACTAATGTTAGTCTTGTTTGGGGCTCATTATTTCAGAATTTTTACTAAGTATCAGGTACCCCAATAACACCCCAAAAGTATGCTATCTGTATTGTGCCTACACAGTTGCTATATATATATATAAATCAAAAACAAAGCAACTCAAAATTAGATTACTCTAGTTTCCAATTGTCTGTATCCTGTATATAGTAATGTTCACCAGATAAAAGCAACAAAAGAAGACTTCCAGTTGAAACTTCATGCTGGGCGAACGCGAGTAAAGTCATTCCGTGAACATCACTCCTAAACCTCCCAAGTGGTGGCCACTGCAGGAACAAAAACTATTAAATATAAAATGGAGAGCGTGATTGAGGCATAAGTGAGGAAATATGCAGCAAATTGTAAAGGGGAAAAGCACCCCCTTGATAAAGGAGATCTATGCCAAAAAGGCTCCTAAGCCAGGGGCGGCAGGGAGCAGAAGTCCCGCCAGAGTTCTGTCATGAACGGGGAGAGGCTTGCAAACTTCACTGCCGCAGGCTACTTCTTTGATCCAGACGTTGGATGATGCGCTAACAGTGATTTTGCAGGAATCGAGCATCAAAGTTAGAGATTGTGGAGATGGTGGTGAGCCAGCTGGAAAAAAAGATGATGGCGGTGGTGAAGCGAGTGGATGGGCTGTAGGGGAGACTCCGTGACATAGAAGTGGTGCAAGAACAAGGGGGAGAAAGGTTGGAATCGCAAACTAAGGCACTAACAATGCTTACTGATAAAGTGGAAAATTTGGAAAATAGACGTCGTTCCAACTTTAGGATATATGGAGTTCCAGAGGGAATGGAAGTGGGGCAGCCCATATCGTTTGTGCAGAAACTGCTGACCATCTGCTTTCCAGACTCGCCAGCACAACTGCAGTTTGAAATAGACAGGGCGCACAGGGAGCTGCGCCTTAAGCCTGACCCTAATCTCCCCCCTCCCCCCCCAGGGCCGGAGCTTTGAGCATTGGGGCACAAGT